>NC_068311.1:39420496-39788440 GCF_025860055.1 Xyrauchen texanus
CGTTCAGTTACGTATTGCTATGTACACTGTAAGTTTCACATTGTAGATTCAAAAGAACCGGCTCATTAGAGTCATTAATTTGGGAATCAGACTACACTGGTCAAACTGTATGTTTCACAATGTAGAGTCAAAAGAACCGGCTCATTAGAGTAATTTGTTTGGGAATCAGTCTACACTGGTCACACTGTATGTTTCACACTGTAGATTCAAAAGAACTGGCTCATTAGAGTCATTAATATTGTAATCAGATTACACTGGTCACACTGTATGTTTCACATTGTAGATTCAAAAGAACCGGCTCATTAGAGTCATTAATTTGGGAATCAGACTACACTGGTCACACTGTATGTTTCACATTTTAGATTCAAAAGAACTGGCTCATTAGAGTCATTAATTTGGGAATCAGACTACACTGGTCACACTGTATGTTTCACACTGTAGATTCAAAAGAACCGGCTCATTATAGTCATTAATTTGGGAATCAGTCTACACTGGTCACACTGTATGTTTCACACTGTGGATTCAAAAGAACCGGCTCATTAGAGTCATTAATGTTGTAATCAGACTACACTGGTCACACTGTATGTATCATACTGTAGATTCAAAAGAACCGGCTCATTAGAGTCATTTGTTTGGAATCAGTCTACACTGGTAGCACATGCTAGCATCGCCTAGCGAAGTGCTAAAACATGCTAAAAAAGTGCTAGCATAATGCTAACACATGCTAGCATCGCCTAGCGAAGTGCTAAAACATGCTAAAAACGTACTAGCATCATGCTAACACATGCAAGCATCGCCTAGCGAAGTGCTAATAAATGCTAAAAACGTGCTAGCATCATGCTAACACATGCTAGCATCGCCTAGCGAAGTGCTAAAACATGCTTAAAAGCGTCTTAGCATCATGCTTAACACATGCTAGCATCGCCTAGCGAAGTGCTAAAAATGCTAAAAGCGTCTTGTCATCATGCTAACACATGCTTAGCATCGCCTAGCGAAGTGCTAAAACATGCTAAAAGCGTGCTAGCATCATGCTAACACATGCTAGAGTCGCCTAGCGAAGTGCTTAAAACATGCTAAAAGCGTGCTAGCATCATGCTAACACATGCTTAGCATCGCCTAGCGATGTGCTTAAAACATGCTAAAATCGTGCTTAGCATCATGCTTAACACATGCTAGCATCGCCTAGCGAGTGGTAAAACATGCTAAAAACGTGCTAGCATCATACTAACACATGTTATCATCGCCTAGCGAAGTGTTAAAACATGCTAAAAACGTGCTAACATCATGCTAACACATGCTAGCATCGCCAAGCGAAGTGCTAAAAGATGCTAAAAACATGCTAGCATCATGCTAACACATGCTAGCATCACCTAGCGAAGTTCTAAAAAATGCTAAAAACGTGCTAGCATCTATCTGTCTGTCTGTCTATCTATCTATCTATCTATCTATTTGAGGGTCAATATCTATCTATCTATCTATCTATTTGAGGGTCAATATCTATCTATCTATCTATCTCAGGGTAAATATCTATTTATCTATTTATCTATCTATCCTAGGGTAAATATCTATCTATCTCTCTATCTATCTATCTGAGTGTCTGTCTATCTATCTATCTATCTATCTATCTATCTATCTATCTATCTATCTATCTTTCTAGCAACTAAGTTAAACTTTTAACTACTTTAAACTACAAACTACTTTAAACTTTAAACTAATTTAAACTTTAAACTCATTTAAACTATAAACTACTTTAAACTTCAAACTACTTTAAACTATAAACTACTTTAAAATTCAAACTAATTTAAACTTTAGACTACTTTAAACTTTGAACTAATTTAAACTTCAAACTACTTTAAAATTCAAACTAATTTAAACTTTAGACTAATTTATACTTCAAACTACTTTAAAATTCAAACGAATTTAAACTTTAGACTAATTTAAACTTTAAACTAATTTAAACTATAAACTAATTTAAACTTCAAACTACTTTAAAATTCAAACGAATTTAAACTTTAGACTAATTTAAATTTTAAACTAATTTAAACTATAAACTAATTTAAACTTCAAACTACTTTAAACTTCAAACTTTCTGGTCCAAACTTTCACAAGCCAACTTAAAGTTTGTCTCGATGAACTTTTTCTTGTTCTGATTAGTGGTGCTTGCAAAGCATCACTATTGTAATCTCACATACTTATTATTATACTTTTTATTTTTATTTTTATTTTTATTTTTATATCTCTTAACAAAACTTCGGCACCTAACTCGTCCCGCACCGTTTGGCGTAGACCCACGAATGAGGTGTCAAATCGAACGGCCTATTGAGGACACATGTGCTATGACTTTTATAAGCGATCGGAGTACGGTATTTGCCCCAGGGGCAAAAAGCGGCCGAAAAATCCCATAGACTTAACATTGAGACAAACTTTGACGCGTCACAGCTCCAAGCGAGGATTTCGTAGAAACGTGTGATTTGCCACATTTGAAGAGGCTGGCAGGCTCTGTAAGAGCATACCTCAATATGGGGTAAAAGTTGCACCCCTGGGGGGCAGGAGCTGCCCAAAAATGCCCCAATTGACTTATAATGGTGTAGGACGGCCCATGAAATGAAAAGGCATAGGGATTTGTATTGAACATAGCTCTGGATCACAGTGTCATAGAGACGAGGGGTGGGCTCATTTTACTCAGACAACCAATCAGTCTCTCTGGATCATTGTGAAGCTATCAAGCCACGCCCTAGCAACCATTAAGAGCACCTTAGCAACAAGTCCCATAGACTTCTATTGAAAAAGATCAAAGGGATATCTCCGGATAGAAGTGTCATAGAAACACAAGGGTGGTCTCGTTTGACTCGGGACAGCAAACAGCCAATCATGCATCACTTCAACACTTCCTAGCCCCTCCCTAGCAACCATTGTCGAGCACCTTAACAACCAAAATCCATAGAGGGATATCTTCCATTCTGAATGTCACAGAGGCATGGGAGTTGGTTTATATCATTCATACTGACAAGCAGCCTTTGGAGATTCATGATTGGCAGCTGCCAAGCCACTCCCTAGCAACTACACAGAGTACCCTAGCAACCGTTTAGCAGTAACTATATCTCTGCACCAGAAAATCAGAGAGACTTCTGGGTTGATTTATTTCAATCAGGATGGCAAGGAGACTTGATAAGTATCACTATGTTAACTGCCTAGCAACCAGATGGGGTTACCCTAGCAACCGAGTAACAAATCACATATCTCTGCATCAGAAAAGCGTAGAGACTTCCGGGTTGACTTATTTCAATCAGGATGGCAAGGACACTTCATTAGTATCACTATGGTAACTGCCTAGCAACCAGATGGGCTTACCCTAGCAACCGAGTAACAAATCACATATCTCTGCATCACAAAAACATAGAGACTTCCGGGTTGACTTATTTCAATCAGGATGGCAAGGACACTTGATAAGTATCACTATGTTAACTGCCTAGCAACCAGATGGGGTTACCCTAGCAACCGAGTAACAAATCACATATCTCTGCATCAGAAAAGCGTAGAGACTTCCGGGTTGACTTATTTCAATCAGGATGGCAAGGACACTTCATTAGTATCACTATGGTAACTGCCTAGCAACCACATGAGCTTACCCTAGCAACCGAGTAACAAATCACATATCTCTGCATCAGAAAAACGTAGAGACTTCGGGTTGACTTATTTCAATCAGGATGGCAAGGACACTTGATTAGTATCACTATGATTACTGCCTAGCAACCAGATGGGGTTACCCTAGCAACCGAGTAACAAATCACATATCTCTGCACCAGAAAATAGTACTGACTTCCGGGTTGATTTATTTCACTCAGGATGGCAAGGACACTTCATTACTATCACTATGGTAACTGCCTAGCAACCAGATGGGGTTACCCTAGCAACCGAGAAACAAATCACATATCTCGGCACCAGAAAACAGTACAGACTTCCAGGTTGATTTATTTCAACCAGGATGGCAAGGACACTTCATTAGTATCAATATGGTAACTGCCTAGCAACCACATGGGGTTACCCTAGCAACCGAGTAACAAATCACATATCTCTGCATCAGAAAAGCGTAGATACTTCTGGGTTGACTTATTTCAATCAGGATGGCAAGGACACTTGATTACTATCACTATGGTAACTGCCTAGCAACCAGATGGGGTTACCCTAGCAACCGAGTAACAAATCACATATCTCTGCACCACAAAATAGTACTGACTTCCGGGTTGATTTATTTCACTCAGGATCGCAAGGACACTTGATTACTATCACTATGGTAACTGCCTAGCAACCAGATGGGGTTACCCTAGCAACCGAGAAACAAATCACATATCTCGGCACCAGAAAAGAGTACAGACTTCGGGTTGATTTATTTCACTCAGGATCGCAAGGACACTTGATTACTATCACTATGGTAACTGCCTAGCAACCAGATGGGGTTACCCTAGCAACCGAGAAACAAATCACATATCTCGGCACCAGAAAAAGTACAGACTTCGGGTTGATTTATTTCAACCAGGATGGCAAGGACACTTCATTAGTATCACTATGGTAACTGCCTAGCAACCAGATGGGGTTACCCTAGCAACCGAGTAACAAATCACATATCTCTGCACCAGAAAACACTACAGACTTCCGGGTTGACTTATTTCACTCAGGATGGAAAGGAGCCATGTATTGTATTACCTTGGTAACTGCATAGCAACCACATGGGCTTACCCTAGCAACCGAGTAACAAATCACATATTTCTGCACCAGAAAATCGTACAGACTTCTGGGTTGATTTATTTATGACCATAATTTTTGTTCTTTTCAAGTTACAACATGCTGTTTGACTGAGTTTTGCCACGGCAAGCACCACTCACATTTTCTTCAGGAAATGTACCTATCTAGTTAGTGGTGCTTGCAAAGCATCACTATTGTAATCTCACATACTTATTTTTATTTTTATACTTTTTATTATTCTATCTCCGTACAAAACTTGGCACCTAACTTCGTCCCGCACCGTTTGGCGTAGACCCACGAATGAGGTGTCAAATCGAACGACCTATTGAGGACACGTGTGCTATGACTTTTATAAGCGATCGGAGTGCGGTAATTGCCCCAGGGGCAAAAAAGCGGCGAAAAATCCCATAGACTTAACATTGCGACAAACTTTGACGCGTCACAGCTCCGAGCGAGGATTTCGCAGAAACGTGTGATTTGCCACATTTGAAGAGGCTGGCAGGCTCTGTAAGAGCATACCTCAAAATGGGGTAAAAGTTGCACCCCTGGGGGCAGGAGCTGCCCAAAAATGCCCCAATTGACTTACAATGGTGTAGGACGGCCCATGAAATGAAATGGCATTGGGATTTGTATTCAACATAGCTCTGGATCACAGTGTCATAGAGACAATGGGGCGGGCTCATTTTACTCAGACGACCAATCAGTATCTCAGGATCATTTTGAATCTATCAAGCCACGCCCTAGCAACAATTTAGAGCACCTTAGCAACAAGTCCCATACACTTCTAATGAAAGACATCAAAGGGATATCTCCGGATAGAAGTTTCATAGAAACACAAGGGTGGTCTCGTTTCACTCGGGGCAGCAAACAGCCAATCATGAATCACCTCAACACTTCCTAGCCCCTCCCTAGCAACCATTGTCGAGCACCTTAGCAACCAAAATCCATAGAGGATATCTTCCATTCTGAATGTCACAGAGGCATGGGAGTTGGTTTATATCATTCATACTGACAAGCAGCCGTTGGAGATTAATGATTGGCAGCTGCCAAGCCACTCCTAGCAACTAAACAGAGTACCCTAGCAACCCTTTAGCAGTAACTATATCTCTGCACCAGAAAATCAGAGAAACTTCTGGGTTGATTTATTTCAATCAGGATGGCAAGGACACTTCATTAGTATCACTAAGGTAACTGCCTAGCAACCAGATGGGGTTACCCTAGCAACCGAGTAACAAATCACATATCTCTGCATCAGAAAAGCGTAGAGACTTCCGGGTTGACTTATTTCAATCAGGATGGCAAGGACACTTGATTACTATCACTATGATTACTGCCTAGCAACCAGATGGGGTTACCCTAGCAACCGAGTAACAAATCACATATCTCTGCACCAGAAAATAGTACTGACTTCGGGTTGATTTATTTCACTCAGGATGGCAAGGACACTTCATTACTATCACTATGGTAACTGCCTAGCAACCAGATGGGGTTACCCTAGCAACCGAGTAACAAATCACATATCTCTGCATCAGAAAAGCGTAGAGACTTCCGGGTTGACTTATTTCAATCAGGATGGCAAGGACACTTGATTACTATCACTATGATTACTGCCTAGCAACCACATGGGGTTACCCTAGCAACCGAGTAACAAATCACATATCTCTGCACCAGAAAATAGTACTGACTTCCGGGTTGATTTATTTCACTCAGGATGGCAAGGACACTTGATTACTATCACTATGGTAACTGCCTAGCAACCAGATGGGGTTACCCTAGCAACCGAGAAACACATCACATATCTCGGCACCAGAAAAGAGTACAGACTTCCAGGTTGATTTATTTCAACCAGGATGGCAAGGACACTTCATTAGTATCAATATGGTAACTGCCTAGCAACCACATGGGGTTACCCTAGCAACCGAGTAACAAATCACATATCTCTGCATCAGAAAAGCGTAGATACTTCTGGGTTGACTTATTTCAATCAGGATGGCAAGGACACTTGATTACTATCACTATGGTAACTGCCTAGCAACCAGATGGGGTTACCCTAGCAACCAAATAACAAATCACATATCTCTGCATCAGAAAAGCGTAGAGACTTCCGGGTTGACTTATTTCAATCAGGATGGCAAGGACACTTGATTACTATCACTATGATTACTGCCTAGCAACCAGATGGGGTTACCCTAGCAACCGAGTAACAAATCACATATCTCTGCACCACAAAATAGTACTGACTTCCGGGTTGATTTATTTCACTCAGGATGGCAAGGACACTTGATTACTATCACTATGGTAACTGCCTAGCAACCAGATGGGGTTACCCTAGCAACCGAGAAACACATCACATATCTCGGCACCAGAAAAGAGTACAGACTTCCAGGTTGATTTATTTCAACCAGGATGGCAAGGACACTTCATTAGTATCAATATGGTAACTGCCTAGCAACCACATGGGGTTACCCTAGCAACCGAGTAACAAATCACATATCTCTGCATCAGAAAAGCGTACATACTTCTGGGTTGACTTATTTCAATCAGGATGGCAAGGACACTTGATTACTATCACTATGGTAACTGCCTAGCAACCAGATGGGGTTACCCTAGCAACCGAGTAACAAATCACATATCTCTGCACCAGAAAATAGTACTGACTTCCGGGTTGATTTATTTCACTCAGGATCGCAAGGACACTTGATTACTATCACTATGGTAACTGCCTAGCAACCAGATGGGGTTACCCTAGCAACCGAGAAACAAATCACAGATCTCGGCACCAGAAAAGAGTACAGACTTCGGGTTGATTTATTTCAACCAGGATGGCAAGGACACTTCATTAGTATCAATATGGTAACTGCCTAGCAACCAGATGGGGTTACCCTAGCAACCAATTAACAAATCACATATCTCTGCATCAGAAAAGCGTAGAGACTTCTGGGTTGGTTTATTTCACTCAGGATGGCAAGGACACTTCATAAGTATCACTATGGTAACTTCCTAGCAACAAGGAGGGTTACCCTAGCAACCAAATAACAAATCACATATCTCTGGATCAGAACATCGTAGAGACTTCCTGGTTGACTGATTTTACTCTGGATAGCAAGGAGACTTGATAAGTATCACTATGGTAACTGCCTAGCAACCACATGGGGTTACCCTAGCAACCGAGTAACAAATCACATATCTCTGCACCAGAAAATAGTACAGACTTCCGGGTTGACTTATTTCAATAAGGATGGCAAGGAGACTTCATTACTATCACTATGGTAACTGCCTAGCAACCAGATGGGTTTACCCTAGCAACCGAGTAACAAATCACATATCTCTGCATCAGAAAAGCGTAGAGACTTCTGGGTTGATTTATTTATGACCATAATTTTTGTTCTTTTCAAGCATGCTATTTCACGAGTTTTGCCACGGCAAGCACCACTCACATTTTCTTCAGGAAATGTACCTATCTAGTTAGTGGTGCTTGCAAAGCATCACTATTGTAATCTCACATACTTATTTTTATTTTTATACTTTTTATTATTCTATCTCCGTACAAAACTTCGACACCTAACTCGTCCCGCACCGTTTGGCGTAGACCCACGAATGAGGTGTCAAATCGAGCGGCCTATTGAGGACACGTGTGCTATGACTTTTATAAGCGATCGGAGTACGGTAATTGCCCCAGGGGCAAAAAAGCGGCCGAAAAATCCCATAGACTTAACATTGCGACAAACTTTGACGCGTCACAGCTCCGAGCGAGGATTTCAGCAGAAACGTGTGATTTGCCACATTTGAAGAGGCTGGCAGGCTCTGTAAGAGCATACCTCAAAATGGGGTAAAAGTTGCACCCCTGGGGGCAGGAGCTGCCCAAAAATGCCCCAATTGACTTACAATGGTGTAGGACGGCCCATGAAATGAAATGGCATTGGGATTTGTATTCAACATAGCTCTGGATCACAGTGTCATAGAGACAATGGGGCGGGCTCATTTTACTCAGACGACCAATCAGTATCTCAGGATCATTTTGAATCTATCAAGCCACGCCCTAGCAACAATTTAGAGCACCTTAGCAACAAGTCCCATACACTTCTAATGAAAGACATCAAAGGGATATCTCCGGATAGAAGTTTCATAGAAACACAAGGGTGGTCTCGTTTCACTCGGGGCAGCAAACAGCCAATCATGAATCACCTCAACACTTCCTAGCCCCTCCCTAGCAACCATTGTCGAGCACCTTAGCAACCAAAATCCATAGAGGATATCTTCCATTCTGAATGTCACAGAGGCATGGGAGTTGGTTTATATCATTCATACTGACAAGCAGCCGTTGGAGATTAATGATTGGCAGCTGCCAAGCCACTCCTAGCAACTAAACAGAGTACCCTAGCAACCCTTTAGCAGTAACTATATCTCTGCACCAGAAAATCAGAGAAACTTCTGGGTTGATTTATTTCAATCAGGATGGCAAGGACACTTCATTAGTATCACTAAGGTAACTGCCTAGCAACCAGATGGGGTTACCCTAGCAACCGAGTAACAAATCACATATCTCTGCATCAGAAAAGCGTAGAGACTTCGGGTTGACTTATTTCAATCAGGATGGCAAGGACACTTGATTACTATCACTATGATTACTGCCTAGCAACCAGATGGGGTTACCCTAGCAACCGAGTAACAAATCACATATCTCTGCACCAGAAAATAGTACTGACTTCCGGGTTGATTTATTTCACTCAGGATGGCAAGGACACTTCATTACTATCACTATGGTAACTGCCTAGCAACCAGATGGGGTTACCCTAGCAACCGAGTAACAAATCACATATCTCTGCATCAGAAAAACGTAGAGACTTCCGGGTTGACTTATTTCAATCAGGATGGCAAGGACACTTGATTACTATCACTATGATTACTGCCTAGCAACCACATGGGGTTACCCTAGCAACCGAGTAACAAATCACATATCTCTGCACCAGAAAATAGTACTGACTTCCGGGTTGATTTATTTCACTCAGGATGGCAAGGACACTTGATTACTATCACTATGGTAACTGCCTAGCAACCAGATGGGGTTACCCTAGCAACCGAGAAACACATCACATATCTCGGCACCAGAAAAGAGTACAGACTTCCAGGTTGATTTATTTCAACCAGGATGGCAAGGACACTTCATTAGTATCAATATGGTAACTGCCTAGCAACCACATGGGGTTACCCTAGCAACCGAGTAACAAATCACATATCTCTGCATCAGAAAAACGTAGATACTTCTGGGTTGACTTATTTCAATCAGGATGGCAAGGACACTTGATTACTATCACTATGGTAACTGCCTAGCAACCAGATGGGGTTACCCTAGCAACCAAATAACAAATCACATATCTCTGCATCAGAAAAGCGTAGAGACTTCCGGGTTGACTTATTTCAATCAGGATGGCAAGGACACTTGATTACTATCACTATGATTACTGCCTAGCAACCAGATGGGGTTACCCTAGCAACCGAGTAACAAATCACATATCTCTGCACCACAAAATAGTACTGACTTCCGGGTTGATTTATTTCACTCAGGATGGCAAGGACACTTGATTACTATCACTATGGTAACTGCCTAGCAACCAGATGGGGTTACCCTAGCAACCGAGAAACACATCACATATCTCGGCACCAGAAAAGAGTACAGACTTCCAGGTTGATTTATTTCAACCAGGATGGCAAGGACACTTCATTAGTATCAATATGGTAACTGCCTAGCAACCACATGGGGTTACCCTAGCAACCGAGTAACAAATCACATATCTCTGCATCAGAAAAGCGTACATACTTCTGGGTTGACTTATTTCAATCAGGATGGCAAGGACACTTGATTACTATCACTATGGTAACTGCCTAGCAACCAGATGGGGTTACCCTAGCAACCGAGTAACAAATCACATATCTCTGCACCAGAAAATAGTACTGACTTCGGGTTGATTTATTTCACTCAGGATCGCAAGGACACTTGATTACTATCACTATGGTAACTGCCTAGCAACCAGATGGGGTTACCCTAGCAACCGAGAAACAAATCACAGATCTCGGCACCAGAAAAGAGTACAGACTTCCGGGTTGATTTATTTCAACCAGGATGGCAAGGACACTTCATTAGTATCAATATGGTAACTGCCTAGCAACCAGATGGGGTTACCCTAGCAACCAATTAACAAATCACATATCTCTGCATCAGAAAAACGTAGAGACTTCTGGGTTGGTTTATTTCACTCAGGATGGCAAGGACACTTCATAAGTATCACTATGGTAACTTCCTAGCAACAAGGAGGGGTTACCCTAGCAACCAAATAACAAATCACATATCTCTGGATCAGAACATCGTAGAGACTTCCTGGTTGACTGATTTTACTCTGGATAGCAAGGAGACTTGATAAGTATCACTATGGTAACTGCCTAGCAACCACATGGGGTTACCCTAGCAACCGAGTAACAAATCACATATCTCTGCACCAGAAAATAGTACAGACTTCGGGTTGACTTATTTCAATAAGGATGGCAAGGAGACTTCATTACTATCACTATGGTAACTGCCTAGCAACCAGATGGGTTTACCCTAGCAACCGAGTAACAAATCACATATCTCTGCATCAGAAAAACGTAGAGACTTCTGGGTTGATTTATTTATGACCATAATTTTTGTTCTTTTCAAGCATGCTATTTCACGAGTTTTGCCACGGCAAGCACCACTCACATTTTCTTCAGGAAATGTACCTATCTAGTTCTTCTTATTCTTCTTAGCGGTGAAATTTCGGTATCTAACTCCTCCTAGAGCTTTTAAGCTACAGTCAACAAACTCGGCACAGACCTTCAGACTAATCCCGAATAGTGTGCTATATCTTTTCTAACTGATCGGACTTACGGTTTTCCTAAAAATGACGATCAAACTCGGAAAAAACTCCCATTGACTTAACATTGCGGAATGTTCAGAAATTCAAATTCCAACTGACATTTTCACACACACAGACAAAAAGGGCCTGTCAGCCCTGCGTCTCTCCCTCTCTCTCTCCCTCAGAGGATTTATTTTATCAAGCAGCCAAAAGTAATGACCTAAAATCTTCCTAGCCACACGCTAAAACATGCTAAAAGCGTGCTAGCATCTATCTGAGGGTCAATATCTATCTATCTATCTATCTATATATCTATCTATCTATCTATCTGAGGGTAAATATCTATCTCTCTCTCTATCTATCTATATCTATCTATCTATATATCTAAGGGTAAATATCTATCTATCTATCTATCTATCTATCTATCTATCTATCTATCTATCTATCTATCTATCTATCTAGCAACTAAGTTAAACTTTTCTAACACTACACTGTAGAACTGGCTCATTAGAGTCATTCATTTGGGAATCAGACTAAACTGGTCACACTGTATGTTTCACACTGTAGAGTCAAAAGAACCGGCTCATTAGAGTAATTTGTTTGGGAATCAGTCTACACTGGTCACACTGTATGTTTCACACTGTAGATTCAAAAGAACTGGCTCAGTAGAGTCATTAATATTGTAATCAGATTACACTGGTCACAATGTATGTTTCACATTTTAGATTCAAAAGAACTGGCTCATTAGAGTCATTAATTTGGGAATCACACTACACTGGTCACACTGTATGTTTCACACTGTAGATTCAAAAGAACCGGCTCATTAGAGTCATTAATTTGGGAATCAGACTACACTGGTCACACTGTATGTTTCACACTGTAGATTCAAAAGAACCGGCTCATTAGTGTCATTAATTTGGGAATCAGACTACACTGGTCACACTGTATGTTTCACACTGTAGATTCAAAAGAACCGGCTCATTAGAGTCATTAATTTGGGAATCAGACTACACTGGTCACACTGTATGTTTCACACTGTAGATTCAAAAGAACCAGCTCATTACAGTCATTTCTTTGGGAATCAGTCTACACTGGTAACACATGCTAGCATCGCCTAGCGAAGTGCTAAAAAAGTGCTAGCATCATGTTAACACATGCTAGCATCGCCTAGTGAAGTGCTAAAACATGCTAAAAACGTACTAGCATCATGCTAACACACGCTAGCATTGCCTAGCAAAGTGCTAAAAATGCTAAAAACGTGCTAGCATCATGCTAACACATGCTAGCATCGCCTAGCAAAGTGCTAAAAAATGCTAAAAACGTGATAGCATCATGCTAACACATGCTAGCATCGCCTAGCGAAGTGCTAAGTCATGCTAAAAACATGCTAGCATCATGCTAACACATGTTAGCATCGCCTAGCGAAGTGCTAAAAAATGCTAAAAACGTGCTAACATCATGCTAACACATGCTAGCATCGCCTAGCGAAGTGCTAAAACATGTTAAAAATGTGCTAGCATCATGCTAACACATGCTAGCATCGCCTAGCGAAGTGCTAAAACATGCTAAAAACATGCTATCATGATGCTAACACATGCTAACATCGCCTAGCGAAGTGCTAAAACATGCTAAAATCGTGCTAGCATCATGCTAACACATGCTAGCATCGCCTAGCGGAGTGCTAAAACATGCTAAAAACATGCTAGCATCATGCTAACACATGTTATCGCCTAGCGAAGTGTTAAAACATGCTAAAAACATGCTAGCATCATGCTAACACATGCTAGCATCGCCAAGCGAAGTGCTAAAAGATGCTAAAAACGTGCTAGCATCATGCTAACACATGCTAGCATCACCTAGCGAAGTACTAAAAAATGCTAAAAACGTGCTAGCATCTATCTGTCTGTCTATCTATCTATCTATCTGAGGGTCAATATCTATCTATCTAGCTATCTATTTGAGGGTCAATATCTATCTATCTAGCTATCTATCTGTTTGAGGGTCAATATCTATCTATCTATCTATCTATCTGAGGGTGAATATCTATCTATCTATATCTATCTATCTATCTGAGGGTAAATATCTATCTATCTATCTTTCTATCTATCTATCTATCTGAGTGTCTATCTATCTATCTATCTACCCAGATAGCAAGAAGTCGGCGTTCCGCCGGCGGCAGTAGAAGCAGCAGAATGGCGATATCGCAAACACGTTCGACGGTGGTCCGCCGGCGGCAGCCGCTTTAAAAGCGCCGTCAATGATGCGGACCGTCCGGAGGCAAACGCTCTTTTCGAGCGATCTGCCGCCGCTTATTGTATATATATATATATATATATATATATATATATATATATATATATATATATATATATATATATATTTATAGCATGCAGTTTATCAAGAATAATGATTGATCAAACCAGACAAATTTCCATTTGGCGTTTTAATTCCACATTTCAAAGTACAGTAACTGTCATTGAAACAAGATGTCATATCACTGAAATATAAATAACAGAAAAATACAAACATTATATATACACACACAAAAGAACATGCAGGTTTCCAATTTCTTTTTTTTTTAAAAACACTATTGTAACACAATAATTGTTAATAATATAAAGAGGTCAGCTCTGGAATGAAAAGAATTACCAGTAAACACAAGCAATGAGGATATTTGGTACCAAAGAAAGTGCAGGATACCAAATAAATTGAGGTATAACATCATATTTACAAGTCATTTCTAACAATAGGTTAAGTAGTAATAATTTAGAGTAAAGCTCTGGAGTAGAATATACCATTATAACTGCAATGCTGACTTGTGGCACAAGGATTTACAAGCTATATGTAACAATAGAATAACAGTTAAACACTGTGATGGAATGAAAGTAGAATTTTTGGTACTAGTTAATGTGCAATATCAAGTATCAGAGGTATGAAATAGGATTTACAAACTATAATAGAATTGTTAAGCACTGACGGAATTAAATAAGCCAATACTAAAGTCACGGTAAGTAGAATATTTGATACCAGATAATGTGCAAATATCAAGTATTAGATGTATAATCTAGGATTTACAAGATATATTTAAAAATAGAATAGTTAAGCACTGTAACAATGAAATAAGCAGCAAATTGTATATGAAATAATTGAGATCTTTGGTATCAAGGAATGTGCAGGTATAATATACATTTTGACATTCAACTTACACATGACAACAAGTGGGAATAAATATAATTAACAGCAGAAAATCTGGCTGTAGAGAACACAGCCAATCAGAATGTCTGGAGAGGTTGGGGACTTCTGGGCTAAGAATCACCGGTTTTCCCGACCCCCAGAATGAGGCAGTGCAAATTGGCATATCTTCAGTGATTCCTCGTGTGCCTGTATAAAAGGACAAACCATCCCATATTCATCCAAGGAGCTGCCCTCAAAGCAGGGTCACGAGAAAAAAAAAAAAAAGAGCAATTTCCACAGTGAACAGTGTGGATTGGGTGAGTGTAGTCTGACACTTTTAGCAGGCTTCTTTAGGGGTCTTGATGTTACTGACTGCAGGATAAAGAAAGGGTTCCAGTTGTCAGTGATGCTGGGGTGTCAGTAGTCAGCCTAGGTTTAAGGGGTCGGCTGTGGGTCCCTCTCAGCTGTCGTGGCCTTTTCCACCTTCATGTTCAGATGCTCCTTTCAGGTAACGCGTAGCGTTAACCTGGATCGCCTCATCAGTGGCATCCTGTGTTGCCGGGTTCTTCCGGATGGCTCCTGTAGAAAATAAAGATCTGTCATTCCATTTGAATGGAATAAGGTCATACACATCTACTTAAATATAAAAAAATATCCAACTTACTTTGAACAATGGTCTTCAGGAACATGTCTCTAAAACATGCTTTATCCCCTACACCAGTCCAGGTTGTATTGATGGAAAGGTGATTAGAGAAGATACTCTGAAGCATTAAGCCACACGGTTGTCTTTAGGTCCCTCCCACATTTGATTGCCAAAAACCGAAGCTGAAAATACAAAAAAACATGTTACAAATTACATTTCTCTGAAGCTTCTCATAAATTTAAAATGTGACAGGCTGTGGATTCAGACTGTAGAATATGCAGTGTACGATCTTAATTGTACTTTTTAGATTACCCTATACCGTTATAAACAAAATCGGCACACTTACAAATCGTTGCTGGAGCTCTTTATCCTGCCTCAAACTGTTGTCAAGCAACGCCAAATGTTCCTGGGTGTCTAGGGGGGAGTAACAGATCCCCTGTCAGGGATAACTCTCCAACAGACACATTGGCACTGAAACGTTGCAGCATAGCATTTTGTTGTCCATGCTACACACAACATCGCCAAACTCCCAAGACGTCGCAGCATTAGGGTTTGATCTGCACCTACAGGGGTTCCCAGAATAAAAGAATAAAGTAGTCAGTCCTGGACCTTCAAATACTAAACTATGACATTTATATCTAGGTCTACTACATGTACAGGTGGCCCCAGTGGGAATTAAACCAACAACCACAGGTGTTGTTTGCAAGTTGTACCCGATTGCCCAGTCGCGAGCAAATGTCTTCAACATTGTCCCAACTTGCTTCACCTGCTCTTGAAGCGAGCAGCTGTCATCTGGGAAGTAACAATATATTGATTAGCAATACACTAAATATAATAGTAATATAATATAACCACAATTATCATACCAGTAACTTTCCCTGTAATTTCTATCCACAGTATGTTATGCATGGCATACAAGTTCATAATGAAGAACCCTTATGATAACATCAATTTCATTTTTTTCTTTGAAGCAGAATATTTGTTTGTAAAAGGGAGGAAAAAGAAAATGAAATATTGGTATACAGATTTTGGTTGATATATCATACTGTACAGTGAAATGTGCTATTGTTATATCCCTACTCACCTGAAGGACCGGATAGATCAGGCAAATCTCCAGTCAGGCCTTTGTAGAGTGTGTGCTCCTTTTGAATAAAACTTTCATTAGTGGGAAGTTGCATATCCACAGGTATTTTAATTCAAACATGCAACATATTGTAATAAATCTACAATATTCAGCCTTTACCTTACACCCTCGGTTGTTGCTCTACACTTATTATATTAAATACTTATTTATATAGCTTGCTCACTGTATAATCATGATAGCCTAATACTTATAACACAAGATTGCATCTTAAACGAATGACTGAGTTGAAAACTTGAATAAGAATGCATTTTACACAGAGGGACCAGCTAGGAAACTTACCTGCCTACAATAACTGTTTTCATTTGAGTTACATTAATCATGAATAACCTTAGCCGAGTCCCCAGGAACATCGGGCTATTAAAGTAACAAGCCTATAACTGCGGTCTTATTAATTCTAGCTTCACCATACACTCAACTGTGAGGTTTATCTGATTTTCTCATGGACCTGTAACACAATGCCCTGACAGTGACTTCACCGGTGTCCTGATCTTTATTAGAAACTGAGAGGAGACCAAGTTAATATAATTGATATCACAATTATCACAAAAATTAACAAACAGTCTGCTTTAAAACTAAGAAAAAACAAGCTTCTATACTAACGTTACATTAAAAATGAACACGTGGCGAACTAAGCTTAGCCGCTATCTGCCGGCACACCACATTAGATTAAAATACTTACCCTTGTAGTTGTGCAGATAACTTCGATATGTAGAGTTTAAAGCCCTTGTCCCTCTTGCTTGTCGGAGCAGGGGACCAGGCATCAACAATGCGATGAACATCAGCTGACGCAGTATTTTCGGAAGATTCTGGAGACGTCGAGTAAAAACAGACATTTTGGGCGACGCGCAAGTAAACCGGAAACAGATTTGGCGACAGCGGAACTTCACTGTTCAGTCTTTGTCATGTGTTTTAGCAATACATTTTTAACATTTATAATGTGTTTAGATTTTTTGTATTACCTTTACAGGGACTTTAACACTTTCTTAAACATTTGTACAGGTCAAATTGCAAAACCTGTAAAAGGTAAAAATTCGAGGTTGGAAAAAATGTAGACATAAACGAAATTTCTGCGCAACTGTGAAACCAGAGGATAATTTCGCTTTTTCATTGAGTTTATCCTTCACGTCAAAACAGGAATTTTCATGTTTATGATAGATATCACCATGGTTGCAAATTAATAAAAAATAATTAAAGTATAGGCTACCCGATATTTTGGCCATGTTGCAGATGTCTTTCACTGTTCACTGATACAGGCATTGGTGAAAAGTCTAACTTCATCAATTTATTCTGCTAAATTGTTCATACCCTGTATTAAATATCTATTTTAAAACCTAATCAGAAAGATATTTATTGCCAAGTAAGTTTTACAAAAAGGAATTATTTTTGGTTTATTGGTGCCTGTCTCAATGTGCATCAATCAATTAAATGTAAACAATTTTCACCTGTGTATAAATAATTCAATATATTTTACATATATTACTGTATAATGGCTTCAGAGTTTCAAAGTAATTTAAATGTCACCTTATCATGGAATCAAGAGTCAAGAATCTGTTATAAACCCTAATGGCTTTGGAGCAAAAAATAATAATAGCCAACATGGCTGGTCGATTTTGAGAGTCTAAGCTGTCCTCAGTATTTCAAAGCGGCTTGCCGCCGTCGCCATGGTCGATTGCCGTGAGGCAACCGCCAGAGAAAATGAAGCGGGCGGCCCGCCGTCTGAACGCACCTATAGCCGACAGCTTGGGGACGGCGGCAAAACGAAGCCGTGCGGACATTTTTTGCTATCTGGGAAATGGGCGTGACGAATTCGGCGGCAAAAGCTTCATCCCCGCCAGTGAGACGCACCTATAGCCGACAGCTTGGGGACGGCGGCAAAACGAAGCCGTGCTTACATTTTTTGCTATCTGGGTATCTATCTATCTAGCAACTAAGTTAAACTTTTAACTACTTTAAACTACAAACTACTTCAAACTTTAAACTAATTTAAACTTTAAACTCATTTAAACTATAAACTACTTTAAACTTCAAACGAATTTAAACTTTAGACTAATTTAAACTATAAACTGATTTAAACTTCAAACTACTTTAAAATTCAAACTAATTTAAACTTTAGACTAATTTAAACTTTAAACTACTTTAAAATTCAAACTACTTTAAACTTCAAACTTTCTGGTCCAAACTTTCACAAGCCAACTTAAAGTTTGTCTCGACGAACTTTTTCTAGTTGTATTTTAAGTTGCTTTGGTTTAGTAATTTTTGCGCAACAGTGCCCTCCCACTTTTTCTGGTGTCTTGATTATGGAAATAATTTTCCCATTAATTTCTTCCATAGGGATATCATAAAATCCTTCAAAACCATAAGCCAAACCAACCAGTTCTGAGTTGAATTGCAACATTATAAACTTTGATTTGAAGCAAATAGTGGTGGTGGTGTAGTGGTCTAAACCACATAACTGGTAAACTGGTAATCAGAAGGTTGCTGGTTCAATCCCCACAGCCACCACCATTGTGTCCTTGAGCAAGGCACTTAACTCCAGGTTGCTCTGGGGGTATTGTCCCTGTAATAAAGGCTCTGTAGGTCGCTTTGGATAAAAGCATCTGCCAAATGCGTAAATGTAAATGTAAATAAGTATTTGAAAATCAGACAAAATGACAAAGGTACAAGACTGTGTGGTTAACATCTTTCATGATAGAATGAACTACAATACCATCAGGGCCGGCCCAAGCCTTTATGGGGCCCTAAGCATAATTTGATTTGGGGGCCCCTCGGTGCCGCCAATATGATTGAATATTGTTAATGCTTGATTATTCGCACACTATAAATCTAACACTCGTATTATCAATTTTATTAGTTGTAGCTGTGTTGCTTATAACATACCAATGTCTGCCTGGCATGATTTTACCCTTCTACGGTTTTAAATCTAACAGTAGCACACCTATATTTACCCAATCCTGTTGATCCTCTGTTACCAGTTTTGTGTACTTCCTAGAGAACAATTTGCAGCAGAAGCTGTAGACCGTATCATTTCTTTTTGAATAAGTGAGCATCTCCACTTACATTTTTTCCCCATTAATGAACTTTCTGTAGGTGCAGTGGAAGCTTCGGCCATCAGGTTTTTCAGGGAATGTGAAGTTTTCCTTTATAGGCAGTGGCCCTCTGCTTACCAGATCAGTCCTTTCTGAGTCAGACTGGATAGATGACCACATCAGTGGATGCACGTGCTTGGAAGTGCTCCTTGCCTGCAGAGGATGGACCTGATGAAAGATAAAAATAATTATAATAAAAGCTAGCCATGTTAGATGTCATATTAGAAGGTAATGCATATTAGTCTGTCAAAAACAAAGGCATGGTTTATCCATATAAATATAATGATCTGGGATTGTTGAAAAATCATCATCTTCTGTAGCACTGGAACTTGGGGTAGGTGGCGTTGGTTGTGCCCCACGTCCAAAATATTTCAACAGTGCTCCTAGGGAAGTTTCATAAGAGTACATATTTGACAGAATATTTGACAAAATATGTTATTTTCTCAACACAAATTATTATACACAGCAGCAAGCCATCTCTGCACCTAAACAACAACTCTTAATCTATAACTAGCTAATTGAGGCATAATGATATTGGAATATAATAGCAAAGACCCCAAAATGGTAGACTAATGTAAATAATGTTAAGTTGTTATCAGTACCACAGAACAGAAGCTTATTTTTATTACAAAAATATATACCCAGGAAAGTTATTTTTACACAGAAGACAAAAACTTGAATCTAAAACTTGCTAAGTAATATGTTGTACTAATAATATATTAAGATGTCAAGGCTATTTATGGATGTTTAATCAAACTTTCCTAAAAAAGAAGATATGCTACATAGGCTATGTTAACTAACTAGCCAGCTAATGTTAGCTCGTAACTTAGCCTAGCTACTTAACATACCTTTATCGTGCTGTTTTTTCTCTTCCTCTGTTTTCTACTTTTTCCTTTTCTTTGCACCAGAGGATATGTCCTTTTTTGTGACATTGCTGTATTGCTGTCTGAATGTGCTTGTATCCTGCAGCCCGTTAACATAATAATGCATTTAATATTGCGTTTTTGTATAATTACCATTGTCCATTGATAGTATAATCACAAAAAAATAAATAAAATCAAGCTGTCATTTCATGTGCTCTTGGGGGCCCCCTGGTGGCCACCAGGGCCCTAAGCAGCCGCTTAGTTCGCCTATGCCTTGGGCTGGCTCTGAATACCATTAATCATTGCGAAAGATGTAATCAAATAAAATAAAAAATATATTTGAATTCTGTTGTAAAATATTCAGATATATGAAAATAAAAATTGAGTGTAGATAGACCAGCTAGATTGCATCATTGGAGTGGGAAGTCGATGCAGAGCTCATTTGGCACACATTGTTGGTCATGATTCTGTGATTAGTTGATCTCTCTCTGCGGTGTCATGAGAAGTGTAGTTCTTCGCTAGGAATTCTGCTATTTAACAAGATTAAAAAAATAAATGATGGCTTCAATAGAAGCATATACCATCAATGAACAACCTTGGAGATCATGGCAGGTCTGTCTTTAAAGGCTTAGAAATTATCGTTAAAAAGCGATTTACCTCCGAAGAAAATATATGGGATTTTTACTTCTGGAAAAAGACTGTCGCACTGTTCCCATTCACTTCAATGTCTGAAATAGTGCAGCCAGGACATTCTGCAAAATAACTCTTTCTGTGTTCCATGCTTTAAGGATTCCATGAATTTGCATCTGTATGCATTCACCGCATTTTGCTAGCAACCCTAAAAAGTTTACATTTTAATTTCCAGGCCTATCTCTGAAATTCAAATTGAAACCTACATGTTTTGCTTCGGCTAGTGTGTAATTGGTTGCAATGCAATTACACAGTTTACGAGAACTGAAATCTTAACTGGCCCCAACCGTGCACAAAGCAATTTTTTTAAACAGTAAATGTGTCTAAAGAGCGTGAAGGGGGGCTAGAGGGTCTTCAAAGGCTATAGCGAACAAGCTAATTAATGCAAAGTACAGCCTTGGGATTCAGGCTTATAACTGGCATCTTTGGCTCAGTAGTAATCACTCTTAGGGGGTGTAGAGAAAAAAGACCCTTAAGAGTTTGTTTGGGGACCCCCCTACTTAATAACTTGGCGTGCCACGTGTTATGCTTTGCTGTATATAAATGACCCTTTAGACCTGTACCTTGCATTCTTAGTTTGTCGGCACAGTTCTGCTCGAACTCCAATGTGAATGTGGAACTCCAATTGCTCAGAGAGGAGGAAAAATGGGTAGTAGTTCTTTTTTGTTTTGTGACATTGCATAAATGCTTAGTTTTGATTTGTTTAATTGATATTCCTCTATGTTATTATTGATAGGTGCTTAAGTTATGCTATATTTCGCTTTGAATCTGTGTCAAAGTGATTGTCAGAATCCTCTCAGATGTTGTCACATTAGAGTAGATCCCCACCCCTCAATTTAAAGATATAGAAAGCAAGTGGGCAGAGATAATCAGGATGGACATCTTCGCTGCGATACTTTGATAGCCAAGGGCGTAGAAACCTTTACACTGAAAAAATAAATCTAGTAAAATTATTAATAAAATATGTAAACATCTTTCTGATTAGGTAGAAAAATCTACCTAATGTGCACAACTGTATACCTGTATTAGATATTAAGGCTTGTTACGTTAAATTGATGTGTATTTTATCTGGTGGCACTTTCAGAGGTTTTCGATTGAGTTCCAGACATTTTTGCTTCAAAATTATTTAAATAATCTGAATAACAAGACAAAATACAAATTTGGGACATTCTCTACAAGCCTTTATGCTAATTTTTGTCTGATTAGTAGAAATTATCTTGTTTTATGGATCCTGCCTTATTTTTTGAGGTACATATTTTGAGGTAACATAACTTTTTTGGAAGTAACTATGACATTTGTGAGTTTTGTCTTGCTGGCTGTGATGTGAAGAGAAAAAAGTGATAAATGCTAGTTAAATTGGAAGTAGTCTGAATTAATGTGCAAGTGGTAAGCAGAAATAATGGGTTCCCCTTCTGTCACTCACTCGATGTTCTGTTGAATGAAGTGACACAAGGGGTCTTCCTTGGATGCCGAATCGTACTTCTGAACCTGAGAAAAGGCCAATGTCAAGTTGGCAGACAGAATTTGCATGCCCCGCCCCGGACATACGGGTATAAAGGGAAGCGAGGCAGCGAATGCCAGTCAGAATTTTTCTTCGGAGCCGAATGGTTGTGCAGCAAGCAGCTGAGTTTCACTCCTGTTCCACTCACCTCTACCAGCGAGAAGCATTGCTGTTGGATCCGCACGGCACATTTCCAGCTGGCGTCTGTCTCTGAACGCTGTGCAGTTCACGCCCCTGGGCGCTTCGACAGCGATTTCTTTCTGTTTAAAAGAGTGTCTCCTCAGCCGCCCCCCGTCGCTCTTTCTTCCCACGGGATTGAGGATGACCCGGCTGGCGATGAAGGCGATACAGGGATGATGACGGGCTCAGTTTTGCCAGGTAAATCCCCACGAATCACTCACCCCTGACACTCTCATGTGATTCCGTCCGGGGCTCGGGATGAGACCGAGATTCTCCCTCGAGCCCCCGGGCTTGGATGATGACATCACTGCTGCATCGGAGAGCGTCCAGGTGTCCGACGTGGAAGACTGGTCTGGGCTGCCACCTTCGTGCCAGCCCGCCCAGTCGGATGCGGAAGCGCTTTCCCGGGCTGCCTTGAGTGTGGGCTTGGACTGGAACCCCCCGCCCTCCCCACAGCCTTCGCGGCTTGACGACTGGTACCTCGGCACCCGGCGCCGCTCACAGCCAAGTCCCCCCCCCCTCGGTACCATTCTTCCCGGAAGTGCATGATGAGCTGACACGGTTGTGGAGGGCACCTTTCACTGCCCGTAACCGACCCCCTCGCTCGTCCGCTCTCTCTACCCTGGATGGCGGATCGGCCCATGGGTACATGGAAGTCTCCCAGGTGGATAGGGCGGTTGTGATCCATCTGTGCCCAGAGAACGGCGCCACCTGGCAGGACCGCCAGGTACTCCCCTCTAGAGCCTGTAGGATGACGTCATCACTGACCTTCAAAGCCTACAGCACCACTGGACAGGCCGCCTCCACCCTGCAAGCCATGGCTCTCCTGCAGGTCCATCAAGCCAAGGCACTTAAACACCTGCACCTGGGTAGTCCCGATCCTGATGTGCTGCAAGAACTGTGCTCTGCCACCGACCTTGCTCTCAGAGCCAAGAAGGTCAGAGCGCAGGCACTCGGGCGGGCGATGGCCACCCTCGTGGTCCAGGAGCGCCACCTTTGGCTGAACATGGTAGGTTTTGCTAAGTTTCTCAATGACCCCGTCTCCCAGCTTGGCCTCTTCGGTGATGCCTTCGACGACTTTGCCCAGCAGTTCTCGGCGAAGAAGCAGACGGAGGCGATTTCACACATCATGCTGCGGCGCCACCAACAAGCGCGCCCCTTGACCCGCCTGCTCACCGAGGGCTTCCCCCTGTGTCCAAACAACGGCAAGCAGCTCCACAACCTGGGCCCAGCTCTCAGCCCCAGTGTCGAGCACCTTGCAAGTGGCGTACACCCCCATCTCCAGGACCCATTCCCGGACCAAAAAAGCTCCGGAGATGGTACCAAGACCACTCTATCCCCCAGTGAATCCTTGTTTTCCTTATTTTCATTTGCCGCACCTTCTCAGGGTTGCGGTACCCACATGTTCAATAAAGAGTGATTTCCCCACTCCCTGGGTCATCCAGCCAGTGTGCGCCATTCTCACGGCACCCCGGCCCTAAAACTCTACAGTCCGGTTCCCCGGACACAGCTCCCTCACCTCCAGCCCCGCGACTGCTCAGCCCCGGCAGACCAGCGCTGATGAGTTCCGAAGAAACCTCCTTAGGACCTCTTCCTCAGGACCTCTTCCTCAGTCTCTAACCCCTGCCGGGGGCGCGGAGCAAGGTAAGTGCTTTGAGTCTTTTCTCAGCAGCCAAGCCTCCGGACGCTCTTTTGCCTCTTGAGGCATTATTACCTGCTCCCCCCCGCCGAGAAGCCGCGCCCGGTACATCAAAAACGATCGTCCCGTTAGTGCCCCTTGCACGAAGTTTGGATGTGTGGCTCTCACTTCCCAATCTGTCGCACTGGTTGGCCAGGACCATCCGACTCAGCTACGCGATTCAGTTCGCCCGCCTCCCGCCAGGTTTCAGCGGTATTCGCTCCACTCTTGTGCGCGGCCAACAAGCCAGTGCCTTACGAGAAGAGATCTCCACCCCACTCCTCAAAGGTGTGATAGAGACCGTCCCTCCAGCCGAGATGAAGAAGGGTTTCTACAGCCCTTACTTCATCGTACACAAGAAAAGAGCCGGGTTGCGACCAATCTTGGACCTGTGAGTTCTCAACCGGGCTCAAAATGCTCACGCAGAAACAGATTCTCACCTGCGTTCGACAGCTAGATTGTTTCTTCGGCGGTAGACCTGAAGGACGCGTACTTCCACATCTCCATTCTGCCGTGACACCGACCCTTCTTACGGTTCGCGTTCGATGGCCAGGCGTATCGGTACAAGGTCCTCCCCTTCGGCCTGTCCCTGTCCCCTCGCATCTTCACGAAGGTCGCAGAGGCCGCTCTTGCCCCCCTAAGGGAAGTGGGCATCCGCATACTCAACTACCTCGATGACTGGCTCATCCTGGCCCACTCTCGAGAGTTACTATGCCACCACAGGGACTAGGTGATCAGGCACCTCAGCCGTCTAGGGCTTCAGGTCAACTAAGAAAACAGCATGCTCGACCTGGTTCAGAGCATCTCTTTTCTCGGAATGGAGTTAGACTCAATCTCAATGACAGCACGGCTCACCAACGAGCGCACTCAGTCAGTGCTCAGGAGCCTCTCTCGCTAAAACAATTCCAGAGGCTCCTGGGGCATATGGCATCCTCAGCCACAGTCACGCCACATGGGTTGATGCATATGAGACCGCTACAGCACTGGCTACAGACTCGAGTCCCGAGATGGGCATGGCGCCACGGCACACACCGTGTGACAATCACCCCTTCCAGCCGTCAGACTTTCAACCCTTGGACAGACCTCTGCATTCTGCGGACCGGAGTCCCC
This sequence comes from Xyrauchen texanus, assembly GCF_025860055.1. Taxonomy (NCBI): domain Eukaryota; kingdom Metazoa; phylum Chordata; class Actinopteri; order Cypriniformes; family Catostomidae; genus Xyrauchen; species Xyrauchen texanus. The sequence goes on from NC_068311.1 coordinate 39,446,181, forward strand.
CTATAGCAGGTGTCCAGATGTGTCGTGGTAACCACAGACATCTCTCGACAGGGTTGGGGCACCGTGTGCAATGGGCATGCTGCCGCTGGCCCCTGGAAAAGACCCCGGCAGCGTTGGCACATAAATTGCTGGTCAAAGAGGGCCAAGGTGTTTGACCATTTAAATAAATTGCAGGCAGACATTTGTCTCCTTCAAGAAACTCATCTGGCAAAATCCGATTGTAACAGAATCAAATCATCTCAATATAATCAGGTATTTTCTGCAAATTATAATACAAAACAAAGAGGAGTCTGTATACTGATTCATAAAAAGATTTCATTTATTCATAATACTACAATCGCTGACACTGAAGGGCGCTATATTATCATCAATATCTCAATAGATAATAACCCAATCACAATTGGAAATATATATGGTCCAAACTCAGACGATTCAACATTTTTTCAGTCTTTTTTCTCTACCATATCAGACTTGACTGATTGCCCAGTAATAATTGCCGGAGATTTTAATACAGTCCTTGACCCTTCAATAGACCGTTCTGGTAACTCAAGAAATAAACCAATATGGCAATCCACATTAACAATAAAACAATTCATGACTGATTATGGTCTTGCTGACAGCTGGCGCTTACAACACCCAAGCAGTAGAGAATACTCATTCTTCTCTCCAGTCCATCACTCATATTCCCGCCTGGATTTTTTTCTCACAAGTAACTCTATGATTTCTAATATATCTCAATCATCAATTCATCCGATTATCATTAGTGACCACGCCCCTGTCACAGTTAATTGGACAATGACTCAGTACACACAAAACAACACCTAGATGGCGTTTTAATACCTCTCTCCTCCAAGATTCACAATTTGACGCCCTCATCAAGAAAGAGTGGGCATTCTTTCTAGAAACAAATGATTCTCCTGAGTTATCGCCCTCTCTTCTATGGGAAACAGGGAAAACAGTACTTAGAGGAATTATTATATCATTCTCAGTTCACAAAAAAAAAAAGAACAGGAAAAAGAATCGCATTTAGAAAAAAAAATTAAACATCTTGAAAATATTAACATAACTAAACCAACATTTGAAACTAAGAATAAATTAAAGTTATATAAATCAGAACTTAATGAAATAATTAACAAACGAACTCAATTTCTAATACACCGGTTAAGACAGGAACAATTTTATCATAGCAATAAATCTGGTAAATATTTGGCAAATCAAATAAAAAGAAACAAAGAAAAAACTATGATAACAGCTATACAGGACTCAGCAGGGAAGCTTACCCACTCACCAATCGAAATCAATCAAATCTTCAATCAGTTTTACAACCAGCTCTACTTATCAGAAAAAGATCCAGACAATAAAGAAATTAACCGCTTCTTCAAAAACATTAATTTACCTAAAATTAACGAGGACCAAAGAAATAAGTTAGAAACCCCAATATCTCAAGTTGAATTTCAGGCTGCTCTTATTTCAATGCCAAATAATAAAGCACCTGGTCCAGATGGCTTCCCTTCCGAGTTCTATAAACATTTTTGGTTAATTTTGGCCCCACTTTTCATCCGAATGATAACCGAATCAAAATTCAATTCTAGGCTTCCGGAAACCTCTAACACAGCATCAGTTTCGCTTCTACTCAAACCCAATAAGGACCCGACTCTACCATCGAGTTATAGACCAATTTCATTAATTAATGTAGACACCAAAATCATGGCAAAGGCTCTAGCGATTAGATTGGAAAAGGTTATTCCATCCATAATTCATCCCGATCAAACAGGTTTTGTTAAAGGCAGACTAGCCGCAAGCAATACACGCAGAATGTTCAATATTATGCACCAATGTACAATTCAAGAAAATAACACAGTCATTGTTACATTAGATGCCGAGAAGGCATTTGATAGAGTCAATTGGAAATTCTTGTTTTCCACATTAGAGCGATTTGGCTTTGGGGAATCATTTATTAAATGGGTTAAACTATTATACACTTCACCGACAGCCACTATCACTACTAATGGACTATCCTCACAAAACTTCACATTGCACAGGGGACTAGACAAGGATGCCCACTATCACCTCAACTGTTCACTATTTTCATTGAACCTCTAGCAGCCATCAACGCCAAGACACACTCATCACAGGCATCAGGATCGAAAAATATGCATCATAAAATTAGCCTCTATGCAGATGACATACTACTATTTTTGGAGAATCCTCTAACTTCAATACAAGAAACAATCAAAATCATACACTCATTTGCCAACATATCAGAATACTCGATTAACTGGGATTAATCATCTGTTCTTCCACTACAACCCAAAAGCTGGGATGTTGCAGCCAACACATTACCTATACCCTTATGCACGGATAGTATCACTTACTTGGGTGTAAGAGTTTCTCCCAGGCTGTCAGATCTATTTACATTAAATTTCACCCCACTTCTAAAATCAATTCAGGAAGACCTCCATTGCTGGGTAAACCTACCACTTTCCATCATGGGCAGGATAGCCACAATCAAAATGACAATATTACCCAAAGTAATCTATCTACTTTCAATGACCCCAATACAACCAACCACCGCCTGGTTTAAATCCCTAGACTCAGCAATTACAAAATTCTATTGGAAAAATAAGACTCCAAGAATAAAATTATCCACCCTTCAGAAACCAAAGAGCCTAGGAGGATTGGAAGCACCAAATTTTACATTATACTGTTTGGCAAATCATCTGCAATATGTACACAGATGGACTCACCCCAACCAATCCGATATCACCTGGCTAGACTTGGAACAAAATATGTGTGATAACATTCAGATCGCAGACCTGCCTTTTTTACCCAGACAATTAAAAAACACTCCTGTTTCAAAGCACCCACAATTAGCTCAAGTCTGACAGCCTGGTGGAAATTCCACAATATTACTAACACAAAGCTATCGCATCTGAAACTCACCCCAATTTGGAATAACCCTGATTTCACTTGCAATAATAAAACACTCAATTTCAATTCCTGGAAAGATAAAGGTATTACTCACCTGCAACATATTTTCGTCAATGGCAATTTCTCTACATTTGAGGACTTGGTCCAGAAATTTGGCATCACCGACAAACAATTCCTACAATACCTACAGATTAAATCATCAATTAAATCATTAATTAAACCAACCACTAACACTCCAATGGTCAATTTAGAATTCAGCCCCAACTATCTCACAACTAATTAATATTCCATCCTCCAAAAAACTACTATCTCAAATCTACAAAATAGTGATACAAACAGACATTATCATAAGTCTCCCCACTGCTAACTGGGAATCGGATTTATCTATTCACACTGATGCCGATTTCTGGACTCAAGTCTGCAAAAACACTTTTCTCATGACCAAAAATACTAACCTACAGCTAATACAATACAAGACTATCCACAGGACTCACCTCACTGGACGGAAATTATTTCATATGGGCTCCACCTCAGACATTTGTCCACACTGCACTCAAAACTGCAGGGACACATATATTCATGCACTTTGGCATTGCATCCCTATAAAACAACTCTGGGAAAAGGTTACAAGGATTTTATCTGCCTTTTTCGGCTGCTCCATCCCATCATCCCCATCTCTCTGTTTACTCGGAGATATCTCCACAATCAACCTGAATCACATGAACAGTAAAATTCTGCTGGTCGCGCTAGCTGTCGCCAAGAAAACCATCTTCATGAATTGGAAAACAAAAAACAAAATCGATATCACTATTTGGAAAAACTTACTTTTGGATCACATCTCAATAGAAGTATCAAATACCCCCTCTAGAAAGAACTCAAATGATTCCCCATCCACCTGGCTAGCACTGTCCAAATTTTTAAATTCTTAGCTCTGCTGGCCCCTTTACCCGAGATTCAGTTTTCGCGATTTCATTTATCAATCATCAACCTTAGCAAACCTGCTTTATTATCGTCTGCCATACCCCTTCATCACTTAGATAACTCATCTTTCACAACATTACATATTTACAGCATTAGGGACAAATCAGCAGGATGTGGATAACTCTTTCAACCTCTACTACAAGCCTCAAAATGCTCCCCTATATCTCCTCTCCAGAATGGCTCTCCGCCAACCTGCAATTTTACTCTGTGCTGCTTTTGCCTCTAGGGGCCTGAGACTGGCTCCCTTGTGTGTGTGGGGTGGGGTGGGGGGGGGGGATGTCTACCCTGAGGGGGAATATGCCTCCCCTCTTCATCGTGCCTCCACAGACCTCCTCCTCCACTGCAACTGCTGGGGCCGGCTCTACTCTGTACACCTCACTTTTTAATGCTCCTCATGTTAGATAGCTTACATTCACAATCCTACTTAAGAATTAGGGTGTGCTGAGTGGAGGGCCTGAAGAGGTCCTGCACTGTTGCCCCCTTCTTTTTTTAATGCATCTCATATCATTCACTTAATCACACAATCAGTCAATAGGTAGGGAAATGGGTGGTGCTTGAGGTGGTTCTGAATAAGTTCTACCCCTTGCGCCGCACCTCTTTTAATGCATTTAGACTTAATTTAGACCCTAGAAGACATAACACAGGGATAGTGAGGTGGGTAGATGAGCTGGCCCATCAATAGAACAGCAGTTGACGGCGGGGGCAGAGGAGTGCTGAAGTGGAGAGGGGTTCTGCCCTTGTGTGCCTCTGGATCAGGTCCCCAGCCCCCCCCCCCAACCCCCGCGCGTTCGAAGCCTCACTCCCCCTATCTCTTAGGATTAATATGCTCCTTGGCCCCGGTGAGGGCTGGAACAGTCAGAGGAAAGATCCGTTGAGCCTGACCCAACCCAACCCATTCCCTCTTATAACTAGGACACAGTAATTTAATTATAACAATTCATACTATACCAATCCTGCTGATTCCAACATTTCAACACAAAATACTCAATCATACACAAACTTACACGCATGGTAATGTCCATTCTAGCACACACACACACACACATAGCCTTCCTTCTTTACCCTCTTGGTAATCTATCCAAAAAAACAAATTAAAAAAATATATTTTTCTCTCTTTGTGTTTTTTTTTTTTTTTTTTTATCTATTTATTTATTTTTTTTTTTTTGTTTTGTCCTGTCAATTACTGTTCTTATTTGTTTCATGTTGAATGTATGAAAGAAACAATAAAAAAAAAAAAAATAAAAAAAAAAAATAAATAAATAAATAAATTGCCTAAAAATGATGGCTGTAATTCTTGCCCTACGGAAGTTTCTCCCCCTAATCCAAGGCAAGCACGTCTTGATCTGTTCAGACATCACCGCGATGGTAGCGTACATAAATCGCCAGCGCAGCATGCGCTCTCATCATATGTCACAACTCTCCCGCCATCTCCTCCTTTGGAGCCAGCCGTTACTCAAGTCGCTGCTCGCCACTCACATCCCTGGCAACCTCAACACGACGGCGGCGCGCTGTCGCGACAGGTTTCGTCCAGCGGAGAGTGAAGGCTCCACCCCCAGGTGGTCCAACTCATTTTGGACCGATTTGGCAAGGCACAGATAGATCTCTTTGCCTCCCAAGACAACTCCCTCTGCCCTCTCTGGTACTCCCTGACAGGAGCCCCTCTCAGGACAGACGTGCTGGCACATGTCGTGGAATATCGCGATGAATCTCTCTAAGTTGTAAGAAAACTCTCGGAGTCTTGAGTTCCAGATGCCAAAGTTGTAGTTTATTGAACACCAACAAACATGAGACCGGCCAGCTGTCCGTTCTGACTCATTTTTCTAAGTTCTCAGTTATATACCTTTTTGTTATCTTGTTACCCACTGTCTCTGACCCATGAGGTCACTGTCTTGTCTCTTTCCCACCAATATGTTCTTTGTTCTTTGTTAATTAAATATTGGTGGGAGATCCCTCGTCTATCTATTAAAAAGAAAAAGAAACATATATCTTTGGTAGCCTCTCATAACTTGACCTCATGTTACAGTTCATGGACAGAGTACATCAACTCCTAGAAACATCTGCGTAAACAGCCATGCCTCCATCAAATACTTTTTATCTTTTTCCTGCATTTTCAGCACATTCCCTCAATGGGCAGCCTTGTTTGTTCATACACATTATTATTTGAAAGAGAACACCAGCTGCAAAATTATAATACATTTAGCTTATTAAAACAAGACACCATTCATATAATAACTGATTAAAAGTATCTTTGAAAAGATACATGCCAGCACACCAAGGACTCTCATCAGTGTACTATTGATTAACAGAAACACTTTTTGTTTTTGAAGAAATACACTTGTTTTTCAAGGTTATATACCATTCTTTGTGTTCTCTGCAGTATCAACACTTTTAGTAACCTCATATGCTCTCTCCTGGCTCACACAAAAGCCTGGAAACTCATAAGTATTTTGATATATAAAAACATACTAGAATATTGAAAATATACAATGTACTCCCACCTCTGAGACTTAAAAAGTCTCACACTCTATATCCCTCAAACCAGAGTGCAGTCACACAAGCCAGCCTGTCCCAGTTCATCATGTAGCCAAAGTAGGCCACTCAGTCCACTATCCAATGCCATCTTTATGGGGCTGCACTCTGCAGGACTTGGGACCAAACATCTCCCCCCACACTTGGCTAGGAAAGAGTAAAAGATCCCAGTCCTCTAGCTATCACTGTTCCTGGGGGTGGGAGACAGAAATCAACTCATTTGTAATAAGCATGTGCATGCAACTGTGAAGCCTTGCGTGATGTAGAATACAATTGATTATCCATTATGTAGAAGATATATATATATATATATATATATATATATATATATATATATATATATATATATATATATATGCTTAACAAAACACTAGTAAAAGTAACATAGTAATATTCATCCTTCGTTGCCAGAGGAACTCACAGACAATTCCGGTAGCCCTTAGCGCTATCTGGTGGTGTGTTGGAGCAGACAGCGGGTTTTTAAACCACCAGTTGAGTCTATTTGCTCTTGCAGCCAAGCACTGAGGTGCTCGTCGCTCCTTTCTTCAAATGTCTCCCTCACATGTCTTCTCTTGGCAATTACTTCGTAGTTATATTATGCTTAAACATAATCATCAGTAATACTACTTCTATTTGATTAGATACATTGTACTAAAGATATACTTCATCAATCATTAGAAGTAATAAGTAATTGGTTACATTGAGAGTAATAGGGGAACATGTCAAAAATAACAAACAAAACACCCTCTAACTCCTTTCTTGAGATGCTATCTATTCTGTTATGTAAAATGAAAGTACAATAGTCATGCTGTCTCCCTTACTATCAAAAACATGAGAAAAGTGTTCAAAAATAAATCTCCCCTTAAATTCCAGTGTTGTTTCTTGATTGCGTCTCAGTAAATTTCATCAAGTTCATCCAATCCTGGCCCAATGGTACAATATCTAGATTCTAGCCCTGTCCCCGGTGGTAGCATTGAAACAGTTACCATTTGTTTAGCCACGGTTCTAGCTACGGTTCTAGTCATTATTGATCTCAGAATGGGTATAATACAACAAAACAATAAAGCAAATAGGGTCAAGCCTATTACTAACATTATACCTATTTTCATTAGCCCAATCTTCCATGACCCAAAAAGGTCATCAAACCATTGTCCAAACAGCTGATCTCTCCCTGCATTAGATTTAACTTCCTTTCTCAGGTCATGCAGTTTCCTCATCGCCTGGGTAAAAGCTCCTTCTGGGGATGTATTATTTGGTATGTATGCACAGCAATCTAAATCTAAACCTAATCGCATTATTATTAAAAAACATTTCATCATCTATATGCCATATTACTGCAAAATTACCCTTAAATTGTCCTACATTCGTTTTTCCTTTAGTTTTGTTAAAGCATTCATACTCCAGTTGACGATTTATTTTATATGATAATGGGCTTTCTTTTTTCTCATTATCCACACGTATTTGTCTAATTTTCTGCCTTCATCTCCCCACCATATCATCTTATAATATTTATCATATTCCGGATGACCCAATAATGCTAAACATTCTGCTGGGCAGAACACTGTTCTGCCCGTTTTACCACAATTATTGGCATAATACTCATCACAATGCTTATAATCATACTGATTCGGGACTACTACCAATTTTTTCAATGGAGAGGGCGAGCACATTACATAGTTTGTCATTTTTGCTTGCTTAGCTGTATATCTGGCCCATTTATACCAGTCATTTTGATTTGCGTGTTCTAATAATTCCTCTGTTCCTGCTGACTCTATGGGTTCCATATCATTTTCTAAATTTATTGGCTTTTTCAGTCTTTGGGTGATTATTTTGACAGGTGTCTTTTGAGGCCGATTCTTTGGTTTGTTCTGCTTAGCCAAATTGCTTATCCAGATTCTTTGCTTTTCGGGTTCACCTTTGTTTAGTGATCCAGGCGTTCGCTTCTTTCTGATTTCTCGTGCTATGTTATCTAGTCTCTGTAGGAAATTCATCATACCATAGTCGTTGTGACAGTCCTTCACCTGGAGAGTCTGGGCCTTCCTTGATCGCCTGTCCGGTAGGCCCTGTATAGGAGGCAATACCTGTCCCAAATATGTTAGTAACAGCATCATCAACACAAATACCTCCTTGAGCTTCCATTCTTTCTCCATGTGCCACAACTCTTCCTCGAACAACTGCGCTTGTTGACCTGTTTCATTTCCTTCAGTTGCTTCTGAATCTGTTTCAGCAGGACGATCACTTTCTTCTTGTCTTTCTCCTTCACCTTCTTGGTCCTGTTCTTCTGTGACATGTACTTCCGTCTCACTTTCTATGCTTTCCTGCTCTACTGCGGCACTTCAATCCCTTTTTCTGCCGCAGTGTGCTCTTCCCCTACTTTCGCTTGTTCTTCTACTTCCTCTTCTCTTTCCTCAGATTCTGTAGCCGGTTCCTGCTGATCATCTTCTTCCTCGGGTTCTTAGTTTTGTGCTTGCTGCTCTTCTTTGTCTGAATCTTGCCTCGTATTCATCGTTGGGAAGTCCATATTCATAGTTTCTTCAATACAGTCCGTCAAGTGCTCTGTACTTTCTTAATTCACATTCTGGAGTATTTCGTTTTAGGTCAGCTTCATTGGAAAGGCCATCCAAGATCCCCAAGGCTGATTGTAGGGAACCCACTCTGCAGTATGCTTTCTTAGAATTGTTCATCTGGTGATCCTGGTCCTTCTTGGGACGTTTCTCTGGTAGGCCCCATCGTTGGGGGCAACACTTGTCCCAAGTATGTCAGTAATAACATCCATATTAATATGTCTTTCTTATTCATTGGTATTGTAGGCCGCAATTGTTTTCCACCTTCTCTCCTTCAGCGGGTCATCCTGTCCTAACTTGCTTCAATGATGGCAACATCATGACTATTTCATTTTATATGCATAAACAACACTGTAATCACCTCATATGGTTACATGTTTTATATTTTTCTAACAATCATTACTTTCTGCATTCATTTGATTAATATAGTAAATGATTTCCCTTATTAGAGTCATTTGCTACACACACATTTGTTCCAATTAAAAACATTAGATCATCCCTTTAGTATCTATACACAACATTTTTCATGGTCATTCACAGAAAGGGTAATTCACAAAAAGGCTATAATTCTCCACAGAGGAGGTAAACTACCACAGGTGTTCCTTATCTTAAAACTCCCTACTCATTCACTTATCACATACATTTCATTTCCTCCTGTTTCCCAAGGACTCTCAATGTCTTTATCACATTAATTAATTTTCCCTGCAAGCTAAGCTGTTTTTCATAGTTTCAGACTATATCAGAGTAATTCAGAGTATTAAATCAATAAAAGAATCATCAAATATATAACATATCATTGGAGGAATCAATTTCCTCCCAGTTTGGTCTTTGTTGCATTGGGCCATTTACATTGATCAGTACTTCATCTGGTTTTTTTACATAATTATTTAATCAATGGTAACACACAATATAATATTATTCCCCTCTCAAGAATTGTTGTTTCAATTATTATACCAATTGTAGCCAACCCTGCACCCTATTTCTTAATTAATTCCATTTATATTGTTACAAACAAACAAGACAAGCAATCTTAATCTTTAGTCACCACCATGTATCTTTTCCATTCTTCATTACTTTTACAATGTACATGAGTTCAATTAAAGCATAAGTAAAAGTAATAAATCATCTTCCAGTCTAAATTCATTATCATACAAACATTCCCATGTTTGTTTAATACTTCTATAAAAAGTCAAGCATTCCTTTGTCTGCAACAGTTCTCAAAACTTTACCCACAAAATCAATCTATAAATAATCCTCTACACAGGGTATGATCCCCTGACAACACAGTGACAGAATGCTTAAAATGCAGTCGGGTTCAGTGGAACTTTCAATTTTTTGGGCAGGTCTCTTCTAGACCTCCCCTTTTGATGCTTCTGATCTAAGAGCATTCATCCACTTCCTTAAAACCCTTTCAAACCTTCTTGGGTGGTGACGCCATTGTCAAGTCTTACCCGTCATTGGGTCGTCACCTCTTGCCACTGGTCTTGATGCTGCTCAGTCCTCAATCCTTAATAATTTGGTATCAGTAAACAGATATTTTCTTTTTCAGGGAGTATCACCAGAGAACCGACACAGCCAATGGAACATCTACAAATGCTTAAATATGGAGACAATTCAAAACATGGTTAAATTCAAAAAAGCATTATTAAAAATTCATCAATCTATTAAAATTGTCCAAAGTAAAAGTAAAATATGCTAAAATTTAACTAATTTATAGATAATTAATTTCCATTCAGGTTTTATTTCTGCTACTTTAGCAAATGTTACACAAAACTATGTATCATGGTGGGGACTAACATCAGATCAGAGCCTCTCACGCTTCTAGGAAGCTTAATTTAAAAATATCACCTTAATTCAATAATGGTCTCTAGATAGTTTTTGAACCTACATTTATTCTTTCAGATGAATTTTCAACTTAATCTGTTGTCTTCAGTATAAACCCTTAACTTTAGATTGCCCTCTGAATACATAAAATCTTTAATCATTGATGAGGAGAGCTGTTTGAACTCCTTCATATCACTCTATCTAACATTATTGTCAAAGCGCATCATTTTACATATAAAAAAAATAAAATGAAATAAAACAACTTATTGATATTTTTTCAAAATCTGCTCTTGTGTTTCTGTTTCAAGCAGACACTTATCAATTTTAGACTGAGAGTGAGAAGGGGGCATTCCACTCCCTCACACTGTTTCTAATCTCATTACAGATATTTCTTCTTCTTTCATTTTAGAATCTCACAATAATATATTTACTTTATTCTTCAACAGTAAAAATAGTGATATTTATAATAACTGATTATATTAACTGCTTTCAAACTTTCACATCTCACACCATTTAAAAACAAAAAACTACTCTCAACTTACTTTCGTCTGTCCATTCAAACAACAGATCCTCCAAATCTTTAATAAAACAGAACACAATGTCTTTTTCGACATTCTCTATATAATCAATTCTGTTCATGCAGATCTTTACATTTACAACACCTATCTTATTATTAATATATTATAATCCCTCTTTTATTGTTAAGTAATAATTTATTATTTATACTTTAGAACTTCCATTCCATCTAATAAAATAATATAAATCAAGTTTTTAAACTAACAGAAAAGTAAAAGATTAAACAGAATAAAGTCTTAAAGACAAACATATCTAAAAACATATCTCTTTTCTTGTGTTTTGAAATAATTGGTCAGTAAGATACACTACGTACTTTTTCTCATGACTCTTACATAATAATAACATAATACATGAGTGGTGGTGGCGTAGTGGCTAAAAGCACAGGGCTGTTAATCAGAAGGTCACAGGTTCTAACCCCATGGCCACCACCATTGTGTCCTTGAGCAAGGCACTTAACTCCAGGTTGTTCCGGGGGGATTGTCCCTGTAATAAGTGCACTGTAAGTCGCTTTGGATAAAAGCGTCTGCCAAATGCATAAATGTAAATGTAAATAATAATTTTTATTTTTTTTTCTCATGTTTCTTCATCATTTAACAGTTATCATTATTATACCTCTAAAATTACACTTTCATGTATTAACTATGGCAAACTAAAATAGTAGTAATAGAAATAGACACTCAATCAGCACTTTGTAGCACACACTAAGCTCCTTTTTTTTATTTCTTTATTATGAGGGTACTCTCTGGAAAATTTGGGGGAGTAACCAATCCAATAGGTAACTCTATAACTTTGCCACATGTTTGTAATATTTACTCTTCAAATCAATAAATCAGTGGTTAGCTGGTGGATGTAAATTTAGACCCTCAGAACAATTTAGACACGGGCATTAAACCCCATTGATGGCATTAATTTAGACACGGCATTGAACCCCATTGATGGCATTCTGGAAAATCATAAAGTGATCGTATAGGACTGAAATAAACTTTTCCAGAGAAATTTTAATCCACATTATAAATGGCAAATCAATAATGATTACCAGCAGCAATGAGCGCAGGAGGATATATCAGATCAGTCACCTCATTTTCAGTCTTCTTTGTGTCCTGATTTCCTCCTGCAGCATTAGTAACTTCTATAAAATCATCTTGCTCAGCCGTCTGCAATGGTGAGAAACTACTCATAATGAGTTAGTGAAACAACACACATAATAATAACAAATGAAACACAGAATAGACACATAAATATGAAGTTATTAACATTCATATATGAGGAAGTTATGATGATCAATTTAATCTTAACCTTTCTCCATGGGCTTCACCCGCCCCCAAGACCAATGTTTAAATGATCCAAATCATTCTTAAATTTATTTTCCTTTAGTCTCAAATGCAGCTCCTCAGTGTACCCATGATCAACCAAGACCTATTCTGCGTATACCAAACAAAAAATAAATAAAATAAAAACAAAATATCTGCTATCTATCTTTTTCTAAAGTTGGGGCCCCTTTCTGTCTGTCTGAAGACATCAAGAGAGGCCTGTTTCCCCTCAAAGTCATCCTCAATGCCTTCATCAGACAGTCCCTAACAAAAATAAAAAATCTCTGCCTATCTTTTGTTGGTTGATAAAGTTTACACCGGCAATGCTGCATTCACATTTAAATTGTTCTCCAGACATTTTTTAAATCATAGAAAAATCAAAAACAACTTTCTAGTGTTTAATTTAATAATGTTAAAATATTATTCTCTCATAAACTGGACCAGACAGAACATAAAACAGACACATGAATGTGAAGTTTTCACATTTAAGGTTTAACTGCATAAGATACAAAATATAATTTTCTTATTAGATATTTTATCATATCATTTGCTCTCTTTTGCCATTTGCTTAAATATAACAACACTTATCTTAAATACAACCTTGGTTTAAAATTCAATAACTTATTTGACTTTAGTTTAACACAATACACTACACTCAAAGCTTTATTATTTGTCCAGATAATGTGATTTCCCAAATACAATTCAATCGCTTTAAAGTGATCACTTTTTTTATAATCTTAATAGTCTTACTCGTCACTTTGATATAAAAGGAGTTATGATCTGACACATGTCCATTCAACAGCTGCTTCCTTTCAGTTTAGTTAATCTTACATCAGGCTTCATTCATGGCATGAATAGAACAGCCCAATAATAAACATTGTCCAGTCCACTAAGAGTTAACTTTTTGATTTCATGCACATTTTTGTTTTACAGCTATTTGTTTGTTTATACTGTATTATATTTATCCTTATACACACACACACACACACACACACACACACACACACACACATTTACACAGACATACACATATATTTTTATCATTGGTTTTCATTCTACAATCATAATATTTATTAAGTGCCCTCTTTGTTTTTAATCATCAGATCTCTTCTGCCTCTTATATTGATGAAAATAGTCTAAATAGATTTTCTTTTATGTAAATTTCATACATACTCCTCATTAGTTATGCAGCAAAGGATCAACCTCTCTATCTGGATGGATATTTATAGGGCTCATACAACATACACTCTGTGTCCCTTTATTTATAGGGCTCATATAACATACACTCTGTGTCCCTTTATTTATAGGGCTCATATACACATTCATACGCAATCACACTTCAGTGATACTTCCCATAATTTCAAACACAGACACAGAAACTCTCACAAACACAGAACATTTCACACTTTTACAAACACAAGGCCTTTATAAACACAGAGCTCTCAAAAAATACTATACTAAAACAAACCTATTACTTCTGCCCCCTCCTCTTTTTATCCCTCTCTCTCCTTTATTTCCATAAAAAACACTAATTATTTACAGTGGTTTATTGCTATATCTGTTAATTATTTTTATATTAAAACCCATATACTTCCACCCACAGCGCCTCCATTTTGGGTCTCTGTTCAAGACAATTTCTATATGGGTGCTAATTCTCCTTTCTCTATTAAAAATCACCTTTAAATGTTGGACTGTATTTAATTTGTTCATAACTCCAGAAATGATCACTAATTCCCTGTGTTTCTATTATTAATCTTTTTAATTCTATTTATTTTCTCCTCTCAGTTAGTCTCCTCTCAAATTCAGTAACAGCTTATTTCCACATTATGGTTTCTATTTCATGAGGAAAACTGAGACAAGGAAAAAAAGTCTCTCTGTTACTGTGCATGCTCACAGCCCTCCCCTTACAGCTCCCATTTCTCGCTCTAGCAGCTCCTCCCCTACAGCTCTTCACAGCACTCAGTCTCTAGCGTACTGTATGAGAGAGAAATGTTACCTGCTGCAATTTCTTTCCATTCAACAAACAGCCATTCTTGTAAGGTCTCCGCTAAGTTTACTATTTAATCAGACCCTTCACCAGTTCCCTTTTTTTTTTTTCTTAGTTAACTTCCTCCTCTGCCCTGTATATTATATATACTCTGATTCTTTAAAAAAATTATCACTGATCCCCTTTTGACTCTATCAGTGTATTCTCCAATTCTCTCTCCCACTCTTCAGATCTGCATTGATCTCCAGACTTTACAAAACTCGCTTGTCTCTGCATTTTTCTGTAGTCTTGTTCACTGGAATGGAAAAGATTTTGCCTTTTCTTTATCTTTTTCCCAATTATTCTATTTTTTGTCTTCTGAATCTCCCCTTCCCCTCACTCACAGAGCTGTCCGTTCAGCTGACCAGTGAGTGAGAGCAAGGCAAGGAGATGTCAGAGAAGCAGGTGCCATTTTGCATCTTTATACTTTTTCAACAATTGTTTTATTCAATTGACTGTTTCAATTCATTTTCCACTTTTGCTCTCATTTAGCATCTCCTCATTGCACCTGATTCTCTGTAATATTCTGCCTCTGCACACAATACATCATCAACACTGTAATCATGCATTTGAATAAACACAAAAACAGCGCATTAATACCGAAAGCACACATGCACCAACAACATAGTTAGTCATGCACATTATTCATTATCTCAAACATGCACATAGTTCAACATTTCCCCGTTTTCTACACAGTCCGGGTTCCGTCAAACACTTCAATAAATAACTAAATCTAACACCTGGAGGAATTTTACTGCAATTTCAACCACCCGAAGTTAGGATTTTCACCTGTACAGGATTTTCTCTGCCACTTCTTGGCCAAACCTTGAATAAATGCACCTAACCAGGAATTTTCACGCGTCGTCGCTTCTCGACTCACCTCCAGGCCTAGAGTTGCTTCTCAACTCTCTTTAGTCGCTTCTCGACTATTTAAATATATTTTAGTCGCTTCTCGACTTTTTAAATATCTATTAGTCGCTTCTCGACTTTTTAAATAACCTTCAGTCACTTCTTGACTCTTTAAATATATTTTAGTCGCTTCTTGACTTTTTAAATATCTATTAGTCGCTTCTCGACTTTTTAAATAACATTCAGTCGCTTCTCGACTCTTTAAATAACATTCAGTCGCTTCTCGACTTCTTTAAATAACATTCAGACGCTTCTCGACTTCTTTAAATAACATTCAGTCGCTTCTCGACTTCTTTAAATAATATTTCTTAAATAATCCCACCCCAAATTCTTTGAAATCTGGAACTCATCTCTATTTTAGCCAATTAGTTTGAATTATTCTATGTCCGGACTGGCAAAAGTCTTAGGGAAGCCACCTACTGGGACTCGCCACCACAGATCACACAAAAACACCTTAAGCAAAGATGCTTACCTCAGTTTCTGGCGCCGGTGTTTCTGTGCGATTCGTGCAAGCCGTCCCACCAGTGACCCCTACCCCCTTGACCTCAATGCCAGCCCCACGAGTTGGGCGCCAAAGATATGTCGTGGAATATCACGATGAATCTCTCTAAGTTGTAAGAAAACTCTCGGAGTCTTGAGTTTCAGATACCAAAGTTGTAGTTTATTGAACACCAACAAACATGAGACCGGCCAGCTGTCCGTTCTGACTCATTTTTCTAAGTTCTCAGTTATATACCTTTTTGTTATCTTGTTACCCACTGTCTCTGACCCATGAGGTCACTGTCTTGTCTCTTTCCCACCAATATGTTCTTCGTTCTTTGTTAATTAAATATTGGTGGGAGATCCCTCGTCTATCTATTAAAAAGAAAAAGAAACATATATCTTTGGTAGCCTCTCATAACTTGACCTCATGTTACAGTTCATGGACAGAGTACATCAACTCCTAGAAACATCTGCGTAAACAGCCATGTCTCCATCAAATACTTTTTATCTTTTTCCTGCATTTTCAGCACATTCCCTCAATGGGCAGCCTTGTTTGTTCATACACATTATTATTTGAAAGAGAACACCAGCAGCAACATTATAATACATTTAGCTTATTAAAACAAGACACCATTCATATAATAACTGATTAAAAGTATCTTTGAAAAGATACATGCCAGCACACCAAGGACTCTCATCAGTGTACTATTGATTAACAGAAACACTTTTTGTTTTTGAAGAAATACACTTGTTTTTCAAGGTTATATACCATTCTTTGTGATCTCTGCAGTATCAACACTTTTAGTAACCTCATATGCTCTCTCCTGGCTCACACAAAAGCCTGGAAACTCATATAAGTATTTTGATATATAAAAACATACTAGAATATTGAAAATATACTATACACACAGGTATGCATTTCCCCCAGTGAGCCTTCTTGCATCGGTGCTGTGCAAGATCAGGGAGGATGAGGAACAGGTCATCCTGGTGGCCCCCTACTGGCCCACCTGCAGGAAGGCTTTCTCAGGGACGGGGAACATCTGGCATCCACACCCAGACCTCTGTAACCTCCAAGTCTGGACCCTGGACGGGATGCGGAATATCTCGTGTATCTACCACCTGCTGTCGTAGACACGATCAACCAAGCCAGAGCTCAGTCCACCAGGCTCTCTCCAAACAGAGGTTAGCCCACTGGGTCGTTGATGCTATTGCCTTAGCCTATCACACCCAGGCCCCCTTGCGGGTTCGAGCACACTCTACTAGAAGTGTGGCATCCTCGTGGACACTGAGCCATGGCACCTCCCTAGCAGACATCTGCAGAGCAGCGGGCTGGGCAACACCCAATACCTTTGCCAGGTTTTACAATCTGAGGGTTAAGTCTGTCTCGTCCTGTGTTTTGTCAGGTCCGAGCCGGTAGAACTCGTAATGCAGCACAACCGACCAGGTATTCCGCTTGCACCTTGCGCCCTTCACCAAGTTGATCCAGAGCGCCTTCTGTCCCAGGTCAGCCACTGAGCGTCGCTGCCTGGAGGTTTCTCCTCCCTAGCCCGCTGGCCCGCGAATTCAGCGGAGCTATTCGCAGCCAGACCCACTGCGAGTCTCAAAAGTTCTGTACTGGGGTCGGGCTCCACGGGAATATTTCCCTCCTCAGGCTAACTCCCCGTGATGTCCCGCGTTTCCCCCAGGCAGCCCTGCTTCCCCGGCCGCCGTGCTTGTAGAGTCCCCCCTCATTAGGCTGGTCCTACCACCGCGCCATATCCCACGTCTGGCTTCACAACCCTCGTGGTGTAATTGCCACGCAGTACCTCCCCCTAAAACTTGGCAGGGCGTGGCCACCGCAGGGTCTTTCCCTTCTGAAAGAATAGAAAATTTGTGGACCGGACAGCTACCTTGCCTTCCGGCCTCGCCTACAGCCCCGGCACGCCAGCGCTGATGAGTTCTGAAGACGCCCCCTTAGGCCTCTTCCTTAGTCTCTAAATCCGCCTCGGGACATCCTCCTGCTTCCGACATGCTATCTCCTGCTCCCCCCCGGAGAAAGACCGCCTTCCCCGACTTAAGATAGGCCCCAGCCGCTTTACGTCCTATGTGAGAGACAGAGTGAGAGAGAAGGCCGCGGGTGCTGGGCTTGTTCCCATGCTAGGCATGTAACACCTTTACTTTTTCACTTTTCTTTTCACTTTTCCATGCTGGAAACCTTAGGTTTGTATGCAAAAAAAATAAATAAAAAAGGATTTGGAGCCGCCACAGGCACCTCTAGCACGCAATAGCCTGCTGTGCACATGTTTCGACATTCACGTAACACGGTCAGTGCGTGACACTTTTCTATGGACCCCTTGTGTCACTTCCTTCGACACAACGTCGAGTGAGTGACAGAAGGGGAACATCATGGTTACTGTCATAACCTCCGTTCCCCGAGGGAGGGAACGAGATGTTTTGTCCCTCCAGCCACAGCACTAGACCTAGCACTTTAAATGGCCGTGCTTCATTTACGGCTCCTCAGTGCAAAATCCTGACTGGCATTTGCTGACCCGCTTCCCTTTATACCCATATGTCTGGGTGGGGAATGCAAATTCTGTCTGCCAACTTGACATTGTCCTTTTCTCAGGTTCAGAGGTACAATTCGGCATCCAAGGGAGACCCCTTGTGTCACTTCATTCAACACAACGTCTCGTTCCCTCCCTCGGGGAATGGAAGTTACAACAGTAACCATGAAGTTATTATGGCTATAAATGGATGTAAATGGATCAAAATAAAAATGTTTGGAGAGAACTTTCCCATTATGCTATTGATGTTAGCTACGTGACCATGATCGAGGGCCTAATGACCACATTTGTCTTTCTTTAGGGCACTGGACATATTAAGCTATACATGGTGATTTGTGCTATGGTGTTAGATTATTGCATAAGCGCATTAGTTTGAGGGTAGTTTTCGAGATTGTGGGGCAATCCATCTAACAGCATGTGGCTATTATCAATAACAGCATTCTGAGAGAGATAATGAGCTTCTTGTTAATACGCTAGTCCTTTTAAAGTCTCATAGGCAGCAGTGAATTCCCACTTGCCACAGTTTCACAGGCCCTGTCACGGAGAGCTGATGTGCATTATAGTTGATCCCTCTTAGTGGTACACCAGGACACTTTATTAGTGGTGCATGTATGCAGGCACAAACACGAATGCATTGCCAATCTTCTAGTGCTTTTAAATCTTAGCACTGCCTTTGACAACATAGATCATGACATTATCTAGGATAGGCTTTAGAATTTCACTATTCAACATCACACACTTCAAGCAATATTACACTCTGCCTTATCGTTATTATACATCTACATCATCACCTCTATAACATCAGCCTGTGCAGGTCAACATTACTGCACAATTGCACTCTACCTGGCACAATGTACATATTGCCAGTCAACTGTTGCTGCTACCATCTCTAAATTAGTCATATGCATTCTTTGTACATACAGTAAATATTCCTTCTTTCTCCTATTTTATTTTGTTGTAAATATTCCCATTATCTCTTAATCTTTTTTTTTCTTAATCTAAAATTTTTAGATTTTTTTTGAGAGCCAGGAATCATGGGAACTGTAGTTTGTGAGAGGTGACACAAGAAACACAGGGCAGACAACAGGGGATCGTGAGAGTGGTTATGTTTGTCTGCTTTTGGTTAAGTTGATCATTAAAATATTATTGATATTGTCAAGCCGGTTTTCGCCGGGAAGGAGGGATGCCCACTGTAGAGTCCTCGACAATGCTGTCTACCCAGGGGAGCGCCACTACCATCCTCCGGGGAGCGGCCGCTGTCCACTAGGCGAGTGGGGATGGGACTCCCCGACCACCATGAGCAATGGAGCTGCTGCCAGTGGCGGAGGAGTGTCCTGCCATCCCCCAGAAACGCGGAGGGTTCAAGAGGAGACTGCCGTCCGCGAGGGGAGGAGGGAAGTGACTCCCCGACCATTTGGAGCGGTAGGGCCACTGCCAGGGGCGGAGTAGTGTTCTCACGGGTCGCCGGGAACATGGAGGGGCATTCTGTCCACTGGGGGTCGGAGGTCTGACTCCGGTCCGCCCGGGGAGCAGCAGCTGCCGTCTGCCTGAGAGGGTGGAGGAGTGATCAAGGACCACACGATGGTGCATCAGAAAACAGGTGAGTGAGTTTATTTTTCTCTCTCTCCTTTCTCTCTGTCACTCAGTGTTGCCTTTCCCTCACCTATTTTGTTTTTTTGTTGTTTTCCCCTCCTGTCTCCTCCCAGGTTGAGGAAGTTGGGGATGACCTGCTAGCAGATGGGGTACAAGGCCCCCAGAGAGGATGGGGGTCATGCCGGGGCAACGCCGGGAGGAGTTTAGAGCGGAGGAGGGCGGGCCCGGGCTGGAACGAAGCATGCTCAGTCCCAAATCAGCCTAAAGGTGGCTGGAGATGACAGTTCGAGAGAGAGAGAATTACATGCAACCGTCCTGTGTGTGGTTATTTTTGTGTGTTTTTGGTTAAGTTGATCAATAAAATGTTATTTATTTTCTCAAGCTGGTTCTCGACGACTCCTTTCCCTTTAACTGTGTTACAGTCCTGTTTACAACTACCAAGCTCAACTGGTATGAAATATCATTAATGAATGAAACAAAAAGTATATTTAAAGGCAATTTGCAGCTAATTATGTATTAGAAATAAGTCACGTTAACACCAAAAACATGATTTATTGTTTTAACTGACAGCCCTAGAAAACTCTGCCTTCTCATGAATAAACCTCTGCATTTAGGTGCGCTAAATGCTGTAACCGGAAACGAGCACACTCGCTAAATGATGGAATGCATTAAAAAACGTAACTGGGGCCTACCTGTCTGCAGGAAATAAAATGAAATGACGAAAGAACTGCCAATATTTATTTTAAATTTTTATTTTAATCAGAGGCGCTGCTCTGGACCGTTCCACCCCAACTTAAGCCCTAATTCTGTCCAGTTCTGCCATAAGCCGGCTAACCGAGACCACCTTTCGCTCTCATCCGCCAGAGCAGGTATGGAGTAAGAAAGCCCTGCTGGAGAGACACAATAGAAGGTGAAAGTGTTATCTTGGTGTGCAAGCAGGCTAAAAGCACACCTGTGGAGAGTGGCGAGGCAAATCGGATTTCCCTCTTTGTGTGATAGCTGCTCACCACTTTTCATGTTTTATATTTATAGAGCATTCTGTCCCCAGCCAGCACCCCTCTCCAACCCTGTATGCACTAATTAGATCTTGGAGGATGATTGTGGCCCAGAGTGACTGTAATCAATCTTAATTTGCCAGTGGAATTAGATTAATATATAAAAGATACAGTGCGTGTTCTGATAGTTAAAAGGACGTTAAGCTGTTATGGATCCAAAATAAGGCCTTAAAGGAACAGTTCAGCACATAATTAAAATGCTGTCATTAATTCATCCTCATGTAATTCTAAATCTGTTTGCTTTTATTTTTCCATGGAAGATAAATGGCAACAAATATATATACACTAGTGGCCAAAAGTTTGGAATAATGTAGAGAATTTGCTCTTATGGAAAGAAATTGGTACTTTTATTCACCAAAGTGGCATTTAACTGATCGTATTGTTAGGACATTAGTAACATGAAAAATGACTATTACAAATTGAAAAATTTACTTCAAAGAGTTCTCATCAAAAAAATCCTCCACGTGCAGCAATGACAGCTTTGCAGGTCCTTGACGTTCCAGCTGTCAGTTTGTCCAGATACTCAGGTGACATTTCACCCCACGCTTCCTGTAACACTTGCCATAGATGTCTTGTCGGACACTTGTCATGCACCTTTCAATCTAGTTGATCCCACAAAAGCTCAATGGGGTTAAGATCCATAATGCTTTTTCTTTTTCAATTATCTGTTGTCCAATGTCTGTGTTTCTTTGCCCACTCTAACCATTTATTTTAACGTAAGCTGCCTTGGTGATTTATATATGCTACTGTCACTGTGTTGTCCTGACAAACACTTTTTACCCCGGATCAATGGCAATATCCTCCGCAGGGTGAGCAGTACACCCAGTAACTCGAGGCAGTTGATATGCCAACACAGCTGCGGTCCTGTTCAAGTGCCAGTTACTGTGTGCCCATTGCACACAGAGCCCCAGCCTAACTTGGAGGCATCTGTCGTGACCACTTGCTGGACACTTGCTGTAGGGGGACTCCTACCCTCAGAAATGCAAGGTCTGTCCAAGGGCTGAACACGTGGTGGCAGACCGCCGTGATAGCCAAACTATGTGTGCCGCGGCGTCATGCCCATCTCTGGACTCGAATCCGAAGCCAGTTCTGAAGCAGTCTCATATGCATCAACTCGAATGTACCTCATCTCAACCAGATTCAGCTATAGGTGGCGCACCTGGACCACCAAGGTGGACTTTGCCTGCTACCACCATGGCCTTTGTCGCCCGGAGGTTGAACGCTGCCTCAATGTGATCGCGAGAGGCGGAGAGATAGCAACCGCATCCAGGAATCACAGAAAGGCATCTTTAAAAATATGTGTCTTTAAAAAGACGTTCTCATCAATGTGTTGCTCTAATAGAGGAAATATACTCTTTTTAGCACTGTCGAAGCGCCCAGGGCGTATTCTATTGTGCAGAAGGAGAGAAAGCCACTGGAATGTGCCATATATTCAACAGCATCCGCTTCTTTGAAGTTGAATGGACCGGCAGTGGAATTCAGCTCGCTGACACACAACCGCTTGGCTCTGAAGAAAAAATCTGAATGAGTGGTTGCAGCCAGCTCGTTTTATACCTGTATGTTTGGGGGAGTGGCATGCAAATTCCACTCGCCAATTCTCATTGGCCTTTTCTCAAAGATCAGAGGTGCTTGGGGCTCTCAAGTGTGGCCCCTAGTGTCACTACATCGACACAATTTCAATGATGACAGGACTCATCAGTCCATCCTCAAAACAATGATGGACTGATGAGTTTCTAGTGAAAGCGGTTTCTTTCTTTATATTTTTTACCTAATATTGATCTTTAGACATGCCAGTCTATTGCATACTCAACTCTAAAACAAACACAAAGACAATGTTAAGCTTCATGTAACAAACCAAATAGCTTTCAACTATGTTTGATATAATGGCAAGTGATTTTCTAGTACCAAATTAGCAATTTAACATGATTACTCAAGGATTAGGTGTTGGAGTGATGGCTGCTAGAAATGGGGCCTGTCTAGTTTTTATCAAAAATTACTTTTTTCAAATAGTGATGGTGCTGTTTTTTACATCAGTAATGTTCTGACTATACCTTGTGATCAATTGAATGCCACTTTAGTGAATAAAAATACCAATTTCCTTCCGAAATAGCAAAATCTGTACATTATTCCAAACTCTTGGCCGCCAGTGCATATATTTAAAGAATATTTGCACAGTTTGTAGCTATATAACGACAGTTCATAGTGACCACATCTTTCATATTGCTCTTGAAGCCATTTTCAGAAGAACAGACTGAAATTTACGTTATTTACTGAAAATCTTCACCTCCACTGCAGCTCTCAAATTTGAATCTTCATTCAGCATTTTTTCAAAGTGGTATCTAGGAATTGGTTACGACCAGTGTCGTGTGTAATCTGATTACACAGCAATCCACTACTACAATTTAATTACTTTAAGTCAAAATCAGATTATTAGTTACTGACATTAAATAAAATTAATTCTAAGTTAATATAATTTAAGTACATAGGTTACACTTATTATTATTATTTATGTAGAATACATTTAGAACAATTCAAATCCACATTATTTTTCCATTTTTGTGACAGCAGCAGGGCATGAAACCCATAACAAAAGCATTTAAAACGTTATTTTGAATTAATTGAATGGGGAAAAGAAATAGATTTTTTTATTTCTATAAATAGCTTAAAAGTCATGTCATTAGTATTTTGATAACTTGTTGATGAAGTAATCACTAAAGTAATCTGATTACAATTTTAGAGAGGCAATCAGTAATTTTCAGTGGATTACTTTTTTGAGTAACTTACCCAACACTTGTTACAAAACATGCAAACATGCAAAATAATGGCATTTGGCCTCAATGATGTAAAAACTGGCTAAGCACTTTGATGCAGCATTTCTTTTAAAAAATCTTAACACAGACTTTGTAGATTTCAGAGCTTAGGTGGAGAAGATGATTATCAGAGAATAAAGATTTAAATCTTGGTCTGTTTTTCACAGGAACTGTCATATGGCTTCAGAAGACTTGGTATATATTGCAAGTGTAACATGGACTACATTTATGGTGTTTATTGTCCTGTTTGGAGCTTGAGACAAGGACACTATGTATGGAAAAGATATGTAAAGTTTCTTAAAAAAAAATCACCTTTTGTGTTCCACATAAAAAAATAAGAGTATACAGAGTAAATAATGACAAAAACATAATTCCTTTAATGAAAAAGGCGCACAAGACAATCTCCATATACAGTATCTCCATATACACAATCTCTGTCATAGCTGGGCCATTGAAAAGACTAGAGACATTAGCCTGTCCTTGACAGCTCAAACTCACTCATTAGATTTTCAGACATGTGGAACAGCATATGCCATCATACATTGTCATTTATTGTTATTGTTTACAAATCTCTTCAAAATTTATTTTAGTAACTGCAGAATCCCAAAATAAAAGGATGAAAGTGGCCATGTTCTTTTATTGTCTTTTGCATCTTTATTATAGAATGTGAATCAATTTCACAAGAATTCTTGCCAAGTAATTTTGCCAGTTCAACATATAGTGCGTCGTGATGCTTGCACTAATGGTGGTGATGGATTTTTTTCACAACCAGAAATTAGATGCATTGAAGGATGAAGACGATATCTGCAATTAAACTGAGACTGGGGAAATGACTCAGAGAGACAGTTTGAGGCTCGAATATCCTCAGATTTACAGAAGTGTAACAAAATTGATAATGAAAATTTTACTGGAAAATCTAAAAACTTTGAAGCTATTTTTATCAGTTTCAGTGTTCAAAGTGAAACACTTACTCTTTGGCTGGATAACTTTAGATTTAATAAGCCATCTTAAACCAAGCAATAATACATAAATATATGGCTTATTTTATATACCGGCCTACATCGCAGTCAAACACAATAAGAATCAGTAATAATGTATTATATCTAATGATCATTCAGTGGCAACTTCAATCAAAGTGAAAGTGAATATCAAGAGAAAATCAATTTGTATGCATTTATCCTGGTACCTGCCATTAATGCCATGAGCGACACACAATCATCAAAGTGGGCAAATAAACTGGTATGCTTTGGCACAGATGTGTCACCCACAGAGCGGTGTTGGATGAAAAGTGCAAATACATTTTGCACGAACGCCAATTGCATGCGTAATTAAGCTTTTTCCGCTATTAGATGCTAGCTATAATACCATTATTATTTTAGATTATTATCATAAACATTAATAGATGCCACGTGACATCTTGCGTTGCTTCATGTCACAGTAAAAACATGAGAAATCGTGCTACAAGATGAGCTCATGGGGGTACTGTGACCAGGACTCAGGTTGAGAGAGATCCATGTGCGGTTTTTAAACACAGCAAGTTCAGAGTACAGACAAGCAAGGGTCGAATAACCAGGGCAATCAACAATATCAGAGGCAGAGCAAAAACGAGGTTTAACAGGCAGAGGATTTGGGCAGGCAGCAAACAGCAATAGAAATATTTCAGGCAAAGTCAGTGGTAGGCAGACAGCAAACAATTGTAAAGAGGTAATCCAAGTTAGAGTCAAACACAGGTCGAACAACACATAATGCTCAGAATTGTAGCCGGGCAAACAAGACTTCAATGAGTGAAAGGGCTTAAATAGTCTGAGCAATGTGGAACAGGTGTGCCATAATAAATCCAGGTATGCAGGCACTTGGGAAATGTAGTCCAATGTTAAAACTCAGGCAAGGGATACCTCTGGTGGCCGATTGATCAATCTTCAGCGGCGTTCGTGACAGGTACGTAGTTGAGCAGTTTTTGTCTCTTAAGAGATTGATGAATTTTAATGTTTTCATTTACACATACGTATACACATTTGATATGTGACATAAACATGTACCCTTTGAAAAAGTATTCTACGCCCATGCAAATAGTACTAGTTTCTAAATCTTTGTCATTGACTATATAGGTCTCTCTGTCTTGAATAGCAAATGTTCTTGAATTGGGAGTTGTGTGCTGAAGATTTTTCATATACTATATAAGGACGTCTTATTAATTGCAGTGTAACATTCAGAGCTGGTCAATTATGCTGTGTAAAGCTGTATTTTCCATGATATTCCAAACATTGTAGTAAGTTTAAAGCCATTTGTAGCTCAACTATTACCATGTCTATATTATCAATGTGGAAATTGCCCTGGCCATATAAAAAGGTTCTGTGTTCACATTTTTGTTCCACTTTATTCTGATATATGAATCTGGAGCCTAACCTGTATGTTATTGAAGGTTATTCATAACAGGTCATTCAGACAATATGAATATTCATGGAATATGTCTGTTTTCAATATGTAAACTGATGCAAGCACATGTAATGTTTTCAACTCAAAAGTGGCAACATGTTAAAATTATTTTGATTCAATGCAAATTAGAAATACAAGTACTGTCTAATTATGATATTTGTATTTGGACATGTTTGGATAGGTACTTCTTTTCTTCACCTAATTAGATCAAATTTGTGGTTTATATATTGATAGATTACTTTTTCTAACAGTTTTGGCCATATATATATATATATATATATATATATATATATATATATATATATACATTATATTATAATCCATATTGATCAACCACTACCAGTGTCGGG
Organism: Xyrauchen texanus; assembly: GCF_025860055.1. Taxonomy (NCBI): domain Eukaryota; kingdom Metazoa; phylum Chordata; class Actinopteri; order Cypriniformes; family Catostomidae; genus Xyrauchen; species Xyrauchen texanus. The sequence goes on from NC_068311.1 coordinate 39,473,101, forward strand.
GTAATCTGATTATAAAGTCAGTAATAGTTGTAATCTATTTTTTTGTTTTGTTTAAGGCAATAATTTAAAAGTAGTTATTAATAAAGGGATTACTTTTCAATAGTTATTTAGCAAAAGTAATCTGATACCAATTTTAGATGTGTAATTAGTCATTTGTAATGGATTACCTTTTTGAGTAATTTACCCAACACTGACCACTACTCCTAAACACTGCAATCAATTCAAATCCAAATGTGTTTGTACAAACATTTATGTAAATGATCTTGATGCCACTGTCACATTCTTTTATTGCACTTTGGAAAAATAAATAATAATATATATATATATATATATATATATATATATATATATATATATATATATATATATATATATATATCTTTAGTGCCCAGAATGCAGTATACAGATCTTTTTTTTTTGTGCTGAGGATAGTTGGCAGAGAATACATGGAAATACAGGTGTACAGACAAAATGTTCAGCTTGCCTTTTCATTACTTGGGGCAACTTGATGCTGAGTAGTATATCAAGCTGTCAGTGTGAGACGTCTTCTTTGCCTGCTTTCAGGGTAGATGCAGTTGAGTGAATTTGGGGTAAACCTCTTGCTTCAATTTTATCTTTGTGATGAAATGAATAGTAAAAAACTGATGCTGTGCTGTTATAGTTTAATGCCCAAAACAAACCTTATTCTCACAGAAAAACCACCCACCATTACCTAAATACTGTTGGAAAACAAGTTCAGTACATTGAAAATTACACAAACCTACTTGCTCAAGTTGTCTGGTAGTGTGCATTGCCTCCTGTTGTGGTTGATTTGCAATTAATACTTTTAGACATCTGCATTATTTGCCAGATATTATTATATTACTTTTTCCCCAAAAAGCCTCTTTATACCCACCTGGACACAAGACTTGTGAACATCCTGCTGGCCTGAAAATATATCCACTGGCTCATCACATCGGAAAAAAAAAAAAGTTTAATTAAAACATATATAGAAAGAAGTGTACTCTTAAGCACTTAAACACATTAACAGTTACATTTCCTTAAACATTTTTTACAACTATTTACAATAATTTATCTGGCTTTTAAACTATAAATAAACATAACTCCATAACAGCAATGACTCACAAAAAATTATTTTTATTTTTAGAAACAATTAGAAAGAAGTGTACTCTTAAAGTAAATCTACTTCACGGATGGAGTTGGGAAGGTCATTCCACCAACGTGGTACAATGAAACCGAATATCTGGAAAAGTGTTTTGTTAACTCTTTGTGTTGATACAACAAGGTGCCACACATTAGCCAACCACAGGCTTCTGGTGGGAACATAGCTCTGCAGAAATGATTTTAGGTATGCTGGAGCAGACCAAGTGACTGTTCTGTATGCCTAATTGCACATGCAAGGAGGCCTGCAAAGAGAGCGTTACAATAGTTCAGTCTAGTTATGAATAGTGACTAAACAAGAAGTTGTGTGGCATGTTCAGAGAGGAAGGGTCTGATTTTCCTGATATTGTAGAGTGTAGATCTACATGATCGTGCTGTCTTTGAGATTTGTTCTGTGAAACTATGTTACCCCTAGATTTCGGACCGTTTTGGAAGGCATTACTGTAGTTGAACCCAGCTGAACGGCGATGTTGTGTTCAACAGCAGGGTTGGCTGGAAAGACGAGGAGCTCTGTCTTCGCTGGGTTAAGTTGCAGGTGGTGTTTTTTCACCCAGGCTGAGATGTCTGCCAAACAGGCAGAGATTCGAGCAGTCACCATGGTGTCGTTAAGCTGGAAAGACAAGTAGAGCTGTGTCATCGGCATAGCAGTGGTAAGAGAACCCATGTGCCTGAATGATGGGTCCCAGTGATGTAGTGTATATAGAGAAGAGAAGTGGCCCAAGTACTGAGCCCTGAGGTACCCCAGTAAGTAGCTGATGTGACTTGAACAACTCACCTCTCCAGGCTTCCTTGAAGGACCTAACCGATGAGATAGGAATTAAACTAGTCAAGTACAGTTCCTGTGATGTCCAGAGTAGAGAGGGTGGAGAGTAAAATCTGATGCTTGACTGTGTCAAAGGCTGCAGAAAGCTCCAGTATAGTCTGGATGGATGATCATGGTCTCAGCGACTCAGCAGACAGACAGCAGGGCAAGCTCGGTGGAATGTCCACTCTTGAAGCCTGACTGATGGTCATCAAGCAGCTTGTTCTGTGAGAGATAGGCAGAGATCTGATTGAAAACTGCACTTTCAAGTGTTTTTGCAATGAATGGGTTAACTGGGAGACTTGTCTGTAGTATTGCTCAAGCCTGCTTAAATGTAATGAGGGAAATGCCTGTAGGTAGAGATGTGTTAATTATGTGGGTGAGTGCAGTTTGGATGGATGGAGAGATGGCTTGGAGAAGGTGGGAAGGAATGTGGTCAAGGGGACAGGTGGTCCTGGTTGGAGAGGAGAAGTTTAGAGACCTCAGTGTCAGACAGAGGAGAGAACATAGAGACAAGCTGCATACAGGAGGCAGGTGTTTGAGAGGTTGTGGTGCTGAGAATGTATTGCTGATGGCTGTAACCTTATTAGTAAAAAATGTGGCGAAGACATCTGCCATCAGTGAGGTGTTATGTGGTGGAGGGGGAGGACGGAGAATTGTGTCAAATGTTCTAAATAAGCTGTGAGTGTCTGTGGTGCTGTTTATCTTGTCCTGATAATAGGATGTCTTTGCTGATTTAATGTTATCTGAAAAAGATGCAAGCAGAGACTGATACTTACCAAGACCTGCTGGATCTTTAGATTTCCACCATCTCCAGATGTGCCCTGAGGTCAGTCCGATGTTCACGAAGAACGTCAGAGAGCCAGGGGCTGGGCATTGTCATATGTGGGGGCCTAGAGGAGAGAACAGATGCTGTCTAGACAGGATGTTAAAGTAGAGCCTAGTGTGTTTGTGGCAGTGTTTACATTCAGTGTGGAAAATACGTTTTTTTTTGTGGGAAGAGAGGTAGAGACAGCAGTGGAAAGGCGTGTGGGTGAAAGTTACAACTATTTACAATAACTGCTTAGGCTTTTAAACTATAAATAATAGTAACTTACTCACCATAACATATTTTTATTTTTAGAAACATTTAGAAAGAAGTGTAATCTATAAACACTTAATTAATTAAGAGTTAAATTTTCTTTTCAATCATTTATTAGGCTTTTAAGTTATAAATAAATGTAACTCCATAACAGCATAATTTTATGCATTGCACTGCTGCCACATGATTGGCTGATTAGATAATCACATGAATAAGTAGGTGTGCATGTGTTCCTAATAATGTTATCTTGAGGATAGATAGATAGACAGACAGACAGACAGACAGATAGACAGACAGATAGATAGATAGATAGATAGATAGATAGATAGATAGATAGATAGATAGATAGATAGATAGATAGACAGACAGACAGACAGATAGATAGATAGATAGAATTGTTTTTTTATTTCATGTTGACTTCAAGATTTTGGCTTAAAGATGAAGGTCCACACAAATGTAATCACACACAAACTTTAACATTCAAACCTAAGTTGCCTTTAGATGTACTTACCGCTTTGCTTGGCAAGCAGACCATCTGTACCTGTCGGAGTTGACAGATCTGGGTTTCAGATATATACACTACAAATAATTACTCAGCAAAGATACCTCACAGAAAAGCAAAAACCCTCTTTCCAGGGATTCATTCCAATAGCTTTCTTTTTAAAAACAGACAGTGGTTTAGGTATTTAGCTATTTATTAATTCCAAAAAGAAATTTATACTTCCGATGAGATCAGAATAATTAATTAAAAAATCTAAATAAAGCAATTCGATTTTTCTTTTACTTTAATATTGGCTATTTTTGCATATTAGGCAAGTCTCCCTTGGGAGTGAGACATGAAAAACACATGACTGCACTTCTAAAAATAAAATAAAAATAAAAAGTAATAACGATAGTGCATGACTGTCACGATCCCTTGTTGTCTGCCCCGTGTTTTCTGTTTCACTCATCACTGATCACATTCCATGTCATGTTTTCCTTGTTGTCCGCCCTGTGTTTCACCAGTCCTTGTATAAACTACACTTCCCATCATTCCCGGCCCTCTTCACTGCCGTCACTGTGTTATTGTCCGCACCTGTTTGTTATTTTGTCATCCTCTTGTCTGTCTATTTAAACCCTGTTGTTCCTCCTCTCCTTTGTCGATCGTTATCGTTTCATGTTCGCTGTTCTCGTTCCCTGATGTTCGTTCTAGTTCTGCTGATTTTCCTGATGTTTGTTGATGTTTGTCCTGGATGTTTATTCATGTTCGTTCAAGGTTTCCTTGCTCTTCATGGATGTTCCCTACCTGTATTCTCCCGAGTGTGATTCCGAGCTTTAGTTTAATTTTCCCATCGTGGACTTTTCTTTTGTTCCTGTGTTTGTTTATTTGTCGATGCTTGTTAATAAAAACCGCATTTGGATCCGAACCTCCCGTCTGCCTTCTCCTGCTTCCCACAATCATAACAATGACACAGGAATATGCCTTACTCGTTTGGAGATACTCGTTTGATTGTTCCATCGCTGCCAAATTTTCATTTTCCAATTTTTATGCGAGATCTGGTGTGTGTGATCTGCCTCTTTAAGAACAGGAGAATGTTTTCCAAAACTTAGTGAGCTGGCTAACTGTTTACTGCCTACCAAAGGGAGCTGCCTTTAAAGTAAGCATTCTAACTGAAGTGAAACCTCATAAGCTGTTTTGGAGGTAACGTGTTACAAAATTAGATAATAAGTAACAAGTAAATTAACGCAATATTTAAAAAAATTGTTTAGACCATAATATCTAAGTAACTTAGAAGTAATAAGAAACATGTTGCTTTACTACACCTCTCCTTTCCCCTTATTGCGAGAAATCAGGAGTAGAAGTGTACAAGCTGTGTGGGAGGAGATGTTGTTGTTTGTGTGAATAGTGCATGATGGGTATTGTACTTGGGGTTGTACTTGCTTGTTTTGTTTATTTGTTTATATTGTTTATTCTTATCAGAGCGCAATTAGTCTTCTTTTTACCCACCCTGAGATTTATGTATTAAAAACTGCTAAATATTGCTTTTATAGGAATATATATCTGAACTTGTCAGTGGAATCCAGTTCTACTCATCATCATTTGCAGTGGGGGATTTTTTGTGCACTGGAGCTTGCATGTGTGGCCTCCGTTAACTTTGTCATGACAATCCCAGTGAGAGTAAAGAAATGTGACCTAGTAAATAAACATTTTGTCAAAAATGTAACATTCTCTAAAATAAAATGTTGTTTCCTGCGATTGATTTATGTTTAAATACATGCTGCATTAAAAAGCGTGTAATCACATTTTCGTGTATTATATAGCATAAGCGTAAAAGCCGGCATTGCTGATTGCTCCATGCACAGTATGTGTGATGCAAATTTCATCTTCAACACAGCCACGTGGCCTGAATGTGCGCCACCAAGATTTTCTTGACCTGCGGACACAGATCTCGTCTGTGCTCATCGTCGGCACAAATGCCAGCCATTGACTGGTTTGTGATACTTTTTAGTATATTGTAGTGTGCATACATCGAATGCATTTACAGTCAGAAAAGTATACTAAAAGGCAACGCAGTCAGCCGGGTGCGATCTGCAACGCAGAAAAACAAAATATACCCAGGCTTTAATGCTTTGCACATTAGTGTAATCACACAAGGTCAAACTTGTGTGATTACACTAGGCTGGGCTCAGAGGTGTACGATCAAACCGGTATGATCTTCATTCATGGTGCTGTTTACCAGCAAAACTGAATGAAGAGGTTGTCACAATGCAAAGTCTTTATTTTTTTGTTTTAACATTCAAACAATCACTAAATATAAGTTTAAAGCCGTGACTGTTGGAGCGCACTGTTTAGATGCCGAGATGTGGTCATGTCCGTGTTCATTCAAACAAAAAATATACACACTAGACAAATCCCATTTCCAGCAAATCGAACACATTTGAAAGCTATTTGGTTAATTAAATGAAGCTTAACATTGCATTTGTGTTTGTTTTTGAGTTGCCACAGTATGCAATAGACTGGCATGTCTAAAGGTCAATATTAGGTCAAAAATGGTAAAAAAAGAAACAGATTTCTCTAGAAACTCTTCAGTCATTGTTTTGATGCTTGAAATTGCCCCCCAAAAAACTGAAGATTTCATACAAAGGTATACACTGCAAAGGACAACTGCCTCTAACAAGGACAGAAAGAGATGTGGAAGGCAAGATAAACTGACAGCTTCATTGAATTCTACCCGCTCAACACCAGTTTCATGTACAACAGTAAAGATAAGACTCAGGGGTGCAGGCCTTATGGGAAGAAGGGCAAAGAAACACAGACATTTGACAACAGATATTTGGTAATAGAGTGTTACGGATCTGAATCCCATTGAGCTCTTGTGGGATCAGCTAGACTGAAAGGTGCATTAGAAGTGCCAGAGAAGACAGCCACATCTATGGCAAGTGCTACAGGAAGTGTGTGGTGAAATGTCACCTGAGTATCTGGACAAACTGACAGCTAGAATGCCAAGGATCTGCAAAGCTGTCATTGCTGCACATGGAGGTTTTTGGATGAGAACTCTTTGAAGTAATTTAAGTTTATTTATTTCAGTAATTCCATTCAAAAAGTGAAACTTGGATATTATATTCATTCATTACACACAGACTGATATATTTCAAATGTTTATTTCATTTAATTGTGATGAATAAAACTGACAACTAATGAAAATCCCAAATTCAGTATCTCTGAAAATTTGATTACTTAAAACCAATACAAAAAAGGATTTTTAGAAATGTTGGCCAACTGAAAAGTATGAACATGAAAAGAATGAGCATGTACAGCACTCAATACTTAGTTGGGGCTCCTTTTGCCTGAATTACTGCAGCAATGCGGTGTGGCATGGAGTTGATCAGTCTGTGGCACTGCTCGGGTGTTATGAGAGACCAGGTTGCTCTGATAGTGGCCTTCAGCTCTTCTGCATTGTTGGGTCTGGCGTATTGCATCTTCCTCTTCACAATACCCCATAGATTTTCTATAGGGTTAAGGTCAGGTGAGTTTGCTGGCCAATTAAGAAAAGGGATACCATGGTCCTTAAACCAGGTACTGGTAGCTTTGGCACTGTGTGCAGGTGCCAAGTCCTGTTGGAAAATTAAATCTGCATCTCCATAAAGTTGGTCAGCAGCAAGAAGGATGAAGTGCTCTAAAACTTCCTGGTAGACGGCTGCGTTGACCTTGGACCTCAGAAAACACAGTGGACCAACACCAGCAGATGACATGGAACCCCAAACCATCACTGACTGTGGAAACTTTACACTGGACTTCAAGCAACGTGGATTGTGTGCCTCTCCTCTCTTCCTCCGGACTCTGGGACCTTGATTTCCAAAGGAAATGCAAAATTTACTTTCATCAGAGAACATAAATTTGGACCACTCAGCAGCAGTCCAGTCCTTTTTGTCTTTAGCCCAGGCGAGACGCTTCTGATGCTCTGTCTTGTTCAAGAGTGGCTTGACACAAGGAATGCAACAGCTGAAATCCATGTCTTGCATACGTCTGTGCGTGGTGGTTCTTGAAGCACTGACTCCAGCTGCAGTCCACTCTTTGTGAATCTCCCCCACATTTTTTTGAATCTCCCCCTCCTTGTGCAAGGTGTCAATGGTCGTCTTTTGGACAGCTGTCAAGTCAGCAGTCTTCCCCATGATTGTGTAGCCTACAGAACTAGACTGATAGACCATTTAAAGGCCTTTGCAGGTGTTTTGAGTTAATTAGCTGATTAGAGTGTGGCACCCGGTGTCTTCAATATTGAACCTTTTCACAATATTCAAATTTTCTGAGATACTGATTTTCAAATCAAATCAACTGATTTTTCAAATACTTTATTGGGGTTATTTTGGGGTTTTTCATTAGTTGTCAATTATAATCATCAAAATTAAAAGGAATGAAAACTTGAAATATATCAGTCTGTGTGGAATGAATGTATACATTATCCAAGTTTCACTTTTTGAATGGAATTACTGAAATAAATAAACTTTTTGATTATATTCTAATTATATGATCAGCACCTGTGTATATATATATATATATATATATATATATATATATATATATATATATATATATATATATATAAAATCTGACCTTTAGAGCACCTGCTGTGATAAAATCTGTCCTCCAGTGCAGTTGTTCTCAACCTTTTTGACTCCAAGGCCCCCAATATCAAGAAAATATTTGAAGGCCCCCTTGCCAGGAACTAGATGTGTCTGATTAAAATAATTAATTATGGATAATTTTTTATTCTAGAAGTTTCAGAAAGTGTCTGTTTATAATTTGTAGGCATACATCACAAAGTATTTTTTTTTAAATATATTTCTTATTTTAAATTAATTTGAATTCATCTCGAGTTCCCCTTGGAAGTGTGCTAAGGCCCTCTAGTGGGTTCCGGCCCCCTGTTTGTGAACCACTGCTCCATTTTATCTGTTGTAAAGTGTAAGATATTCATTTTTTTTTTAATTACAGTGCACATTAAAGAACTCACGAAGGGGGGTAGTCAGTACAGGAGAAACTTACATGCGAAAAGGCTGGAGAAGTCTTCCCGTGGTCATGGCATGATTATGCATACTGTAACATAAAACTTGGAATTATCGCTGACTGTTTGTGCATCCAAATTGATTGGGTTTAAAGCTAACTGTAACCATGGGTCTAGGTTCTGTTTGCATTCAAACAGATCTATGTTTAATAATTTAACAGTAACACCTTGTCTACACCGGACGTGCCCACTGACACGACGCAACAGCTTGAGACTGCCTACATGGATGCGTCAACATGAATGTTCTAAACAATTTATTTAAGTTGTTGGCAATAGTAGCGCCAGCACGAGCGCCGCAATATGGAACTGTACACCCGCTGACACCCGTTTATGGATGCCTACATTGTAGACAGCATCATTGATTATAATGAGGTCTTTTGCTTTTGACACAGCACTTTACAATACTGTTTCATCCTTAATAGGTAACAATGCAGGGACTAATGCAGAACTTAATTTAATATGGAAACACAATGAACTAATCATTATGTAATATTGAATTGATGACTGGTAGTTGTTAGTTAATCTATAATTACAGAATTTATTTCGCCTTTAAGTAACTATAGCTAAATTAAAATTAACTTCTGAATAATTACTCATCACAACATAAACTCCTCATAATCAAGTGAATAAAATGTGAATAGTTATATGTTTATTATCAACATGAAAATGCATCTTCAGAGATGGTGTGAAGGGTGTGAGGGGTGTGTGGGGTCATCCACAATGCTGGTTGCTTTGTGGATGTAGTGTTTTTGTAAATGTCTTTGATGGAGGGAAGAGAGACCCCAATGATCTTCTCAGCTGTCCTCACTATCCTCTGCAGGGCTTTGCGGTGGAAACGGTGCAAGTCCCAAACCATGCAGTGATGCAGCTACTCAGGATGCTCTCAATAGTCCCTCTATAGAATGTAGTGAGGATGGCAGGTGGGAGATGTGCTTTCCTCAGTCTTCGAAGAAAAGAGAGACGCTGCTGGGCTTTCTTTGTAATAGAGCTGGTGTTGAGGGACCAGGTGAGGTTCTCCACCAGGCGAACACCAAGGAATTTGGTGCTCTTGACGATCTCCATAGAGGAGCCGTCGATTTTCAGCGGAGAGCGTTCATTCTGTGCTCTCCTAAAGTCAACAACCATTTCTTTTGTTTTGTCCACATTCAGAGACAGGTTGTTGGCTCTAAACCAGTCCATTAGCCGCTTCACCTCCTCTCTGTATGCTGACTCGTCGTTTTTGCTGATGAGACACACCACGGTCGTGTCATCTGCGAACTTAATGATGTGGTTCAAGCTGTGCATTGCTGCACAGTCGTGAGTCTGCTGACTGAACAGCAGTGGACTGAGCACACAGCCCTGGGGGGCCCCAGTGGTCAGTGTGGTGGTGGTGGAGATGCTGTTCCCGATCCGGACTGACTGAGGTCTCCCAGTCAGGAAGTCCAGGATCCAGTTGCAGAGGGAGGTGTCCAGGCCCAGCAGGTTCAGCTTTCCAATCAGGTGCTGAAGAATTATTGTGTTGAATGCAGAGCTGAAGTCTACAGAATTCGAACGTATGAGTCCTTTTTATCTAGGTGGCTGTGGGCCAGATGGAGGGTGGTGGCAATGGCGTCGTCTATTGATCGGTTTGGCTGATACGCAAACTGCAGTGGGTCTAGCGAGGGGGGCAGCTGGGTCTTAATGTGCCTCATGACGAGCCTCTCGAAGCACTTCATGATGATGGGTGTGAGTGCGACGGGACGGTAGTCATTGAGGCAGGACACTGAAAACTTCTTTGACATGGGGACGATGGTGGTGGCCTTGAAGCACGTTGGAACGACGGCGCTGCTCAGAGAGATGTTGAAGATGTCGGTAAGAACATCTGCCAGCTGGTCTGCACATCCTCTGAGCACTCTGCCAGGAATGTTATCTGGTCCAGCAGCCTTTCCGTAGGTTGACTCTACGTAGAGTTTTCCTCACATCAGCCGTGGTAAGACAGAGCACCTGGTCATTGGGAGGAGGGGTGGTCTTCCTCGCCACCACGTCATTCTGTGCTTCAAACCTAGCGTAGAAGTTGTTCAGCGCATCTGGAAGGGAGGCATCTTTGTCACAGGCAACTGATGTTGTCCTGTAGTTGGTGATGGCCTGGATGCCGTGCCACATGCGCCGCGTGTCGCGCTGTCTTGGAAGTGACTGTAGATTCTCTGGGTGTGCTTGTCGCCTGCTCTGATGGTGGAGTCTCGGGTCCTCAGCAGCACACGCACCTCTGCAGTCATCCACGGCTTCTGGTTGGGGCGTGTGGTGATGGTTTCGGAGAAGGTGACATCATCAATGCACTTGCTGATGTAGCTGGTTACTGATGCTGTGTATTCCTCCAAGTTGGTAGAGTCGCCATATGTTGCAGCCTCCCTGAACATGTGCCAGTCAGTACACTCAAAACAGTCCTGAAGAGCAGAGATGGCTCCTACTGGCCAGGTTTTCACCTGTTTCTGGAGCGATTTTGTGCATCTCACGAGTGTACTGTATGCTGGAATTAGCAGAACAGAGATGTGGTCTGAGTAGCTGAGGTGGGGCAGGGCTCCGCCGGTACACACCTGGGATGTTTGTGTAAACAAGATCAAGCATGTTCGCCCCTCTTGTTGCAAACTCCACATGGAATTTAGGGAGCACTGTCTTAAGATTCGCATGGTTGAAATCTCCGGCGACAATAAACAGTCCGTGCAGTTCGCTCATAGCCCCATACAGTTCACAGAACGCTTCCTTAGCGTTAGCACTGGGGGGAATGTAAACTCTGGTTATAATAACAGTGGTGAATTCCCATGGTAAATAAAAAGGTCTGCATCTAACAGTCACAAGCTCCACCAGCGATTAACAGTAACTAGAGACTAGCATAGCGTTATTGCACCATTCCATGTTGATGTAAACATACATATCAGAACCTCTTCTTAATATCATTAACTCCTCGCTATGCTTAGGACATGTCCCAAGAAACTTTAAAATGGCAATTATCAACCCGCTAATTAAGAAGCCACAACTCGATCCTGGAGAACTTGCTAATTGTAGACCGATTTCAAATCTCCCGTTTATGTCAAAAATACTAGAAAAGGTAGTATCCTCCCAAATATGTTCATTTCTACAGAGAAATAGTATATATGAAGAATTTCAATCAGGATTTAGGCCTCATCACAGTACAGAGACTGCACTTATCAGAGTTACAAATGACTTGCTCTTATCATCTGATCGCAGCTGCATTTCTCTTCTAGTGCTTTTAGATCTTAGTGCTGCATTCGACACAATAGATCACAACATTCTCTTGAATAGGCTGGAGAATTATGTTGGAATTTGTGGAGTGGCATTAGCATGGTTTAGGTCATATTTAGCAGACCGCTACCACTTTGTCTATTTAAATGAGGAATTGTCAAACCAAACAAAAGTAAAGTATGGAGTGCCACAGGGATCAGTTTTAGAGCCTCTGCTTTTCTCCATGTATATGCTTCCCCTGGGAGATATTATCAGGAATCGTGGAATAAGTTTCCACTGCTATGCTGACGATACACAACTTTATATTTCTTCAAAACCTGATGAGATTTCACAATTCTCAAAATTAGCAGAGTGTATCAATGAAATAAAAGATTGGATGGCCAGAAATTTCCTTCTACTCAATTCTGACAAAACAGAGGTTCTAATAATTGGACCAAAAAACTCTAAAAATAAGCCACTAAAATATAATTTGACTCTAGATGGATGTACTGTTACATCATCTTCAACAGCAAAGAACTTAGGTGTTATATTTGATACCAATCTGTCCTTTGAAAATCAAATTACAAATGTTTGTAGAACAGCATTCTTCCACCTAAGAAATATTGCTAAATTAAGGCATATGCTCTCGGTTGCTGATGCCGAAAAACTAATTCATGCGTTCATGACCTCAAGACTAGATTATTGTAATGCATTACTGGGAGGATGTCCAGCAAGATCAATAAATAAACTTCAATTGGTTCAAAATGCAGCAGCCAGAGTGCTGACGAGAACCAAGAAATATGATCATATTAGCCCCATTTTATCATCGTTACATTGGCTACCTGTTAAATTCCATATTGATTTTAAAATTCTGTTAACTACGTACAAAGCTTTGAATGGTCTAGCTCCAGTAGTACTTAAGTGATCTTCTAACATGCTATATTCCAACACGTTCATTAAGATCGCAAAATTCTGGCCTATTAATAGTTCCTAGAATATCAAAATCCACTAAAGGAGGAAGATCCTTTTCATATTTGGCTCCTAAACTATGGAATAGTCTCCCAAACACTGTTCGAGATGCAGACACACTCTTTCAGTTTAAGTCTAGACTAAAGACTCATCTATTTAGCCAGGCATACACCTAATTTATCCCACAATTAGGCTGCTTTAGTTGGGTCTGCCGGAACCAGAAACCAGAAACATTGAGCATGATCTCTAACTCTGCAATAAATTCAATGGCATCTACGCTTACATCTTTTTATTTGTTTCCCTGTCTCAACCTCGGGACTCCTATCCTGAGGTCACCAGAACCGGCTGGATCCAGCACCATTCCTGCTTCATGTTGGACTCCACTGCTACATGTCGCAGAATGATGATGACTAAATGCAGCCGGTGCCAGCCAAACATCACTTCAATCTATTATGACGGACTTCAGAGGATGAAATTATGCCAACTCCAACCTGCATCACCTCGGTCTATTTATGGACTACGATCCTGAATTGAAATGCTTAGACTAACAATTGCCAACAAAAGCCTTCATCAGCCAATTAACAAGGACAATTGCATCTGTGAACTTCTGCAATTAATCAAGATGGACTTCAAAGACTTTGGTCATTAATCTTACAGTTCAAACACAATCTATGTTTAATCAATGACCCTTATCACTTAGTTTAATAATTTTAAACCATGATTTTACCTATACATAATTAATATTTACATTACATTCATAATGTTAGCCAGAGGGAACTGGCCCCCACAGTGAGTCTGGTTTCTCCCAAGGTTATTTTTCTCCATTAATCTACATCTTATGGAGTTTTGTGTTCCTTGCCACAGTCAGCCTACAGCTTGCTCACTGGGGTTATTAATACAATTATCATTTAATTATTTATAAACACTATTAAAATTCGTATTTTATCTAAATTACACAATGATGATTAATCGACTTTATAGACATTACAGTTCTTATCGTCTGTTAATGCTAATATTCTGTAAAGCTGCTTTGAAACGATGTGTGTTGTGAAAGGCGCTATACAAATAAAATTGACTTGACTTGACTTGACATACAGGCCACCACCGCGAATAGTGTAGAATTTGAAGTGGAACATTCAGGTTTAATGTTATATTCAGATTCATAACAGTTGTCAGCTGAGGGCGCTATTTTGCTACTGTTCTCTGTGACTGTCTCGATGGTATCTTTGGAGGGCGATGTTTTGTAAAGAGTCTAATTTAACGCTCAGTCTCGTGGAAGTTCCAGAACGGCCAAAAATTGCTTACAGCACAATTAAATTTGTGTATGAGCATGCTCTTTTTCCGTCTTAGCCCCACCCTCCTCCTCAACTTGAGCATTGAATATTGCAGATCCTGGTTGGATTAAAGGCTTAATTTATTAATTAAAAATTAATTGCCATTTTTTTCTTTTTCTTTTATTTACGTTGAAATATATGTTTGAAACCTTTTGAGAGATAATGATTAAATTGTGTGTTTATGGTGCTTGGAAAGTATTTAAGTAGACCTACTTACTTGATGGTAACACAAGTAAAAAGAAATGTTTAGAGTCATTAAATCAAATTGTTTGTCGAAATAAATGTTTTCAAAAATGTATGAAACCAACATGAATACAAGTATTTTTTTTTATTAGGACTTTGCACTTGCGTTTTAAACTTGATTTATTTATTTTTTTTTCCTGTTTTATCATTTCAGACATCCTCATTTGTCATTGACCCTAATATAGATACCAGACACTGAATGCTTTTAGTTTGATTCCACCAAGCAGTGATTTAGAGGGGTGTTGTGTTCATAAGTTGATCCTGTTACGTCTGGTTCATAAGTTCATAAGATTAAAGAACACAGAGGCACAATGGCATGCTTTGTTGAAGATACATTTTCATGTTGACAAGTAATATATCACTGTTCACATTTTAGATGCTGGATTTTGATGAGTTATTGTTTTGACGATAAATTAGTAGTTATTTTAATTTACCCTCAGTAAGGTAATAGTTCTCAATGAGGCAAATAAAAGTCAATAATTATTGATTAGCTAACAGTGAACTACCACCCTCATCATTTTGCTATTACTTACTGATTAGTTAAATTTCCAAATTAGTTAATATTAGCAACTGAAGGGTTAATGTAGTACTACTCATTTGTCCTACATTAATTACTGCATAGTTGCCTTTTAACGATTGAATGGTATTCTAAATTTTACAGATTCAACATTGGGGCAAAAGAAACTTAATTGATTCATAATGAAACTATGCGCATTTGAAGTATAATGCGATCACCCAATGGTGTTTGCAGCTGTATGCTCTGTGCTCCATCTGAAACATTTTCTCAATCAACTCATAAACCAGCCTAAAAAATATAAATGTATTCATAAGAAACATTTCTTAAACATGTAAGTAGGGCTGGCCGGTTTTTCCGATTTTTCCAAATTTGCCTTTTGACATGTTTTTATCAAGATTTTGCAAACAATATGGCAAACTCTAAAGTTATTTACCTTGTAAGGCTGAGAATAAGAAAGAGAAAAATATCTCATAGCGTTTTAATTAATGCTGCTCCCGATCTGATAAGCTGCACGTGTGTGGCTCGCTCATTATAAACGTGACAGGTTAACAACACGTAGACTGGTGTAAAAGACAGCGGTAATATTCCCAGTACGATTGTACACAGTGTGATTATAGCTCAGCTTCGTCCATTATATAGGTAGGCCTATACACCAACTTAAGACCATAACTGGCCTTGGTGTGCGCATGTTGATTAACGGTCTCCTTTCTTTTCTTTTCACCCGTTAAAAAATGTTTGTTTTGTGACAGATATTGGCGCTTCATTTCAAATATGGGAGAATTTAACATTCCGCTGCCCCTTTTGCCATGATGATTTAGATAGATTGTTAATTATTGCTTTGTTCTGTGACCTGATATAAGTGTACTGCATCTATAGCCAACATCGGACAAGGGATCCTTTTGACAAACTTTGCTAATTGAATTGTAATGATAAATTATTTAATGTTGCTGCGCTGCTCAGCATGAAACAATCGAGGGTGCATCTCTATCTGCAGGAGTTTATGAATATAAACACAAATTGTTTGATATACAATGAGTACTTTCTAGATAATCTTGATCCAGAATCCAGAATCCAGAATCGGTCTGTCTTCGCCGGCCAAAGGTGGTCAGCGTAGACCACAACGATCTGCCCAGGTCTGTCGGTCCTGGGCGAGTCCCATCCAATCGTGTCCCAGATCTTGTCGTAGCGAGTCGCGCCATCGTGTTGCAGGGCGCCCGCGTGGCAGCTTGATGTCGATCGGCAACCAGACGGTGACTTCGCGTGTCCATCTTTCGTCCGTCCGCCGCATCAGGTGCCCAGCCCAGTGCTTCTTGGCCTTGTTGGCCAGGTCCACCACGTCGGCCACCATGGTCATGGCCCGCAGCTGCTCGTTGCGGACGTGGTCGATCCTTTTAACACCGCCTATGCGGCGCTCGATTGCGCTTTCAGTCACGGCCAGCTTTTGTCGGTCGGCCGCCGTCTCGGCCCCGTAGAGCATGGCCGGCAGGACGGTGCTGTTGAATAGGGCGGCCCTGATGTCCGGGTCGATGGCTCTGTTGGTGGCCGTCTCGGCAAATGAGCCAAAGCTGACCCAGGCGGCTCGGCGTCGTCATGCCAGTTCTCCACCAATCTTGTGGTCGGTAGTCAGCTCCTGGCCCAAGTAGATGTATCTATCGACTTGCTGGAGCTGGTGCTGGCCAACATGAAGGGTAGTGTCGGCCACCTGGTCGTTGCGCATCAACTTGGTTTTGGCCAGATTGATTTTGAGGCCACACCGTGATTGAGCCAGCGGCCGTTGATCTTGATGCCGACCTCATCCCAGTTGAGCTGCCGGAAAATTTGCTTGAGGCAGGCGGTGAAAAGCTTGGGCGAGATGGTGTCACCCTGCTTGACCCCGCGGCCGACCTCGATGTTAAGCGGCCGGTCGAACAGGGTGATGGTAGTGGCGCAGTTGCTGTTCAGCTCCTGCAGCAGGGCCACATGCTCGTCCCCGATGCCTTGTTGTTGGAGGGCGAGCAGCACGGCGTTGATCTCGACCGAGTCGAAGGCCTTTTCGTTGTCGACGAAGGCCAGGACCAGCGGCCTCTTATACTCCCTGGCCCGCTCGAGCAGCTGGTTCAGTACCTGCACATGGTCCATGGTGCTAAAGCCAGATCTAAATCCGGCCTGCTCGACGGGCTGCTGTTCGTCCAGCTGCTTGGCCAACCGGTTGAGCAGCACCTTGGTGAATATCTTATACACGGCCGACAGCAGTGTGATCGGCCGGTAGTTGCTGAGCAGCTCACGGTCGCCCTTCTTGAACAGCAGTACTGTCTTGGCCGTCTTCCACTGTTTGGGGATTTGGCATTGTGCCATGTAGCTGCTGAATCAGGCTGCCATGGCTGTCCAAAGTGAGTGGCCGCCGGCCTTAAGCAGGTCGATCTCAACACCGTCCAGGCCGGGTGCCTGGTCCGCCTGTGCCTGCTCGACTGCATGTCGGACCTCGCTTTCCAGCACTGGCAGGATGGGCAGCAGCTGGTCGAGCTGAAGGTTAGGTGGGGGGACGGGGACCTTGCTGGCGAACAGGTCACTGTAGAAGCGCCTGCACTCGGCCTCAATGCCGGACCGAGTCCTGGTCGTCCGCCCGTCGGCCGTCTTCAGTGCTGGTATCTGGCCGCGCTGCTGCTGCATCGCCCACCTGCACTTTTTCAGGCCCTTGCAGTCCTCGGCTGTCGCCAGCAGGTGCCTCTGTCTGTACTGGTCGAGGTCGGTCTTGAGCTGCTGCCGGATCTGCTTGCACAGCAGGCCGTACTCGACGTGTGTGGGTCTGTCAGTGCGCATCTGCCGCCGCCTCTGCATCAGGGCATGTTGGTCGGCACTGTAGCTGCATCGCGGCTTGACTTGAGCAGGCCGATAAAGTGGTCGTAGTCCTGGTCAATGTCGGCTTCAAGCTGGGCCCAGTTGGTGTGGTCGATCAGAGTGTGGAAGACGACTAGGTCAGTGGTGGCCGGCTGCTTTGCCTGGTTGCTGGCTGCCAGTGCGCGCTTTTCGGTCCTGCCGTCGATGACCAGCTTGGCCCTTACCGGCCGATGGTCGCTGCCCGTGTCAAAGAACTTGTGGCCGATGACAGCGACGGCCTGCAGGATGCAGCGGTGGCTGCAGAGGACGTAGTCGATCTCGTTGGTTGTTTCTCCATGGGGAGACATCCATGTCCATCGGCGGCCGGGGCGCTTCTTGAACAGACTGTTGCTGATGAACAGCCGGTTGGTCTCGGCCATTGCAACCAGTCGCTCGCCCGGTCCGTTCCTGTTGCCGCTGCCGAACGGGCCGACAAAGTGCTCGCAATCCAACCCCTTGCCCACCTTGGCGTTGAAGTCGCCCATCAGGACGAGGTAGGTGGCATGGGGGGTAGTGGCTGCCTCGACGGCCTCGTAGAACTGCTCAAGCACATCCTCATCTTGCTCGGCCGCAGCTGTTGGTGCATATGTCTGCACGATCCGGATGGTGGCTTTGTTGTGTAGGCGCAGGGTGAGCACACCGACTCGGGGGTTGGTCATGTCGACCAGGTCAATCATCGGCGACCATCATTTGGATACAATGAAGCCGACGCCACCGACAGGCCGCGTCTCCTCCCTGGCACCCAAGATGACCGTCCTGCCGTCTTCGCGGCGCACGTGCAGTGGCTCGCGGCGCTTGGTCTCGCACAGCCCGAGCACGTCGCAGCGGATGCTGTTCAAGCCTTCCAGGATGGCAGCCAGGTTGGCCTTATTCGACACAGTCCTGGCGTTGAAGGTAGCAATGTCGAGCACCATGGTGTTGGTAGTCCGGTCCTTTGGTCGGTTTCCAGATGGCGGCCTGGTCCCTGAGATTCTTAGCAGCCTCTCGTCCCTGGCCAGATCGCTCCGCCGCCATAGAACGGGCGCAGGGGCATGCAGGGTACTGAGGCCCTTGTTTGTCGTTGTCGTTGCAGTTGGGTTCAGACCTCAGCTTGCAAGGCCACTAGGTCTGTGCCCTCGTATGTAAATTTTTCTTGCACACATAACTTGGATTTCTCTAACCACATTGCCTTCCATTCTAATAAAGAATTTATAATAAAGAAATAAAATTTGGATCACGTTGGAGTACATTTAAAAGTTGAAAAAACATTTACATTTACATTTATGCATTTGGCAGACGCGTTTATCCAAAGTGACTTACAGTGCACTTATTACAGGGACAATCCCCCCGGAGCAACCTGGATTAAGTGTGATTTTGATAAAATTTTGATAAAATTGTGATTTAATTTTTTTGCCATATCGCCCAGCCATAAATATTAGGTTGGCATTCCGTGCTGAATTTTATCCTGACTTCTGAAAAACATTTCAAGTTGACACCTGCATTGTCGATGGGCACCATATATGATAACATATGATGCAGGTTGTTGTGTTATGCAACTTTGTTGCATTAAGTGAGACAGTGGTTCCCTATCTGTCACTCACTCAACGTTGTGTCGATGAGTTGACACTGGGGGTTCATTCTTGGGAGCCCAGACATCTCTGATCTTTGAGAAAAGGCCAATGAGAATTGGTGTGTGGAATTTGCATGCCACTCCCCCGGACATACGGATATAAAAGGTCTGCTGCTTGCAAACACACATTCAGGTTTTTTCTTCTGAGCCGAGTGGACGTATTCATAGAGCCGAATTCCTCCTGCTGTTCCATTCATCTCTCTCTCTGAAAAGATGTTGGATCTACGGCGCATTACAGCGGTTCTCCCCCTCACACACAACGTTTGTGTTGAGTAACACCCCTGGGCGCTTCAACAGCTGAGCAGAGCTTCTTATATGTATACACACGTGTATATATACGGGTTATGCTCTTACTGCGAGTGCATGATTTTGGCAACGTTGCGGTCACGGCTTTCTCTCGTAAGAGGGAAAGCCACTGCAGCGGCTCCCCTACTCGGACCATCTACCTATGGGTATGAGGTGGGGTTGGTTAGCACTGGGGGTGATTTGGGCATTTCAATGGGAGCTTCTCCGCCGGGAAAACCCCCATGGACCTCCCATCCCCCAGCACTCTCCTTTGCCCCAGCAAGTTCTGCGATGTGACCGCCGGCTCATCTCAGGGCGAGTTCGCGGCTCACGAAGTGGATGAGCTTTCGATTACCACATCGGCGAGAGGGTTGGTTCAGTCTGTTGCCATGCGCAGCTGACGGCCATGCTTGCCTGGTTGGCTGCGAGTGTCGGGATGAGTGGAATCCTCCACTCCCCCCTAAACCCTCGCGGCACGATGATTTGTCCCGTGGTCCCCCGAGTGCCGCTTATGGCCACACCCCGCCCCATACCTTTTATCAGCTCACGCGATCGCAGAGGACACCTTTTACTGCCCGGACCCAGTTCGTGGGCTCATCCTCTCTTACTACCCTCGACAGAGGGGCTGCCAGGGGGTGCTCGGCGATCGCAGTGCACCTGTGCCCACAGAGTGCCGCCACCTAGCAGAGCCATCCGAGTCTCCCGTCCAGGGCCTGTGGGTTTATGCCGCCACTCTCGACTGATCCTAAAATGCCACTGGACAGGCCACCTCCGCCCTGCACGCTACGGCTCTAGTGCAAGTGCACCAAGCCGAGGCACTCAAAGAACTGCACGAGGGTACTTCTGACCCGAGATTGATGCAGGAGCTGCACTTGGTGACTGATCTTGCCCTCCAAGCGATGGTCGTCACACCGTGGTCTCTCGAGCAGGCGATGTCCACCTTAGTGGTCCAGGAGTGTCACCTTTGGCCCAACTTGGTCGAACCAGGTTGGCCTATTAAGAGGCACTATAGAGGATTTCGCCCAGCAAACCTCAGTGCTTAAAGGCAGACAGGGACCATACAACACATCCTACCCCGGCACAACAGAATGTCTCGCACCTATGTCTGTTTGTCGCCAAGGGTGTCCCCCTGCGGCAGCAATACTGGCTCCACCACAGCCCAGCCCAGATGGCTGCCCTGGCGTCAAGCTACCCGCAGAAAGCAGATGCCACCCGTCTCATGGGCGCTCGCCAAGAACCCGAGAATGGCTTCAAAGCATTCCCCGAGACGGGCAGTCCAGGAAGTTGGAGATCCGCTGCACAGGAGCTGGTAAGAGCACCACTCCTTCCACCGGTGGAGGGCCTTTACTTTCCTTTTCTTTTTTCACCGCATGTCCCAAGGGGCACAATACTGTCACCTCACGCCTTCACGAAGGTCGCAGAGGCAGCCCTTGCCCCGTTAAGGGAAGTGGGCATCTGCATTCTCTCGATAACTGGGTACTTCTAGCTCACTCACAGGACACGTTGTGTGCGCACAGGTATCTGGTGCTCAGTATCTGGCTTTGTGTTAACTGTGAAAAGAGCAAGCTCTCAGAGCATCTCATTTCTCAGTATGGAGTTAGACTCCATCTCAATGACAGCGTGCCTCACCAAAGAGTGCACTCAGTCAGTGCTGAACTGTCTGCGTACACTCATATACAACGGTCCCACTGAAATCCTTTCAGAGGCTCCTTGGGCATATGGCATCCTCAGCAATGGTCACGATGCTCGGGTTGATGCATATGAGACCACTTCAGCACTGGCCTCAGACCCGAGTCAAGAGACGAACATGGCGCCACGGCACACACTGCGTTCTTGTCACGCAGGCTTGTTGCCATCTGTTCAGCCCCTGGTCAGACCTAGCGTTCCTACAGGCAGGAGTTCCCCTAGGCCAGGTCTCCAGGCACGTCATGGTTATGTCAGATGCCTCCCAGCATTGCTGGGGCGCCGTGGGCACATAGTCACTGGCCTTGGACCGGCCCGCGACTGCATTGGCACATCAACTGCCTCGAGTTGTTGCCGGTACTACTTGTCCCGAGGAGGCTATTTCCGTTGATCCGGGGAAAGCATGTGTTGGTCCATATGCCGAAGATTGCGTACATCAACTGCCAACATGGCCTACAGTCTCGTCGAATGTCACAAATTGCCTGTTGTCTCCTCCTCTGGATTCAGCGGCAGCTCAAGTCGCTGCGAGCCACTCACATCCCGGGGGACCTCAACAGCACAGCGGACTCCCTGTAACAGCAGGTTACGCTCAGGGGAGAGTGGAAACTCCATCCTCAGGCAGTCCAGCTGATCTGTGAGCGATTCGGCCAAGCACAGGTAGACCTGTTCACTTCCCCAGAATCCTCCCACTGTCCGCTCAGGTTCTCTCTGACCAAGGCTCCCCTCAGCACAGATGCCCTGTCGCACAGCTGGAGATGTCTGCCAGGTTCTTCGGGGCCTTCATGGATCTAATTTCGAGCCCCTTGAGTCAGCTGAGTTAAAGGCACTCTCCTTAAAGACCTTCCTCCTGATGATGCTCACCTCCATTAAGAGGGTATGGGACCTGCAGGCGTTCTCTGTCAGCGAACCGTGCCTGGAGTTTGGTCGGCTTACTCTCACGTCATCCTGAGACCCTGACCGGGCTATGTGCCCAAGGTTCCCACGATCTCTTTTAGGGATCAGGTGGTGAAGCTGCAAGCAACCCCAGGAATTGCCCAGCCTTGGAATTGCTGTGTCCGGTGCGTGCTCTTCGCATCTTCTTGGATCGCACTCAGAGCATTAGAGGACTTGCTGTGCTAGCTACAAGGCACACAGAGTTCTGCCTGTCTCGCACCACTAGTCTGCGTAACTCGGTTCAGCTTTTGTGGCATCACATTGTTGAGTGAGGGACAGATAGGGAATTTCATGGTTACTGATGTAACCTCTGTTTCCTGATGAAGGGAATGAGATGTTATGTCCCTCTTGCCACAACACTGAATCAACCGTTGACATGGCCGGGTCTTTGGATCAGCTCCTCAGTGCGAAACCTGAGTGTGTGTTTGCAAGTGGCACTCCTTTTATACCCATATGTCCGGAGGAGTGGCATGCAAATTCCACACGCCATGGCTCATTGGCCTTTTCTCAAATATCAGAGATGTCTGGGCTCCCAAGATTGAACCCCTAGTGTCAACTCATCGACGCAAAGTCTCGTTCCCTCCATCAGGGAATGGAGGTTACATCAGTAACCATGAACTTATTCTTTATTCTTCATATTGGCTGCCATGCTAATGGAAAAACAAATCATTTATATTTCTGTTATTTAGTCACTTTATTATAAATATGAATTAAATAGATCTACTGATTGTAGCCTTTGTAAATATCTGTTTGTGTTTTGCATGTTGTTTTGACATGACTGTTGTTTAGTAGGTAGCATGACCTATAATGTCTCTTTTATGAAATGCATGGTGTATGAGTGTGGTGGACAGTGAGAAAAGTAACTAAAAATTAATGTAACATTACTTTTGACAAAAATGCAACATTGTTCTTTTTTAAGGAGCAACAAAATATTCTAACAAGTTACTTACAAAAGTAACATTCCCTTGACACTGGGAACACTTTATAAGCTGCATGTGCACAAACAGAGCTCTGTGCAGGATGCAAGACTCGACTGAAAATGTAATTGAATAGAGCACAACAGTTGGGTTCTGGTAGTAAAAATCATATAAATGTTTTCTATAATCAAAGTGATTTTTAATAATAACTCATAAACCTTTAAAAACTGACCTACCATGAGTTCTGAGATTAATAATCTATGGTATATGCCTCTACCGAAGCTGTCAATCTGCTATAGAGTCTTCCTACATTCTCAAACTACTTGTATATCAGCAAATATCGAAAGATTTTGCAAATTATATACATCATATGAGAATATGAGGACATTGAATTTTGACTTCCCTGTACCCTATATACATTATAATTTAAATTAAGTTAAACCACAAGTCCTGATATTAGTAGACTTTAGGCTATCAATTAAGGGTGAAATTATCAAAGGATGAAGTCACATGACAAAACAAGATGCCATCTGGTAAGAAGCCTCAGTAAGTTTTTACATTGAAGTCTGTTTGTCAAAATAGTAACATCTGTAGTTTATTTGATGTGCCAATTTTAACATTTCAGTGATTTATCACGAGAGAGCACACTGTTAATCAGATGTCATTGGGACTTTTTATGAGAAACCATTGGGAATCAATGGCTGCTTCTGGGTCTCAGGAGGTTAAACCAGCCTGGTAGACCAGCTAAACCAATTGAGCACAAGCTTTTCTGGGCGTTGAAACCAGTTTAAACCAGCAAACCAGCTTGATTTAAGGAATTTTTTTTTCAGCAGATTGCCGTCTTTGATTTGCCATCACTGTGAAGGATACATTTGATGCTGCCTTAGAATTTGCCCAGAATTAGGCATCTAATGGGCCATTCAGGCCATAAATGTCATGGTTACTGTTGTAACCTCGAGATGTTGTGTCGATTGTAGTGACACAAGGGGTCTCTTCTGAGAGCCTTGCGTACCTCTGAACTTGAGAAAAGGACAATGTCAAGTGGCAGATAGAATTTGCATGCCCCGCCCCCCAGACATACAGGTATAAAGGGGAGCTGGTGAGCGAATGTGATACAGGTTTTCACTGAAGAGTCGAGAATATGGTTATGGTGCATTACAGTGGTAGGGATAGTGATGTGGCAAGGGGAAAACAATGTCTCATTCCTTCCATTGGGGAACGGAGGTTACAACAGTAACCATGATGTTCCCCTTCTGTCACTCATTTGACATTGTGTCGATTAGAGGATTAGAGGAGGTCCTGGAGATGGCGGGCGTACAGGTGGATCGCCCTGTCCACCTGAGGGACCTCCATGTACACGTGGACCGCTCCGCCGTCCAGGGTTGCGAGAGCGGACGAGTGAAGAGGTCTGTTTTGGGTAGTAAAATGTTCCCTCCACAAACTCGTCAGCTCATCATATACTTCCGGGAAGAAAGGTACCAGGGGGGTCTTCAGCGTCAGACGCCTGAACGCTTTCCAATGCAGTGGCAGTGTAGTCATCCAGACCTGGCTCCAGGGATGAGGCAAACTGGCCATGAAGCGAGCCGCCGTCATCTCGAGCGCAGACGGAAGCAAACGAGCATGCTGGGGGGCAGGTGGTTCGTGGGGCTATAATTGGCGAAACCGAGCCTGCTGCATCCCCAAATCGCCTCCATCGCCAGCTGGGTCATCCTAATTCCAATGGGAAGAAGGAAGCAACGTGGGGGGCGGCGGGAGTCACGTTCATTTTGAGAAACGATAGCCGCTACTGCAACATTGCTATGGTCATGTCCTCGCATTAAGAACATGAACCATTCATAAACATTGCCTCGGTGTGATCGCTACCCAGGCACACGAGGCAGCGTCTGTGACCATCAAATCTGGAGATACCGGCCACATCCAGGAACTAAACAGCGGCGGAAGGTCATCTTTATAAAGACGAGTCCTGAAAAGGACGTTCAACGCCCGCTTGTGTATGTTGCTCTTTTACCAGAAAACAAACTCTTTTAGAGGAAAATAAACTCTTTCAGAGAAGTCAACTCTTTTATGAAAGAAGCGCTGTCGAAGTGCCCAGTGGCAGAGTCTGCAGTGTGCAGAGAGGAGAAAGCTGCTGGAATGCACCGTCAGATCCAACAGAAGCTCTCTAGCAGAGATGGGTGAAGCAGTCGTGACACACAGCTCGCTGATCACACAAACGGGCTCCAAAGAAAAAAATCTGTATGACATTCGCTCGCCCGCTCCCCTTTATACCCATATGTCCGGCAAATTCTGTCTGCCAACTTGACATTGGCCTTTTCTCAAGTTCAGAGGTACGCGAGGCTCTCAGAAGAGACACTTGTGTCACTACAATCAACACAATGTCGAGTGAGTGACAGAAGGGGAACTAGACACAGCACATAGAATAGAAAAGAACTCAGGTATTTTGAGATGTGTTTTTTAAGTTAACATATTTATTTAACTGATATGGTGTCTAAAAACAGAAGACTCCTGCAAAAGACTCTAAAAAAAGCAAGATGTGGCGCAACGGTCAAAGACATCTGTCTAGTTTATGTTTACATAATAAAAAAAAAACAGCACAGAAGGACAAAAAAAATGCATTTTGCATGAACAACCCCTTAAGCAGCAATATCATTATTTTGCCTAGTGTTTGAAACAGTCTTCACATTAGGAATGTGCCTATAATGCCTTGCAATACTGCCTATGGATGCAGATCACTAGGTTTTGTAACAGAGCGATAGAGAGAGTGGGAGATGAAGAAAGGGGATGAGCTTTTCTGCTTCATTGATCTTTCTGAGAATAGTCCAGCTGCAGGGTGGCAGTGTGATGCCGTGTCATCTCCTCTTTAACCTGGCTGTGCTAAATCAACATGTTTTTGTGTAGGGATTCCAGGCTGAGTACTGAGGGATTATAAGCAGTTGATTATTGCTTAAACAAGTATTAGGATTGTTCTCAACACTTCGGGGGTTATAAATCAAGCCTAGTCTGGCCATAGGAGTGTAATGAGCTGTATTTATTCACTAATGTGACGAAGTGGCACACAACATCCACCTGTCGCCACAACCACTGCAATGCTTCTATTTATTTATTTATTTCATTAGTGGGCATCACTGTTACTTTTGCACATACTGTACTTAGGGTTGGAGTTTTGAAAAATATCTAACCTTAAGTATTACTTTGGGGAGTAACTCTTGTTAGGTTGAGTACTTCTGTTATTGTTAGGGAGAAGTATTACTTTTTTAACATTCAGACTTGCATTTTTTTATTATGGGTGATAAAACTGGTGAAAAATACCATTAGATTTTAATTCCTAATTCCTAGATTTTAATTTTAATTAGTTTCCAGAGTTTCTCCAGAGACCAGAGGCATGGGTATGGATTAATATCCGATGTCATACTCATGCTCCTTTATTTATTTTATTCCTAATTCACTTTTTGGCTCATTTACTCTTCAATGATTAAAGGGGGTTGCCACAGTCAAGATTATAGTGTATTCTACAATAACAGTAAAGGCACGGTCTGTGGTGTTTGATTTCACGTTACATTCCACGCACACACTTCCCTAAGTTTCTCTCTTCCTACTGACAACCCCTCCTACCGAGAGTTTTTATGACTTGGCCACCTCAAAAAAATGATCAAGGGTGTCTTTTGCTGCCATGTTGTTAATGGATAAGTTGATATTTTTGACAGTCCTGATGCAGTGGTTGTAGATCCCTGTCAATGACAGGTATGTACATCGGCATAAAAAAGTGCACAAATTCGCTTAAATCTTCACTCACCACCTTAAAGAAAGCTGGATATTTACTGGGCTAGATTTAATATGTAAGGACACCTACACACTGTCAAACGTCACTGCAAATCCATTGATTTCAATTGGGGAATGGTGCGTCAGAATGACATTGCGATTTTTATGCTCCATCCTGCAACCAATAGCAGAAACCATTTTAACTTTTGCTGCAGTGCACTCTGATGTGGGCATCCTTTGGCCTTTGTTGTGTTGTGCTTTCAGAAATCCAATTTGCTGTATTCCTCTCCTGATTTCAAAATAGCCTGGCATCTTCCACACCTTTAAAATGCATTTTCCTCTAGTTTGTTGGTACCGTAACTCCCCGTCTCTAAAATTGATAGTTTTAGTTGTTTTTATTAATGGATAATTTGGAGAATAAAAAACTGGCATTTTTGCTCTGCATTTGTAGTGCGTGTTTAGTGAAGGGTAGGCTTTAAAAGTTTCCAATACATTAAAAAATGCTTGTGTTTGACTTCTGGTCTCTATGGTCCTCTAAAACCTTACATGTTATCAGTTAAAGAAAGTGTCCTGGGCTACTTTTGTTGGTCTTGAAGCTTTTTCGCATTCCGCTCTAAATGCCAGAGGTGGGACCAAGTCATTGATTTCCAAGTCACAAGTAAGTCTCAAGTCATTGCATTAAAGTCTCGAGTCAAGACCCAAGTCAAGGCAGGCAAGTCCAAGTCAATTTACAAGTCCTCAACTTTTAGCTTCAAGTCTTAAACAAGTCATTAGTGCGCTTTGCGCAAATTAGTATCAGAGTATTAATTACTATAGTAAATTTATACTCATTTTATCTAGAAGTTTCTAATTTATAATCTAATTTTATGTTTTTTTTTTAATCGATATCTACCTGTAAAGACCAAAGAGGGTAATATAGATGATACATGGATCTTATCTTTGGACACACATTAAGGCAAACCAAACTTTTACTCTAAACACGCAGTGAAAGGACACTGAACACGCTGAACTGGTGAATGAAATTTGAAATATTACCAGGCAGTGGCTAATTTCAGACATTTAAGTTGCATATATGAGTTATATACAGGCCCGGACTGGCCATCGGGAGCACCGGGACAATTCCCGCTGGCCTGGCGTCTAAGTTGTCCTGCTGCCAGCCAGCGATTTTTTTTTTTTTTTTTTAATTATTAGTATCTTATATTAATACCTTTACCAGTGATCATTTTTGAATTCGTCATTCAGTAAAATTATTATTAATATTAATAACAATAAAAAAAATTAAATCATGAATCTGTTAGTCTTGACTGGCAAGGCTGCGATTCGTCTTTACGCCTCAGACAAACGGTTAAACAGAAAATGCCAGAGAGGGAATGGACAAAAAAAAGAAAGCAATCCAAGAAGAAGCAGCAAAATGTTGCAAAATTACTGACCTGTTCAGGGTTTCAAGTGCAGGTCAGTTTCATCTGTAAATACTTTTTTCTTCGTTAACTTAGTATTGAACTGCTAGCAAATGTAAGCGGTAGCGCCCGTCTAACGTTACATTCGTGGACAAATCAAAAACAAATGAGTGCACACAGAAAACTCACAGAAGAAATGTACTGAGGTAAAAATTCTAATTGTTGTTTTTTTTATTTATAACATATGATTTAGTTTAACATAACACAACTAAGGGAGCTGTTTTGCTGAATATTATCACGATTGAAAATGTTACTTTGAATTTATTGTTCAATAAACAAGTAGCGTAGTTAATATTTATTATTAAGTTACTTACATTTTAGACACAAACCATATTAACTGTTTTTGTTCTATTTCACCGACTAAAATAGTTCCAAAGGAAAGCTACAGCAGTGCGGTGATTTGTTACTGAATGATTCAGCGTTGTGAACAAATCTTTTGTATGAATGACTCACTAATTAAGACGGTGTGAGAGATCAGCCAAGCTTGGTTTCACCCTCCACTCAACGATCACTCTCCCTGGACTATTAATCACACACACCTGTTCACCATTAGCAAACTCATCAACACGCACTATAAATCACTCACCATAACCCCAGTTCAGCGTCAAGCCTCCAACAGGAACAGACCTCTATTCTTCGTCTTCTGAGCCCCTGAAGCATCCCGATTGCTGAAAAACGTAACGTTTACTCACCTGAAAACCTCTAACCCCTGTGTCCTCATTCTGTTGTTCTCCAGGACTCCTGTTCGTACCCCCTACCGTCTGCTCTCCAGTATCCCTCCGATTCGCCAGTTAGTCTTCCGAACCTGGTTGCTAAAACTGCTTCTGAAAGAGAGGATTGATATCACTAAGCTGTTACTACCCGATGCCCATATTCCCGAAGTGTTTGTGCTTACCTGTTGCCTGCCCTGCACCAAGTGATCTTCACAGTATCTGCACCTGAACTTACTATATACTCACCTAACACTCTTGCCACTGAAAATAAAGCTGTGTTTGGATTCACTTACCTCTGCCTCTGTGCTTATATCCTGACAGAAGGCATGACCCAAACACCGCCAGTGAATCCAAACCACCCGAAGACGGCACTTCCGCAAACCCCACTTCCTCTCTGGTGTACGTCGCCAACTCCGCCTCCCGACCAGCGCCCTTCTCAGGTCGGGCGGAAGATTGCAACGGATTCTTGCTGCAATCCTCGCTCATCCTTGAACAACAACCTCAATTGTATCCTACAGAAAGATCAAAGATCTCCATGATGGACCCAGCAGTTCGGCTCTTGGCTCTCAGTCAGGGGAATCAACCCCTGGAGGCTTTTGTCACGGAATTTTGTGCCCTGGCAGACCAGGTCAACTTCAATGAGGTAGCCCTTAAAGACATTTTTCATTATGGGCTAAATGAGCCAACTTATTCTTGTATGCCTGGTGGTCGCTGTTCCCTCAGCCTGGTTCAATATATTGACCACGCCCTACTGTTCGCTGGTCCTGCGTTCACCGTGGGGGAGGTGGACACAGAGCCAGTGTTCCAAAACATAGCCGCAAGACCAGAGGCCCCAGTCTGAGAGCCCACGCCTGTCACGGTAAGCGAGCCAGCGTTGCCAGCCTCGTCCGTCCGGAGGAGGAGGAGGAGAAGAGGAAAGGCTTCTGCTCCCCAGTCTCCGCCTGCCACGGCCAGCGAGCCAGAGCCCACACCTGCCACGGCCAGCGAGCCAGAGCCCACGCCTGCCACGGCCAGCGAGCCGTTAGCCTCCGATGTCAAAGAGCCAGTGCCAGTAGCCATGACCGTCCAAGAGCCAGTGCCAGTAGCCATGACCGTCCAAGAGCCAGCGCCTGTAGCCATGACCGTCCAAGAGCCAGTGCCAGTAGCCATGACCGTCCAAGAGCCAGTGCCAGTAGCCATGACCGTCAAAGAGCCAGTGCCAGTAGCCGCGACCGTCCAAGAGCCAGTGCCAGTAGCCATGACCGTCCAAGAGCCAGTGCCAGTAGCCATGACCGTCCAAGAGCCAGCGCCTGTAGCCATGACCGTCCAAGAGCCAGTGCCAGTAGCCATGACCATCCAAGAGCCAGTGCCTGTAGCCTCGACCGTCCAAGAGCCAGTGCCAGTAGCCATGACCGTCCAAGAGCCAGTGCCAGTAGCCATGACCGTCCAAGAGCCAGTGCCAGTAGCCATGACCGTCAAGGAGCCAGTTCCAGTAGCCGCGACCGTCCAAGAGCCAGTGCCAGTAGCCATGACCGTCCAAGAGCCAGTGCCAGTAGCCTCGACCATCCAAGAGCCAGCACCTGTAGCCTCGACCGTCCCAGAGCCAGCACCTGTAGCCTCGACCGTCCCCATAACCATGCTCCCTGTTGGTCGAAAGAGAAAGAGAAAGAAGAGGGCGCCTTCTCCCCAGTCTCTACCTGCCTCTGCTCCGCCCTCAGAGTCTTCCACGGCTTTGCCTGCCTCTGCTCCGCCTCCCGAGTCTTCCAGGGCTCCTCCTCCCGAGTCTTCCAGAGCTCCGCCTCCCGAGCTTTCCAGAGCTCCACCTTCTGAGCCTCCTGAGTCTTCCAGGGCTCCTCCTCCTGAGTCTTTCAGGGCTCCGCCCCCGAGCTTTCCAGAGCTCCGCCTTCCGAGCCTCCCGAGCTTTCCAGAGCTCCGCCTACCGAGTCTTCCAGGGCTCCTCTCGAGCTTCCCAGAGCTCCGCCTCCCGAGCTTTCCAGAGCTTAGTCTCTCGAGCCTCCTAGGGCTCCGCCTACCGAGTCTTCCAGGGCTCCACGTCTCAAGTCGCTTGAGCCTTCCAGGGCTCCACCTCCCGAGTCTTCCAGGGCTCCGCCACTCAAGTCTCTCGAGCCTCCCAGGGCTCCACCTCCCGAGCTTTCCAGAGCTCCGCCTCCCGAGCTTTCCAGAGCTCCGTCTGTCGAGCCTCCCAGGGCTCCGCCTACCGAGTCTTCCATGGCTCCGCCTCTCAAGTCTCTTGAATCTCCCAGGGCTCCGCCTCCCGAGTCTTCCAGGGCTCCACCACTCAAGTCTTTTGAGCCTCCCAGGGCTCCGCCTACCGAGTCTTCAAGGGATCCGCCTCTCAAGTCTCTTGAGCCTCCCAGGGCTCCACCTCCCGAGTCTTCCAGGGCTCCGCCACTCAAGTCTCTTGAGCCTCCCAGGGCTCCGCCTCGTGAGCCTCTCGAGCCTTCCAGGGCTCCGCCTCCCGAGCCTCACGAGCCACACAGGGCTCCGCCTCTTGAGCCTCTCCAGCCACACAGGGCTCAGCCTCCCGAGCACCCAGAGCCTCTCGAGTCTTCTACGGCCCTTCTCCCCGAACCTCCTACGGCTCCACCTCCAGAGCCTCCTACGGCTCCACCTCCAGAGCCTCCTACGGCTCCACCTCCCGAGCCTCCTATGGCTCCGCCTCCAGAGCCTCCTACGGCTCTGCCCCCACAGCCTCCCGAGCCTTCCAGGGCTCCGCCCCTCAAGCCTCTCGAGCCTCCCAGGGCTCTGCCTCTCGAGCCTTCCAGGGCTCCGCCCCTCAAGCCTCTCGAGCCTCCCAGGGCTCCGCCCCTCAAGTCTCTCGAGTCTTCCTGGGCTCTGCCTCCGGAGCCTCCTACAGCTCTTCTCCCCAAACCTCTTACGGCTTTGATCCCAGAGACTCTAAAGCCTCATATGGCGCCACCTTCCTCGGCTCCGCCTCCTGAGCCTTCCTCAGCTCCGCCTCCACAGCCTTACAGGCCTCCGCCTTTAAAGCCTCCTACGGCGCCACCTCCCTCGGCTCCGCCTCCAGAGCCTTCCAGGGCTTCGCCTCTAGAGCCTCCTACGGCGCCACCTTCCTCGGCTCCGCCTCCTGAGCCTCCCTCGGCTCCGCCTCCTGAGCCTCCCACGGCTCTGCCTCCTGAGCCCCCCGAACCTTCCTCGGCTCCGCCTCCTGGGCCTTCCTCGGCTCCAACTCCAGAGCCTTCCAGGGCTTCGCCTCTAGAGCCTCCTACGGCGCCACCTTCCTCGGCTCTGCCTCCTGAGCCTCCCACGGCTCTGCCTCCTGAGCCTCCCACGGCTCTGCCTCCTGAGCCTCCCACGGCTCTGCCTCCTGAGCATCCCACGGCTCCGCCTCCTGAGCCCCCCGAACCTTCCTCGGTTCTGCCTCCTGAGCCTTCCTCGGCTCCGCCTCCTGAGCCTCCCATGCCTCTGCCTCCTGAGCCTCCCGAGCCTTCCTCGGCACCGCCTCCTCAGTCTCTCAGTGCTCCGCCTGCCGAGTCTTCCACGGCTCCACCTTCCAGGGCTCCGCCTGCCAAGTCTTCCACGGCTCCACCTTCCAGGGCTCCACCTGCCAAGTCTTCCACGGCTCCACCCCCGGAGTCCGCCTTGGCTCCGCCTCCCATGGCTCTGCCCCCAGAAACCCTTCCTCACATGGTTCTGCAAGCTCCCCCAGTAACCATTACTCCTCCCAGGCCTCCTGGCCCAGTTCCTGTCCTGTGGCCTCCTCCCGGGCCTCCTGACCCTGTTCCCGACCTGTGGCGGCCTCCCAGACCTCCTGACCCAGTCCCCATCCTGTGGTCACCTTCCAGGCCCAATGACCCAGTCCCTGTCCTACAGTCGCCTTCCAGGCCCCCTGACCCAGTCTCTGCCCCATGGCTGCCTCCCAGACCTCCTGACCCAGTCCCCATCCTGTGGTCACCTTCCAGGCCCCCTGATCCAGTCCCTGTCCTACAGTCACCTTCCAGGCCCCCTGACCCAGTCTCTGCCCTATGGCTGCCTCCCGGACCTCAACCCAGTCACCTACCAACTTCGCCTGCCTGCTCAGTACCGCATCCACCCCACGACGTGGGGGTCCAAGGTCCGCTGGCGTGGACTCTGGAGGGGGTACTGTGAGAGATCAGCCAAGCTTGGTTTCACCCTCCACTCAACGATCACTCTCCCTGGACTATTATTACTGTTCACCATTAGCAAACTCATCAACACGCACTATAAATCACTCACCATAACCCCAGTTCAGCGTCAAGCCTCCAACAGGAACAGACCTCTCTTCTTCGTCTTCTGAGACCCTGAAGCATCCCGATTGCTGAAAAACGTAACGTTTACTCACCTGAAAACCTCTAACCCCTGTGTCCTCATTCTGTTGTTCTCCAGTATCCCTCCGATTCGCCAGTTAGTCTTCCGAACCTGGTTGCTAAGACTGCTTCTGAAAGAGAGGATTGATATCACTAAGCTGTTACTACCCGATGCCCATATTCCCGAAGTGTTTGTGCTTACCTGTTGCCTGCCCTGCACCGAGTGATCTTCACAGTATCTGCACCTGAACTTACTATATACTCACCTAACACTCTTGCCACTGAAAATAAAGCTGTGTTTGGATTCACTTACCTCTGCCTCCGTGCTTATATCCTGACAGACGGTCACTTGCCGCCACCTATTGGCGGTTTAGTTTAATGTTTTTATATTCAAACATTTATTTAAAACATCAATCTCATAACATTATTTATTGCAGTTGTAATTGCAGTGCACATTTTTTAATTTGATGGGTAATAGCCCTATAGTGTCTTATTATTATAACTGAATTTATTGATCAAATGTAAGAATTTGACATGAAAGATGATGCATACATTTAATAAGGTAATACAAATTTCCTTTTTTTTTTCATCAAATAAAGGTGGAGACAGCCAACCTAGCACTAGCTGTGGTGCAATGATCACACATCAGATTCAGCCAGGGAGTGAGATGAAAGGTAGAAGCAAAATAAGAAAAGAAAAAAATTTAAATATTGTATGAAATACAAGGTTGTCCGTGTTTCTACTTTTTATTTGGGTGCATAGGATGGCCTGGATGGGTGTATGATTTCTCGGCCTGAAATTGTGTCCCAGTCCGGCCCTGGTTATATACTGTAAAGGGCTGCGATCAGAGTAAATGATCGGTTTTGTGATTTTTAGAACCATAACCAATATAATTAAATAAATATAGCTAAACGCATGACAGAGGACCAGCGTGTCCGCAAAAGCATGAGTGTGTTTACATGCACGTTCTAACCAGCTATGCTCAAAAAGCACTAACGTGTGTGTGGTCACAATATATGCAGTTCCTTTATCGAGGTCATACAACAGCGTAATAAAACACCGGGTAGATTTAGTCCATTACACCAATTGCTATAACACGTTAAACGCTACTGACTGCAGTAAAAATTTGTTTGCAGTTCGATATGCAGACTTTGTTAGCCTGTAAATCTGCCATGTGCTGCCATAGACATGTATGTTACTGAACCATAGCTGACGTAAATTAGTTAACAACTTACCTCTGTGGATTTTCAGATGCCTCACAAAATTGGACGTTGTCAACGAGGTGTCTGTAATTTTGGAACCACAGGTTCTACATGTTGCAATCCTTTTGTTGCCTTTAACTCTGTATTCAATATATCCCAATTATATCACCTTTGGAATCATTTTTGCTGTGTCCTTGTCCTTAAATGCGCACCGCGGTCTTCAAACTTGGTTCAGCTTTCGTGGAAGCTGATTGGTTGGTTGTCTGATTGGTTGAATAAGGAGCGTTGACATGCAGATTTGTAAATCAAATTAATCGTTTATTTGGGAAATTAATTGTTGATTTACTGCACATTTTTAATTATACAACTCTTATCTTTGGTTTCAAAAAGTATAAGTATTTCCAAGTCAGACGGCTGAAGTCTAAGTCAAGTCGCAAGTCTTTTTTGATTCTATCGAGTCGAGTCGCGAGTCATCAAATTAGTGACTCGAGTCCGAGTCAAGTCCAAGTCACGCGACTCGAGTACACACCTTTGCTAAATGCTAACAGGGTTCCATTTTGATCTCAAAGGAGATGGTCTCAGAAAGCAAATATGCACATGCAGATTCGTACAAACACGCCAATAACAACCCCCGCACCAATAAACTTCCCACACTCCCTCATTGAACGCAAAACTTTATTTTGAGCCAGGAGGCTTTTCTGTACAGGACGGGCATGTGAATGCAGTTTTGCAAAAGGATCGAGGGGTGCCTGCCTGCAGCTTTCAGCACACTTTAAAACCCGTAGGGATGCAATTGTGGTCCGGCTCTCTGGCTCCATCATCACTATTGTTTGCCTGTAAGTGATGGTGAGTAGGAGGAACTCAAAAACTCAGCTCAGGTTGTAAACAAGCTTGTTAACTGGTTCTGGAATGGACAACATGTGTGGAACATCAGTACAAGATATAGTCTAAGCTTATTAAAAGCTTGATTTCTTCTTGTTTTTTATACTTTGTTTACAGTCATTACAACAATACATACATTTTCAAGGTTAACTATGGTTAAGAACAACCTTGCTATTGTTTTTTGAACTTCAGCCCATTTCTACAAAAAAAAAAAAATGTAAATACGTTTTTAACAAGCAGTAATTTTTAAGCGTGTCAGCAACTAGAAGCACAGAGTGCACTAGAACAATCTCAAATTAAACTTGGTGGTGTAAACTACATCCCCAATTCTGAAAAAGTTGGGACGGTATGAAAAATGGGAATACCAAAGAATAAAGGAGTGATTTGTAAATTATATTCGCCTTCAGCTTGCTCACTTGGGTTATAAATGCAATTATTATTTAATTACTTATTTTTAAACACGATTAACAGTCATATTTTATCTAATTACACAATGATGATTCATCGACATTATAGACATTACAGTTTTATCTTCTGTTAATGCCTGATCTTCTGTAAAACTGCTTTGAAACAATGTGTGTTGTGAAAGGCGCTATACAAATAAAATTGACTTGATTTGATATTCACCCTCTGCTATATTGAAAGCACTACAACTACACATTATATAATGTTTTTCCTTGTGAATTTCCTTGTTTTTTGAAAATTTACAGTAATTTCAAATCAGATGATTGTAACACGCTACATAAAATTGGGACAGTTGAGTGTGAAACATCACCATTTCTTCTAATAACACTTATTAAGCATTTGGGCACTGAAGACACAAGTTTGTTAAGTTTAGAATGTGGAATTTTCCCCCAATCATCCATTATGCAGTCAAGTATAATTTTATTTGTATAGCGCTTTTCACAACACATCGTGTCAAAGCAGCTTTATATAAAATCATTCATTAACAGCGTAACTGTAATATCTATAAAGTTTGATCTAGTTTGATTAATTATGATTGTAAATTGTTTATAAAAATTAAACAATGAAATAATAATTGTGTTTAGAACCCCTGTGAGATAGTTGAAGTCAAGGAACACAAAACTCCATAAAATGTTGGTTATTTGAGAAAAATAACCTTGGGAGAAATCAGGCTCACTGTGGGAGCCAGTTGCCCTCTGGCTAACCAGCATGAATATAATGACAATATTAGTTTTTTATGTGCAGTGCAGGTCATGGTTTAAGATTAGTAAACTAAGTGTTAAGGTCCAGTGTTTAAAATAAATAATTGAAAAAACAATTATGAACTGTAAAATTAATGACTAATGTCTTAGAAGTCCATCCTGGATTATGTAGGTCTTTAGCTGCACAATTGTATGGGGTCATCGTTGCCGTATGGTGTGCTTCATAATGCGGCACACATTCTCAATTGGAGACAGGACAGGACTGTAGGCAGGCCAGTCAAACACCCACACTGTCTGCTTACACAGACATGCACTTGAAATCCGGGCAGTAT
Source organism: Xyrauchen texanus (assembly GCF_025860055.1). Lineage (NCBI taxonomy): Eukaryota > Metazoa > Chordata > Actinopteri > Cypriniformes > Catostomidae > Xyrauchen > Xyrauchen texanus. The sequence continues at coordinate 39,510,029 of NC_068311.1, forward strand.
GTGGTTTGTAGTTGTCCTGTCGGAAAATGCAGGGACGTCCATGGAAAAGATGGTGCTGGATGGCAGTATATGTTGCTCAAATTTTTTACATATCTGTCTGCATTTATGGTGTTCTCATAGATGTACTAGTTACCCATGCCATGGGCACTAACATGCCCCTGGCCCATACAGGCACTGGCTTTTTGACCTGATGCTAATAACAGCTTGGCTGGCCCTTTTCCTTTGGCCCAGATAAAACGACAGTGTTGATGTAGGGCTTCTGCTTTGCATTGTAAAGTCTCAACATGCATCTGTGGATGCAGCGGCGTGTGGTGTTGTCTAACAAAGCCCATATTCATGATATCCATCACAGATGAATGACGTTTTTAGACAGTGATGTCTGAGGGCAGGCGCGTCACTAGACCCCTTTTACTGGGGCACGTGCTCACGTAAATGCTCAAGTTTGAGTTTTAACAATTTACTTTATTTGTCAGTGCATTCATTTAGATTGATAATCCCGGAAAAAATAAATTGATCTATCTAAATGCAACACAGTAACCCACCCAATCAACACTTTTAAAAGCAATGCAGTTTAACCGTTAACACAAATCTGATGCATGCTCGCAGATATCCTTGTCCGTGCGGCGCGCGCCTGTGCGCTTGCTATAGCCAAAGACACTGCAGCGCGCGCAACCACACACACAAGTCTAGGGGCGGTTGCACCAGCTATACATACATCACATCTTAGCCTAGTTGTGGCATAAATGGGCACTAAGTCACAATTTACGCATTACTAAATATTTGAGCTTTGCATCATTAAACTTAGGTAGGACGTAACCCTACGTATGAACTAAATATTTATGGATGCCTCTGACAAGGAGTAATGATTGGAAATAAAAAGCAGACTCATTTAATGACATCAATGTGCTCATGTTTTGCATGATAGTCATGAATCATTTCAACATATATTATGATGTTGGCATTTACACTCGTTTATATTTACAAGAGAAAAAATATAAACATACTTTTAAGCCTCTCTTCAGCATCTAACGGTGCAGTTTTCAGTGTGCGTCGTCCGGTGTCAACATATACGAAATATAAGATATTAAAATGTATAAATGTCTATTTTTCCAGCCTGTTGTATTAGCATTTATTTATGATTTATGATGTCCCCCTAACCACCGTCGAGGGCTTCTAAAGGAAGATCAGCCACACCCTGCGTAGGTGGTTGGGCCTCCCTCGCAGCCTCAGCAGCATAGCCTTGTATGGGAGAAAGAACAAGCTACAACTCCCCTTCAGCAGCCTGTCGGAGGTGTTCATGGTTTCCCGGGCAAGAGAGGTGCTGCTGTACAGAGAGTCCACTGACACCAAAGTCTCCTCGGCTGATATAGAGGTGAGGACGGGTAGGAAGTGGAGGGCCCAGGAGGCAGTCGACCAGGCTGAAGCACGGCTGCAGCACAGTGTGCTGGTGGCGTTAGGATGTGCAAGGCTTGGTTGTATCCAAAGACCTCGATACGACAAGGCCCAGGGAAAGGACAGGCATCGACTGGTCCAAGAAGAAATCCGATCAGGGGTGGAGGAAAGACGCATCAGCAGGATGGTGGGGATGCGACAACAGGGGGCGTGGACTCGATGGGAAGAGATAATGGACCGAAAGATCTCGTGGTCAGAGTTGTGGAAAGCAGAGCCAGTTCCTTATCCGTTCAGTCTACGATGTCCTCCCCAGCCCAACCAACCTCTTCTCCTGGGGCCTGATAAACACCCCCGCATGGCCTCTGTGCCAAAAAAGAGGGTCCCTGGAGCACATATTAAGCTGCTGTCCTAAAGCCCAGGGAGAGGGACGTTATTGGTGGCGCCACGATCAGGTGCTAAGGGTCATTGCAGAAGCCATCAGCACAGGGATCTCCCTCAGCAGGCACCAGCAGCCAGCACAGCGCTCAATTGCATTTGTCAAGGACAAACCACCACAGAGCAGAAACCCAGCAGGAGGACTTCTGGCAACAGCCCAGGACTGGCAGCTAAAGGTTGACCTGGGAAAGCAGTTCAAATTCCCAGAAACCATCGCCATGACTACACTTAGGCCTGACATGGTCCTCCTTTCAGAATCATCGAGGCAGGTGGTCCTACTGGAATTGACTGTGCCCTGGGAAGACTGAATGGAAGAGGCATTTGAACGGAAGAGGGCCAAGTACGAGGAATTGGCTGGTGAATGCCGTAGCAGAGGATGGAAGACCCGCTGCCTCCCCATCGAGGTTGGCTGCCGAGGGTTTACCGGCCAGTCGCTCTACAGGGCCCTCAAGCTCCTGGCAATAAGGGGACTGCACAACAAGTAAGCCATCAGGAACATCACGGATGCCGCTGAAAAGGCATCTAGATGGCTGTGGATCAAAAGGGGTGGATCACACATGCTACCTAGTCACAAGTCTGGGACTGATCACCCCTGGCTGGGTCGCCTGGGCGAGGGTGTATGATGTTGAAAGACCCGAAACACCCGATGACTCCAGGTTACATCACTGATGATTTGTCTAGGTTGCACCTGCAAGGTGTATGTTAAATCACCCCTTATTTATTTTAGATACAGTTCCTATATATTGTTATTTACACAGGGCAAATATACAATTTATTTAATCTACTTTTATTACGTATCATTTGAACATTAACTGTAGCGAGATAAACCTAAATAAATTTGAATAAAAAACAGAATAAATTTGAAGGCTTTTTATTGGATCAATACAGGTAAACGTCATATTATGCGACTACGCATTACTTTATGGAAAGTTTACGACCTAATAGTTAAGACTTGCCTTAAGAACAGGTGGTGCATCCAAATTAAGCACTGCCTTATTACAAACTAATTAGTAAGCCCTTAGTGTGAACTTTACCTCCTAAATTACGTGAGAACTTACGCACAGCTGGTGCAACCCTACCAGGTGTCGGCACACAAGTCAAAATTGAGGTAGGCAATGAAAACCTGATGAAACTAAAGTAAGTTTCTAAATAATACTGATGGTCTTATTTTGACATACATTATTGGCTCTTGTATACAGATTATTTGGAAGAAGCAGGGATAGGAAACAGAAAGGAGAGATGGGTTTGTAGGAGGTAAACAAACTAAATATGATAACCAAACTACATCCTCAGCAGTCAGAGACAGGTTTCAGACATCAGATGAAAAAGCATCAAGTCTCAGGAAAACCTCTGCCAAGTAAATTGCAGGGAAAATAAACAAATTTTTGTGTTCTGTAGTACTGTCTTTGATTATGATAACATTGAATCAATCTTTTGGATATTAAATTAATAATTTAATTCACTAGCGCTAGTTTAGGACACTACATAAACAGTTGTCAGTAACTATGGCTGCTGTGTGCTGATTACCTAGCAACTAAAAAGGACTATAGTTTGGCTTGTTTTGAGTTGTTGTTGCAAGTAAACTTGATGATTTTCAAATGTCAGTTTAAATGTACACCAAATATGATAGCTAGCTAGTTATTAATTTATAAAAACGGCACTTCTGCATTTATAAAGTTTGAGATAGCTCAGCTAGTTTCACAAGCTAGCAACCAAACTCTACCAGTTTAGCTACCAACTCTGCCTAGCGACCAACTCTGCTCATTCTGATACCTTTTTGTCTAAAGCCGTTTCGTCTGAGGCTGTTTTGCCTGACGTTGGATAATGCAATTCCATAGACTTACTTGACAGAGGTTTTCCTGATGTGTAATGTGTAATATAGAGGAATGCAAATGTGCAAGAAAGTTTTCTCCGGTTTTGTTAATTGCAAATACACTGTATGCATTTTATGCCATGAAACATGTTGAGAATGTTCATGTACAGTATGTTGAAAATACTTAAATGTTTCATAAAGATTACTATCTCTACATGTTTACTTTTCCCAGTACTTTTTGCAGTGTTGGAATAGTGGGTTAAGCAAGGTTTTGTATAGTGCATTGTGCACACTTCTTGCAAGCAGTAGGCTTTCAAGAAAGAAAAAAAAAAAAGCGATATGAGTAATGGGGGGCCTGTGCCCCAGTAGACCTTTATGTCTAGAAATGCCCCTGTCTGAGGGATCAGAAATCATACACATTCAGAAATGGTATTCATCTTGCTTCTTAACGCACCAACATTTGATCAGATTCCTTGAATCTTTTAACTATATTGTGCACTGTAAAGGGTGAAACGTCTTTGGGGAACATTGATTGCAAAGTGCTGGATTATTTGCTGAAGAATCTGTTGTAAAATTGACAAATCTTGAAGGACAAGGCTGTTTTTGGAGGCTCCGCATATACTATGACATGATTGCCTCACCTGTTTAACATCTCCTGTTTCACATTGCCTTGTTATTTCAACTTGTCAAATTGTTATTAGTCTTAAATTGTCCCCTTTTTTTGGATCGGGTTGCAATCATCAATCAACTGTTGAGGCTGCTTACCACAGTAGGCCTACCACTCCGCTGGTGTTCACATATGTCATTATTGAACATTTGGGTGATATTTTACTTGTTGAGCTTCAATGATGTTTAAATTCCTCAGTACAATGAGTGTAAATGACTTCACTTCTCCCTTCCTCTACATGTAAGTAGGAAAAAAGGAAGCAGCGCTGCTCAGCTCCGATCAACTTAGATTCTGATCAGTTTTTAGAGAAATCAATCCGAACAGGATATCACATTTTTATGTCAAATTGAATGGATTACTACAAAAAATTATTGTAATTTTTTCAATCAATTCATTTATCACATAAATGACCCCTCAAGTATGTGCAATTTTGCTTTCGAGTGGGACTCCTGTTGCATTCAGGTGGTCTAAGACCCCTCCTAAATCCCCCAGTTATTCACACCATGATTTAAGGACAACATTGACTAGACAATTAATTGTGTCATGTTCTTACATCCTCATTGACACATTACAATGAAATGATATTGCACTAACCAATGCTGGCAATGTTTAAAACAGAAAAAATCCAGAGTGTCTGGAGTCTGTCATAGCTTGGTGAAAGAGGAAATTTGTGGAAATTCACTTATTCTTCAGAGCCAATTTAACATAATTTGGTATTATGCTCATAGTGTGAAGCAAACAGTCTAAGTGATCAAATTCGTCTGATTTTACCCTGTGATTAAAAATATTTTATGATTACTTATATTGGTTTCCGACAAGTGTCATGCTGGCTGACCAGTTTCTCCAGAAAGATATGCTCGTGAACAGCATGGCTAAGTTGGTCCACTAGATAGCTGCACAACAAATAAGTAACATGGTATCACTGTGATTTTCTGGACATTTACTGCACCTTGCAAGTACCATAGTATTTGTTGAAATATGAGTAATATATAAAATACCATGGTATATGAATATGGTAACCATTCAGTACCATGGTACTGCAGCCATAGATTCTTTTTCTTTGTAAGGGTGTGCTTGAAGTCCCTGTGAAGTGTCTTGTCAAGCACAGATCGATTTGTTGTTTTGACATATTTCCTACTTAAACCGGAAGTGGGGCAGAACATGTCCCATTTTTAAAAACAGCCAATAGGTATAGTTTAATAACATAAATTAATATAATTTCTAAAAAAATATCCCAGTTGATGAATAAAAGATCAGATCAGAGAGCACCCTTGTGTAAATTTAATTTCTGAGATCTGGGCAAAAGGCTAATCCTTTAACCCCTTCGCATGTACGATCAAACCGATGTGACTGCACTTGGCTGGGCTCAGATGGCTACGATCAAACTGGTGTGATCTGCATTCATCCCTCTGTTTACCAGCAAAATCGGTTTTCATTATGACTGAAGCAGTTGTCATAACGAACCAGCTGCTCAAATAGACTTTTCAACATCACAATATCATTATTTTTATATATATTACAAACTTTAAAACAATCACTAAATAAAAGTTTAAAGCCGTTACTGTCGGAACGCACTGTATATGCAGTGTTGCGCCCATGTTTTCTGACATCAAAAAATATACAAGTCAGTCCACTCGAGCCTTCTCCCATTTCGTCTGTCACAACCACTTCTGGGGCTGGGAGAGTGGAAGGGCTAGGTTTTTAGAACCTTCTATTCTCCTCCTTTTGTATGCTTCTATGATGATACAAACTCAGAATTCCGTCTTGCATTGCAATGAAAATATGGTGGCATGCAAAGCCAGCAAGAGCATTCACGTTCGCATCTTATCTATCATAATTAATCATGAATCTTGGTGTCATTTTGGAGTCAGACCTTAGTAGTCACATCAAATCAATAACTTTATCAGCCTACTTTCATCTAAAAAATATAGCGAGAATTAGATGTTTTGTATCCAGTCAAGAGAAATTTGTCCATGCATTTCTCACCAGTAGGGTGGATTACAGCAATGGACTTCTCACTGACCTTCCAAAAAATACCATTAGACAGCTGCAGCTCATTCAGAATGCGGCTGCCAGGATTCTCACCCGAACCAAATATGAGCATATTATTCCAGACCTTTATGCTGGCTTCCAGTAACATTTAGTATTTCATTTATTACTAGTTTATAAATCACTCAATTGCCTAGGACCTAAATACATTGCAGATATTCTTGTTGAATATAAACCTAACAGACCTCTCAGATCATTAGGATCAAGTCAGTTAGAAATACCAAGGATCCAGTTGAAACAAGGCGTGACTGCGTTTAGCTATTATGCCACCTGCAGCTAGAACCATCTTCCAGATTAGCTCAGGTGTGCTCCAACACTAGCCACATTCAAATCCAGACTGAAAACAATTCTGTTTAGCTGTGTATTTACTGACTGAACACTTTGCCTCACTGCATTTACTGATTGCACTGCATAATTGTATTTCTGTATTCCTTTTCTTTTTTTATCCATTTTGATAATTTTTTTTTTTTTTACATTTATTTTATTACTTTTTATTCTTGTATCTTGTTCTTAATTGATGTTATAATTTTTATGTAAAACACTTTGAATTGCCATTGTGTATGATATGTGCTGGATACATAAACTTGCCTTGGCTATAGGCAATGTCTCACAAGCATGCCCTTTATTCTGAATATGCAGCACTGTATTTGATAACAAAATAAGTTGTCAATAAGTTGAGCGGGTGAAGTCGGTGTGAATAATTTATTAGTGGATCAAAACTTGAACTTGAATGATTTTTCGAAATCCTTATCCAGTAATCACCATTGACTGGAAAAGTTGTTGTAAATAATGTGGAGGAAAAGACCAAGTAAACTAAAAACATTGGTTAAAAATGTCTCTTTTTTTTTCATCTTTAAAAAAAAATAAAAACAAAAAAAAATATTTCTTTACATTGTGAGATCCAGTTTGAACAATCCAAGGGCAGAAATCAGGCTTGATGTCATGTCTTTTGTCATATCTTGTTTTTGGCCTCCATAGGCCTCTGGGGAATAGATATGAACTTGTCGTCTCGTTTATCCTGTCTATTTTATAGAATTTTTTAAGATTATTCATACAGTTTGATATCATAGAAAAAACACACATAGAGCAAAAATAGTTCTGCTGTTGAAGTTATTTACGTAGAACTGCCAATCAAATGCATCTTCCCTTTCAGCGATATGTATTTGCACTATAGACATCAAGTGTCAAAGTGTAAGTGACGGCTGTAGCTTCACTCAAAAGACAGAAAGTTTTCCCATGGCTTCAAGGGTACACCCTTGTGCTGTGTGCACACAAGTCCTCCGATATTCAGAAACATGACATATGTGCAGAATCCACACCCTATATGTGGCTATTTCAATAAAGGCCTCTTAGAAATTAAGACAATGCATTTAACAAAACATCCTCAAGAGTTGCAATAAAGACTCTTTTGTCTCTGAATGAATTTGCATAAGCTAGAAGTCTCTAAATGTAAAAAATGTGTCATCTAAAAGCAATTGGTTTTGAGATTCTGGGCCAACAGCTGAAGTGCTCGTGCAGGCCTTTAGGAGAAAAGTAGTTTTTGTCTACAGTGGAGGTCCCAGAGCAGAGGTCTCCAAGTCATTAATCACGGCCATCTTTTCAGCTGCCAGTCCTTACAAAAGGTGATGCCAACTCCACAATGGGCTTGGCTATAAAGAGGCTCTTTAAGGGGGATATAGTTAGATATAGTTTAGATATAGCTTACTGTGGATTATTGCTGGAGCTCCAAACATTTATATTACAGTTACTTAAAGAGCTTATCTGTTTGGAAATGTGTGTGTGAGTGTGAGTTGGACATATTGTCCCACTATATATAGATAACTATTATTACTATTATTATTATTCAAAAAAATTTTTATAAGAGTAACTGGGCCCAAATTCCATTATGATTCCGTTCTATTTTTGAGCGTCAGTTGACTTATATGTAATTTCTTTTTTTTTTTACCAGCCTAGATTTCACTGATTGGGAGAATCTTACAAAAAAATTATTGGGTTGTATGGCAAAATCAAAGAAATTTCATGATAATTTAACAGATTTCCCTCAACATTTTCAATACTGTAATGTGACCTTATTTCCATAAATATATTCAAATATATATATATTTTAACATGTATAAATATATATTTATTTACAAACAAATGTTTTTATTAAAATTAACAAAATAAATGCAAAACAATAAATTGTACATTGATAAAAACGTAGAATTATGTACTTTTTATATGTACTTAACATCCTAAAATAACTCACATTCTTTTTCTATTCCAATTCTAATCACTCTGAAAATTCTCGGTGATTTGTTTGGCACCAAATGACAAAAATCTTTTAAAAAACATCTAATAATTATTAGATTAGATGCTGGAACAGATTATCTAATCACCCAATCGTGTGGCAGCAGTGCAATCCACCAAATCATACAGTTACAGGTCAGGGGCTTCAGTAAATTTTCACGTCAACCATCAAAATGGGAAAAAAGTGTTCTCTGTGATTTCGACCATGACATGATTGTTGGTGCCTGATGGGCTGGTTTGAGTATTATTGTAACTGCTGTTCTCCTGGGATTTTCACACACAACAGTCTCTAGAATTTACTCAGAATGTCGCCAAAAACAAACAACATTCAGTGAGTGGCAGTTCTGCGGGTGCAAATGACTGTTGAACAGACTTAATCGAGCTGACAGAAAGGCTGCAGTAACTTAGATATCCACTCTACAATTGTAGTGAACAGAATAGAATCTCAGAATGCACAACACGTCGAACATTGAGGCGGATGGGCTACAACAGCAGAAGACGACATCGGGCACTTTATTAGGACCATAGTGTTCATAACCCAGAGTGTACATAACCCAGACATGTTCATGTCCATTTTTGTGAGATTCATCTGATGTGAAACCTATTTTATTGTGTATTCAATTTTGAACAACTAATTTCACTCTCTTTCAACAGATGCAAGGGATTAAAAAGTGCTCAAAGCTCTGAAAATGTCTGAAAACTGCCCACCATCCAGTTTAATCCATTAGAGATAGTAATTGTTGTCTGACACAATTGATGTGGATTTGAGCTGGGGTGCAGGAAATTAAATGAATCAAGCAGGAAGACCTCGCTATCTTAAGTGAGCCACATAGAAAACAACGACCCAACATCTAATCAACTTCATAAATCCACATCAACATTTTTAAGACTTCCCGTGCGTTCAGACCAGAGGCGTCGAGAGCGTCAAATCTACAGGAAGTCATTCATTTTCTATGATAGCCAGCATCTTTCGGCGGCGAGAAGCTGCGTGGCGAGTCTTGGGCGATGTGGGCGTCAGAGGAAAGTTCAAGTGCAGCCAACATTATGGTAATGAGCTTTGATGCGGTTCGGCGGCAACCTATTGGAATATAGAAGTGCTCTGCTCTAGCGAAGTCTAGAGAACACAACCGTGTAAACTTTGGTTCCCACCAAACATTAGTTCCGAAGACTGATTATTGCTGTGGCGGCTTTCCCCGTAATATTTGATCTGTCCCCGTTTGCTTCCTGGGATATGAATAAAATAAAAAAAAAGATGAGTGGACAAAGATATCTGAAATTGTTAGTGTGCCAGGTGAGTTGATGAAGTGGATATTATGATTTATATAATAATATATTAAAATATTTCTTGAGGGTATACGCTGCTTGTGATATGTCGTCAAAAAGATACCGGTCAACATGTCTGGATGTTTTGTGGCCCCTTTAAATATAGTTCACTAAACCAAGCATTCTCAACGAATGTTGCCGCCTATTTCAAATAGATCAGAGCGTACACGAATTTTCGATAGAGTTGTTGGCAGGGCAGCCAGAGCGAATTTTGACGCTCTCGCCACCTCTGGTCTGAACGCACAGTTCCTCTGCTGCTCCAGTGCTGTGCAATATCGTATTCGTAGAGAACTGGGGACCTATAAATTTTTTTCAGGTTCCATGATCTCACGAATACACAGTTGCTGTGTACCTACACTAATATATTTCTCTTCACGTGGCCATTTTGTTTTTACACCTTGCTACAACATGTAATCAGAGACAAATGCATTGTTGCAAACAAGCTTTCATTATCAAGGCCTAATGTCTTTCACAATGCTGTTTGATATGTAATGAGGCTTTGCGCAGAGGCTGGCATATTAATCAGCTGGACAGTGATGTATAGTTCAGCACAGATATACGGTAAGTAGCCATTACCGTTGTGTATTAAAGAAAAAGTTAACTCAAAAAATTTTCATTAATATAACACAATTCTGTTATATTAATTCATTCACGTTATTCATGTTATAATGTTGCAATTGTGTAAATTCAGTCTGTTCCTCACATAAAGCTATCTTTTGACTTCACAAGGCTTGTAATGTAGAACAGGAGTCATACTTACAGCTTCTATAGTATTTTAAAGGTATTTTTGTACTCTCTAGAACTCAACAGTGTGAATTACCAATAATTTCCGCAAAATAGTGTATTCAAAATAGTAGGGGTATGCAGCAAAGCCATTATCTGTATCTGTTACTATGACAAAATTTTCTGTAACTGTATCTGTTTTCGGATATAACCGGATGTGGGCGTGGTTTAAACCGGAAGTGAATCAACACTCATTTTAAAATGTAACTCACTTACATTTATGCTATAGCTTCTGTATATAAAGTATACCTCAGATTGGCCTATTTATTTATTATGATTAATAATAATCATTATAATTAGTATTAGTATTATAATATTAAAATAGTATTATATTATTGATATAATATTTCTTTTTTTCTCACCAGATGATGCTGAATATGTAGGCTACATAAACTGTGGAATATGTTGTTAAATGTGGTTCCTCCTAGTATTTTGGATATTAATATCTACTGAAACAACATTTTCATTTACATATGTGCAGTCTTCAAGTAACAATGTTATTCTGGAGGCATGAGGTGTCAAGGAACTGTAAAATGTCAAGTACACACTTTGCAGAGAATATTATATACAAATATTAGTATGAAAAGAAATGAGAATAAATGAATATAGCCTACAAACTGAAAGCACCGTAAATCTCTATCAGAAAGTTTTTGATACAATCCAGGCTTATTTTCTGTTCACATATTTATATGGAGGACATAACTGATTAGTTAAATTACATTTTTAGAGTGAAATGCAGTAGATCGAACCACTCTCTATATTTCTAGACATGAAAAGCAAAAAAATGTTGCATGTTTTTATTTTGTTTTTATCCTACGTTTGCAGGAATATTCTGAATATATTTACACTCTATGAAGTATTTAAACCTCTATGCAGCATTTAAAAATTGTTGGAATAAAGATATACTAGATAATTACCTTAATGTTGATATAAATTTGGTAAACTTACAATCGAGCTCTACTTTAAAATCATCACTTCTTTGGTCAGGAATTAAACATCACGCTGAGGTTTGTTTATAAAGCCTTACATGTGAATTGTGTGAAACATTTATTGTTAATGTGATATTTCAAATAGACATTTCAAGATGTGAAAAATGTGTATGATATAGTTAATACTTTTTGCAAGCTTCTATTTTTAAGATGCACACAATTAACGGAGACTGCAAATGGAGTCGAGAATGCTGCCATCTGATCTGAACTTAAAATCACCATGCTCATTTTCATTCATAAGGTTTACACTAGTAATATTGGCTTCACAGACTCATCATTGCTTTATAATTTTCTATATGTTTATTTAAAATATCGCTTTATGCCTGTGCTCATTGGATGATCAGGGTTAGGATCATATCGAATATGTTTTCAATTATTATGATAAATTTGTTATTAATTTTGAAGTCATTATTCGTGCCTTTCCGATTAAGGTATTCTGCTTCGGGCACATCTCAACAAAACAATTTCGCATGCCAGATTCCCACTATATATATAGTGAATTGCCTCAATCTGGGTGGCGGAGGATGAATCTCAGTTGTCTCCACGTCTGAGATTGTCAATCCGCGCATCTTATCACGTGACTTGTTGAGGGTGTTACCGCGGAGACCTAGCGCATGTGGATGCTTCTTGCTATTCTCCGTGGTATCCAGGCACAACTCACCACATGCCCCACTGAGAATGAGAACCATATTATAGTGACCACGAGGAGGTTAAGCCAATGTGACAATTTTTGTGTGTGTTCCATGGAATAAAGAGTCATATGGGTTTGGAATGATATTTCATTAAATGTTTGAGCGAACTCTTCCTTCAGTATTCTCCCTGGTGTTTATTGTCAAACAATAATCCTTGATCATTGTGTCTTGAACGCTGCTAGTTTGATACTTTTGATAGGAGTCATAAAATGTGCATTGTTGGTGTAGAGCCAGTAGGACACCTTCCACTTAAAAATCGGCTTGAAGTGCAGCATTTTTCTCCAAGGCTCATTTAAAAGGAGGGATGGCTATTTGAGTCGTAAAATTTACAGGCACAAGACTTGAAACAGGATCCATTTCAAAATGGATCCTTTTTCAGAATGCTGCAGTGCTGCATATTATCGCCCCTTCTGGGTGGACTATTTTAAAAGTTTGTCCAGACATCATCTTTTTTTTAAATATCATCCTTTAGGGTCTTGTCACAAAAATATTTTCATGCTGACAAAATATGGTCTGAATTGCCCATTATACTGAGCATCACAATAATATAGCTGGATATGCAGAGATATAATTAGATGAATAAAGCAAGTGTGGTTTTCCTTTCCCCTAATGCCTGGTGAACACTGACATTGGTATATGATCAAAGAACATTGTTGTGAGAAACATATTTTCGTGACAGCACTAGGCACAACATCTATGTGCTGTGTCTTATCCAATTTTTGTGAGAGCACTAATTCTAAGCACAATTTTCATGCCAGCGTAAAGCGCAAGTGGGAGTTCAGCAAAACAGTGGGCATACTGTATGTTAATGTAGTGGCGAAAAGCGCACATTGCTATTTTCCTGAGAAATAGGTCATTGCGCTAAGACATCTGTGAACCATATCTATTCTCGGCACAAAGTCTAAACTCGGTACCTGCATTTGAAGTTTGGGGATTCCACCAGAAGATGATATCAAAGAGCTATCGATCACATTTAATACTAGCCATGATTTGTGTGCAAATAGATCAATGATAATTATAATTTATTCTTCTTAATAGTAATAATATTAAAATTACATTTAAGTTGTATAGTGCCTTTCCAAAGCTCAAGGGCACTGTACAGAAATTAAACATAAAACATTTGTATAACAAATACACACAGAGGCAGAAAAACAAATAAATGCAATATAAGCAAGGTGCCAAAAGAAGCTAAACGAAGATGCACCACAAGAATATTTCAAGCATCCAGTAATACTGTCAAGTCCACAGGTTAGTTGCGGATGAGTACAAACCATGCCAGAGAGACCAATAGAGAACAAATACAACACATATATCGTGGTCTGGAGCAGCGCAGCTGACAAAAGTTGCAGAGCAGGGGATTCCTTGAGGCAGGACAAAACACAAACATCCTTGTTAGTATTTCACTGCCAAACACTGTAGTGCTGGAACGATGGCAGACAAAACAGGAGAGTTAAGGTAAACCCATGTGACCCTACCCTCCCTAGCAACCGGGCCAATTTGGTTGCTTAGGAGACCTGCCTGGAGTCACTCAGCACACCCTGGATTCAAACTTGTGACTCCAAGGGTGGTAGTCAGCGTCAATACATGCTGTGCTACCCAGGCCTCCAAGATGCCTTCTTTTAAGTTTCAAGCTACTTTTAACTTGACACAGCATCCTAAAATGTAGTGTTTATGTAGTGAGATGCTGAAACACACAAGGCAACCACAATGAGACTCACTGAAAGGATCCTTCTAACTGACAGATGTACAGATGGAACGCAAGAACACGTCTTGTGAGAACATAACTATAGGCTATTGATAAGCTTATGCTCAATGATATGGAAATAAACCAAACCAATTGCCTTTTATAGACACTTTTTGTATGGTATAATCAATACTTTACTCATCTGCCACATAATGTCTTTGAACTATTTTAATTATATTTATTATATATTATATTTAAAATTATTTTGATTGATTTATATACTGTATATTTAATTATCTTTATTTGGGTAAAGATACCCACATTTCCTGTTTGTTTCTTCCTGTAGTATCATAAGGAATGAACTGGCTGCTTTCCCTCCCTTTGATGTTGAGACAAGTGACAAGGTTGCCATGGAAGTGAAAGAACACAGACCTTACCGCTCCCTGACCTCCAGGCGTGACACTGAGCATCGGTACACTAGCTCTTCTGCTGACAGTGAGGACAGCAAGCTGAACCCTAAATCCTACAGCTGCAGCGAGACCCTCAAAGCTTTCGACCAGGACACCAGATTGGACTATGTCAGCCGGGTCAAAGATGTGGTGCACCATGAAGCTGATGTGTTCAGCAGGCAAGGTTAGAAAAACAAGATCTCTCAAAATGTATGATATTTCACAATTACAACAAAGATGAAGCTACAGTTGAATTTTAAGGCTGATAATTTGAAGAAGTGAAGATGTTTTCACACTATAATTTTTGGCACAGACTTGAATACATATGTCACGATCCCCTGTTGTCAGCTCTGTGTTTTTCCCGTCACCTGTCCCGAACTACACTTCCCATAATCCCCTGCCCTCATCACTGCCAGTGTTATTGTTCTCACCTGTGTGTAATTTAATCATTCATCCCTGTGTATTTAAGCACTGTTGTTTGTTCATTCGTTGTCGGTCGTTGAATGTTATGGTTGTCCTTGATGTTTCTCCTGCCCGTGGATGTTTTTTCCCTCGTGGATGTTTTGTTTGTTCCCTGTGTTGTTTTATTATTTTGAGTTACCCTGTTTACCCTTTTGTTCATTCATTAAAGAACTGTATCTAGATCCTCACTCCTCATCTACCCTCGTCTGATTCATAACAGAACGACCATCCACGTTATGGATCTAGCAGTTCACCAGGCAAACTACAGGCTTCTCTGCCTCAAGCAGGAGGACCGCCCAGTGGAGGATCACATTCGTGAGTTTCTTTAGCTGGCAATTGTGGTGGACTTCCCTGAGTATTCCTTGGTTGTTTTCTTCAGGGGAAACCTCAATAGTTCGCTAAGGGAACTGCGATGCTCCTCGACTTCGTGGAGGAGACCCTGCGAGTTAGCGGCTCATTGTTCACTGTGGGTGTTGTGGAAGAAGGCTTTACCTCTCCTCCCACGGTGGTCACCCCTCAGCCTTCCATGGCTCATCCCTTCACGCCTGCCACGGCCAACGAGCCAATGCCAACGCCTGCCACGGCCGACGCGCTGGAAGTCTCATTCGTCCCAGAGCCAGCGTTGCCAGCCTCGTCTGTTCCAGAGCCAGCGTTGCCAGTCTCGTCCGTCCCAGAGCCAGCGTTACCAGCTTCGTCTGCCCGGAGGAGGAGGAGAAGAGGAAAGGCTTCTGCTCCCCAGTCTCCGCCTGCCACGGTCAGCGAGCCAGAGCCCACACCTGCCACGGTCAGCGAGCCAGAGCCCAGTGCCTGTAGCCCCGACCGTCCCAGAGCCAGTGCCCTTTGAGCCTTCCAGGGCTCCTCCCCTTGAGACTCCCAGGGCTCCACCTCTCGAGCCTCCCAGGGCTCCGCCTCCATAGCCTTCCAGGGCTCCGCCTCTCGATCTTCCCAGGGCTCCGCCTCTCGAGCCTCCCAGGGCTTTGCCTCTCAAGCCTTCCAGGGCTCCGCCCCACGAGCCTTCCAGGGCTCCGCCGTCCATGGCTCCGCCCCCTCGAGCCTCCCACGGCTCCGCAACCTGAGCCTTCTACGGCACCGCCTTCCACGACTCCGCCTCCTGAGCCTTCCATGGCTCCACCTCCTGAGCCTTCCATGACTCCGCCTTCCACTGCCCTGGCCCCAGAGTTCTCGCCTCACAGGCCTCCTGACTCAGTCCCTGTCCAGTGGCCACCTCCCAGGCCTCCTGACTCAGTCCCTGTCCTGTGGCCGCCTCCTGACTCAGTCCCTGTCCTGTGGCCGCCTCCCAGGCCTCCTGACTCAGTCCCTGTCCTGTGGCCGCCTCCCAGGCCTCCTGACCCATTCCCTGTCCTGTGGCCACCTCCCAGGCCTCCTGACCCAGTCCCTGTCCTGTAGCCACCTCCCAGGGCTCCTGACCCAGTCCCGTCTTGTGGCCCCCTTGGACTGCCTGCTTGCCCTCTTTGCCCCCCTTGGACTGCCTGTTTACCCTTTGTGCCCCCTTGGACTGCCTGTCTGCCCTTTGTGCCCCCCGTGGCCTGCCTGTTTGCCCTTTGTGCCCCCCGTGGCCTGCCTGTTTGCCCTTTGTGCCCCACTTGGACTCCCTGTTTGCCATTTGTCCACCTTGGACTGACTGTTTGCCCCTTTGCCCTCCTTGGTCTGCCTTTTACCCTGTTCACCCTTTTGTTCATTCATTAAAGAACTGCATCTAGATCCTCAATCCTTGTCTACCCTCGTCTGATTCATAACAACATAACTAAAGTCTGCTGTGCACCAGGGATTTTTTTCAATTGTATTAATATGATATGACTACTTACATATTGGTCTGATCCTCACTCAAAGCTTTTGTATGGCTTCAGAAGACTTGGGATATAGTGCAACAGTCATATGGACTGCTTTCATGGTGCTCCTATGGTGGTTTATTTTTGTTCTTTTTGGATCTTGACAGCCGTAGTTAGTTGAACTGTCCTTGTTTGGAAAATAACTGTGTGGTTGATTTTCACAAAACCTGTTGAGAAAATGTCATGGTCATATTTAACCCCAAATCAACACAAAACAAATATGTAATTACATTTTGCTTCAAGAAAATTAAGCTAACGTTTAGGACCTTGCATTGCAATGGGATATTTTCATGACACTTTAGCACATTCTACCTCCCATATCATTATCGTAACACATCCATGGATTACAACTTTACTATTGCCATTGTTTCCAATTCTAGGTACCGTAACAAAGTCATGTTTTATTGTATTACAGTATTACACAAATAATTGTTTTTCTTCTTCATTAAAACAAGTGGAAATTAAAAGCCGTACCAAGGTAGTACGTACTTCTATAATGGCTAATATCATGTTTTTTCCATGTTAAGGTAATGAGAATATCATGATGACCATCTTTTTCAAGTTGCAGTAATGAGAATATCATGATGACCATCTTTGAAATATTGTTACAAAATTTGAAAGGTCCTAAACAGGCTTTCCCTTTACAAAAAGCTTCACTACGATGCTGCGCTGCTAAGCGCTAGGGGAACAACTCTAGCTGTGAACCGAGCTGAAATAGTGTGTGTAACACGTCAATGAACATTGACCAGAATTTATAGCCTTGGCTGATGTAATCATTAGATGCACCTGCGGCCAGGCTATAAATGGATACGTCACCAGGTGTCGTCAGAAACTCTTTTTTCAGAGCGATTCTGTTTCTGTGTGTTTCACAAACCCTGTCAAAACTTTCTTTCCTCTGTTAGGAGTTAGAATCAGTTAGGCAGTGTGCAGTGAACGTTGTTCTATTTGTTCTCTTTTCTCTTCTGTTTAGAAAATATTATATATATATATATATATACAGTATATATATTTCTAAAAAAAAAGAAAGAAAAAAAGAGAGAATGACTGAAAGCCGCAAACGGTGCGTGTTCCCCTCTTCTTGCTCTATAGCTGAAGAGGACACACATCAGTTTTTGCTCTGTTTGTTTGGGGGTAAGAGCACGCTGCTCTCGTGTTGCAGCAGGGCGGGTGCGAGCACTGCGATTTGCTTTAACAGGCAGAGTGCTTCGTGCTCGCCTCGCTTGCTTCCGGGAGTCAGCACTCACGAAAAAAATAAAAATAAAGATCATTCGTGGGGCTCTTGCATGGATTTGGCTGAGGAGCAAGATACGGGTTGATCCCTTTCTCTCACTCTCTCCCCAAACCCAGCTGGTCCTTCACATGATCTCGAAGCGCGTTCCGACGCTTCTTCGGATCATGAGGAGGATCGCAATTCTCTTCCCGCCTCCGAGCTTTCCGTCCGTGATAAAAAAATCTACTTGCTCGATGTTGTTACTCAAGCGGTTGCCAGATTGGACTGGCCACGCAAAAAAGAGACACCAAACTCTCCAAATTAGGGGATAGATTTTATCTTCCAGTCTAAGAAAGGGAACGCCTCATGAGTCCCTTCCCTTCTTTGATAACCTCCATGAAGAGCTTTTTCGCTCATGGAGGAACCCTTAAAAATAAATAAATAAATAAATAATATATATATATATATATATATATATATATATATATATATTTTCTTCCCGTGTTCACATACCCTCGACGTCATTATATTCGACCATCATGGGTGCTGAGGCACGGGGGTATTCAGTGATGCCGCCGGTCGAAGAGACGCTTGCGGGCTATCTCTCTCCAGGCTCGGCATCGTCACTTAAGAAGCCCTCTCTCCCCTCAAAGCCTTGTAGGACAACCTCCACTTTTGTGGGAAGGGCTTATCAAGCAGCAGGTCAGGCTGGTACTGGTCTGCACACTATGCTGTTTTACAGGCGTACCAGAATGACCTCCTGGACGACCTGAGTGTGGGTTCTGCACTTGACGAGCAAGCCTCAGACCCGCCTCAGTCCTGTCTGAACGGAGGCTCAAAAACAAAGCGTGGCGAGTCGTGCTCCTCCTCCCAGGGATTGGGGACAGTCTCGCCTCCCTCGCCATCCCCCGAAGCAAGACCTCAGGGCTATCATTTCTAGTAAGAGAAAACCCTGACGGTCTTGCGCCTCGGGGCTTGAACACCCACGGGGCGCGTGCTTCACTTCACCCCTCCCGGTACCCCCTCGAAGCCCCTCCATTCCCGCCACCTCTTGGTGTTTCGGGTTGCAGAGGCTTCCGTCAAAATTGGGTGTTTTCGGGGCCATGATATGTGTTCCCCTTCCAGAGAGAGAGTTAGGTTATTACACTAAATACTTCCCGTTTCCCATGGAGGGTGAGGGGTGGCGTCTGGCTTAGGTCTTAAAGCTTGAACTGCCCGTGGGTGTTCAAGTCCAAGATGATGCCTGTCAAGACAGTCGTGTCTCAAGCCCTACAACTCATTTGGCTGGTCACCATCGATCTTATGACACACTTCTATACTTCATTTAGAAGTTCTGCCACAACATGGAAAGTTCCGGGGGCGAAGTCTTCCAGGATCAGGTTCTTTCACTCGGCCTAGCCCTTTTTACCCGCACATTCACAATGCATGATGTAGCGCTGGCTCCTTGCGACTCCAGGGCATCTGCATTCTGAATTATGTAGACGACTGGCTGATCCTAGCGCAGTTCCAGGAACTGACAGTTCAGCACAGGGACATCGTCTTAGCTCATCTGTTTCTCTGGGGTTGAGGCTCAACGGCAAGAAATTCGTCCTCTCTCCCACTCAGAACACTGTCTATCGGGGCATCGTATGGAGTTCAATCACAATGCGGGCCACATAGAACTTGCCTCGCCACTGCCAGGTTCTATGTGGCCACTGCGGTTTGCCACGGCTTGGTGGGCGGGGTGCCCTCAAAGAGGCATCCTCATTATTGCCCGGGCCTACGAGGTGCGTGGACAAGCTTCGCCAGTAGGTTTCAGGGCGCACTCTACCAGAGGGCTCTCCTCCTCTAAAACCTTGGCTAGAGGTCTCCCTCTGCAGCAAGTTTGTGATGCGGCAGGTTGTCCTTTCCGCACACATTCATTGGACTTTTTTAGTTTGGATGTTCTGCACTCCGGGCTCTTATGCCCTTGAGTCGACATCTCAAGCTCATGTCTGGACATGTATGTGATGCGGCAGGCTGGTCCTCTCCGCTCACATTCATCATTTTTTATGACAAGTTTGTGTTGCGATAGGGTTCTCTTTGCACACATTCATCGAACTTTATGGGTTAGATGCTTTGCTACTCCGGGCTCTTATGTCCTTGAGTCGACATCTCAGCCCATGCCTAAACAAGTTTGTGATGCAGCAGGCTGGTCCTCTCCGCACACATTCATCAAAATTTAATGGTTTAGATGTTTATGCTACTCCGGGCTCTTATGCCCTTGTGTCGACATCTCAAGCTCATGTCTGAGACCTCTCGTGTTTTTGTGAGTACACTGCACAACCATAAACCCCAAGTGCGGCGGCGTGGGTATTGCGTTCCCCTAGCGCTTAGCAGCGCAGCATCGTAGTGAAGCTTTTTGTAAAGGGAACGTCTCGGGTTACATATGTAACCCTTGTTCCCTGAAAAAAGCGGAACGAGATGCTGCGCTGCTTTGCCGCACTGGGACGTCCCAGGACTGCTCTTCAAAAAGAAGTATCTGACGACACCTGGTGACGTATCCATTTATAGCCTGGCCGCAGGTGCATCTAATGATTACATCAGCCGAGGCTATAAATTCCGGTCAATGTTCATTGACATGTTACACACACTATTTCAGCTCGGTTCACAGCTAGAGTTGTTCCCCTAGCGCTTAGCAGCGCAGCATCTCCTTCCGCTTTTTTCAGGGAACAAGGGTTACACATGTAACCCGAGACGTTTTTTATATATATGCAAAATGTAATGTATTATTTGTTTCTTTTGATTTTTGAGTAAAATAGGAACAGGACACTTTCTTGACATGTTTTGTAAAAATCACTGGCATAAGGATTCCTCAAAATGTGCCTTTGTGTTCCACGGAAAATGACAGCATACAGTATTAGAAGGAGAGTAAAATATGAATTTTAAATTTCGGGTGAACTATTCCTTTAATTTAGTGGTAAAACCATAGGGAGGCTGTCAAGTGGCTATTTAGTATTAGCTGGATTGTTTGTGTCATTAGCACTTGATTATATTTCTTATTTGACAAAGTGTAGCATATTAAGAATGAAAAAAGAATGTACGTTAACAAAAATGTATAATTAGAGAATACTCAAAGTTTAAAACTTTGAAAGGCTAGAATGCAAATAATACAATAATACAAGTGAATAATCCCTTACACGTGACCTGCATGCTTATTTTTTTTAAGTGAGGGATGATGTTCCCTTGATCATTTTACTTTCCCACTTCATTTTGAAGCAGATATCTGTTACATTTACTTGTTGACATCAGATGAACTAATGCATGCTTAGGGGAAGCTCATCTTGCAAGCTCCAGATACACACTGTTTCTTTCAGATACACTTCAGATAGCAACTGCAATCAAGCATCTAAGAAAGACTGCGGTGACAATTTGATCTCTCGTTAATATATTCCACCTGTTATGAAAAAAAGCAGTATCTAAAACTGGGGAGATAAAAGCCGAGCTGAATGCAGTGTAGCTTTGCCATTAGCGTGCTAGGACTTTAATGAGAGGGGGGTGCCATGAATGCTGATTTGTTCATGTCATTAATGACCTTCTAATGTGTCCAGTCAATGGTGACCTGAAAAAAATATCTGCTTCCCCTCCATGAATACTAAATGCGTCACAGTTCTCAGACACACTAGCTATTATTGCGCTCACTCTCGAGCATAAATCTGTAATTTGCTGCTAGCGCCATCTGAACAGCGTCTTCTTTCTTGTACATTTGTCCTCCGCCAGACATGTGCACACTCACTAAATGGAATGGCAAAAAGAATGACTGTTTTCAAACACGTTTACCGAACACCCCACTTGTCTTCCATTGGTCAAACATATAGTCATGATAGTAAATGTAGCAAAATCAGTAGGTTTTCAAACAAAAAGGTATTTGGGGCCGTAGTTTCCAATTATTTTAATATGCAAAATACCAGATAGATCTCTCATTGTGTCCTTATGTGTGTTTGCATTAGGGGCAGACTTCTCTCTCAGAGACATGGTTTTTGGAGATCCAGTGCCATCCCATATGGCAACATATAGGACAGAAATGGGCCTTCCCCACTGCAACTACTCTGTTAGTGTTGGCTCGGATGCTGACACAGAAACAGATGGGATCATGTCCCCTGAGCATGCAGTCCGGCTCTGGGGCCGAAGCAATACCAAATCCGGGTGTAGTTCATGCCTTTCTAGTCGAGCCAACTCCAACCTCACCCTAACTGACACAGAGCATGAAAACACAGAAAACGGTGAGTTAAATTCCAAGATTTAAATTTTTATTTATTTATTTATTGTTATCCATTTTTTAGACCAGCTTGAATTTTTTTTTATCATAAACCAGCCTAATCTGGTTTGCTGTTTTATCTAATTAAATCTGGCATTTAGATGGTCCAAAGCCCTATTCAGAAGGGATTAGTTTTTCCGACATACGTAGAATATATCCGTAGAGTAATTATTACTGTGGACGTCTGTAATATTTACCGTTGATTTGCACGGGATAAGCGGTGTCTGTAAAAATCAAAGAGATGGGTGTGTCTGCAGCATATACACACTGTTGTTATGCATAACTGACCTATAGAGCTGTTCAGCTGTGACTACAATTTGTAGGCGACCCCGGAAGTCTAATTTGCCATGGGTTCCCTTGGGATTTTCCTATGGGTTTTATAATGGGGTTTTTAAACTTCTGAGTGAAATAAAGCCTGGTAAACATTACTTGACAAAACATGGATATTTTGTTCTACAACATAAATTACACACAGTCATACCTCAAACGTGAATTTTGAAGCCAACGTGAGTTTAATAAAAAAGTATGTAATTATATGGCTTCAAAATTTAAGTTTCATTTATGACTAATTGTAATTTGTGTTATAGAACAAAACATCCATGTTTTGTCAAGTAATGTTTACCACAGACCTTATAAAATCCCATAGGAAAATACTGAGGGATCCCATGGCGAATTCTGTTTTTTTGGACTATAGCTCTATAAAACATTTTTTAACTGGGCTGATTAATTATGTAGGAAATATTTACCATGACTATATACTGTATCTGTGATTATTAGAATAAACTGATTGGAATATCTGGCTAAATACAACAAAATTTTTGACATTATTAAGCCTGTAATCTTGTATCACACACTTGAATTAAAAACATGGACAATTCCTTCACATTATGCCATTTCATGTTCTGAAATGTGGGGCTCAACACAATTTCCCAAACTCACTCTTCTCAAATAATAATAAAAAACTGCATGTTTCTTTCTTATATGGGAAAATAAACACTCGACAGCATAAAGAGCTTAAGAAAAACATGCATCAGTCCAATTGAAACAGCCAACGTTATCTTAAGTTGTGAAACGTGTCTAATTTTTTCTGCCGTCTTCTCTTGACCAACATCCAGTTCAGACACTCTGAGAACTTAAGAAACAGCAATATTTAAAGGTCTCAAGAGCTGAAAAGGGTAGATTTATGGGCTTTTTATTAACATGTCAATTTGCACTGGATTAATATTACCAACAGTTATTTTTAAAGGCTGTTTTATAGCGGGGAAAGCACAGTCCGTAAAAAATCAGGGAAAATGACTGACATGACTGATTCGCATTGGACTAAAATGACTAGAATGAGAAGCTGTGGTAATTATTACATTACCCCACATCCACATATAATCTAATCCTGTCCGAATAGGTTTTAAGAAGATCTAGGGCAGAAATTGACACAAGCTAGATTCTAACTCTTGTCACTCGCCTAAGAACTCATGGACAATTTATTTTTTCCATGAAAATAATTTCTTATAACTCTACACCTTTGCCTCATTTAGTATGCACAGATCTATGAATATGCAAATTAGGCCTGCCTCCATCTCCACTCAGCCCTGAACTGCTCACCTGCAGCTTGGGCTACTTGCTCACCTTCAACTCTGTTCACTGTAAAAGTACTAAACACTACACAATGGCAAGTGGTAATATTGGAGTAAATCAGCCATATATGTTCGAACGTTGGCAAACTGTATCTAGAACACTGCAGATTTGTTGGACACAGTCAATGGATAAAGCACAAGAAAAACCAGTTACCGGTTGACCAACATTAGTTGGCTCTTTCTCACTGTGTCCCCTGGATAAATTGATGGAACTGCGTTGGGCTTAAATATAATTATGTGGCAAAACCCATCTGTTTTTGTGTAAAAATTTCAAAACAGTTCTCTGGAACATGACTACTGCAAACTCAAGTTTTCTCTGGAAGTTTTGCCAGGGATATTATGATTTTTCAAATGTGAAAAGCTTCACCCCGCAAGTTGACTGGATTGGTTGTCTGAATCAGTGATTTTGAGACTTTCCTTGCTACACTGCAGTTCCAAGGCAAAAATGCTCAGCCATGGCATTGACTGCTGTTTTCACTCTATATGGACATGTAAATACGAGGAGGTCTTTAAACCCTTTTAACCATGGTGAAAACAGTTAAATACATAGACTCAAGTGGCTTATTGTTTAAATATACATATTTGTTCAATAAATATTTACATTTAACATGAATAATAATCATATTCATAATAAACAATTCTTACACCACATAATAAAGTTAATTAGCCAAGTTTTAGGTTTGCTGAGGTTAGAAGGCAAAAAGGCAACTTGATGTATTAATATGTGGAATTCAACTGATATGTAGTCACGTGTGTGCTTATAGTTTTTTTTTTTTTACCCAATGGCTTTAAATGTACTTTATCTTAATGGAATGCCCCAACAAGCTTTTTAAATGTCAACTTGATTTGCCATTCACAATGTATTTACCTATAATTTGACGTATTTCAAAGTGAAACGTCTCGGGTTACATGTGTAACCCTTGTTCCCTGAAAAAAGCAGAACGAGATGCTGCGCTTCTTTGCTGAACTGGGATGTCCCAGGACTGCTCTTCAGAAAAAATATCTGACAACACGCTGGTGACGCATCTATTTATATCCTGGCCACAGGTGCATCCAATGATCTCACCAGCCGAGGCTATAAATTCCGATCAATGTTCATTGACGTGTTACACACATATTCACAGCTGGTCACAATGCAGGATTGTAACCCAAGACGTTCCCTTTACAAAAAGCTTCACGAGGATGCTGCGCTTGCTAAAAGCGCTTTGGGAACGAAATACCCACGCCGCCGCACTGTGGCTGTCCGGACCCCTACGGTTGTGCTCACAAGAACGCGAGAGGTCTCAGACATGAGCTTGAGATGTCGACTCAAGGACGTAAGAGCCTGGAGTAGCATAAACATCTAAACCATAAAATCTGATGAATGTGTGCGGAGAGGACCAGCCTGCCGCATCACAAACTTGTTCAGACATGAGCTATGTGCGACATAGTCTGCTTGGTGGCGGCCGCCCCCTTGTTGCGGCCCCCATGGCAGACGACTAATTGCCCTGACTTACGCCACTGGCTAGAGTGGTGGACGTAGGTCTGAAGGGCACAGACTGGACAAAGTCTGTGAAGTTACTGTGAGACCTCAGTCAGTCCGGATCAGGAACAGCATCTCCACCACCACCATACTGAGTACTGGGGCCCCCCAGGGCTGTGTGCTCAGTCCACTGCTGTTCACGCTGCTGACTCACGACTGTGCAGCAATGCACAGCTCGAATCACATCATCAAGTTCGCCGATAACACGACCGTGGTGGGTCTCATCAGCAAGATCGAAGAGTCAGCATACAGAGAGGAGGTGCAGTGGCTAACGGACTGGTGTAGAGCCAACAACCTGTCTCTGAATGTTGACAAAACAAAAGAGATGGTTGTTGACTTTAGGAGAGCACAGAGTGACCACTCTTCGTTGAACATCAACGGCTCCTCTGTGGAGATCGTCAAGAGCACTAAATTCCTTGGTGTTTACCTGGCGGAGAACCTCACCTGGTCCCGCAACACCAGCTCTATTACAAAGAAAGCCCAGCAGCGTCTTTACTTTCTTCGAAGGCTGAGGAAAGCACATCTCCCACCCCCCATCCTCACTACATTCTATAGAGGGACTATTGAGAGCATCCTGTAGCCTGGTTTGGGACTTGCACCGTTTTGGACCGCAAAGCCCTGCAGAGGATAGTGAGGACAGCTGAGAAGATCATCAGGGTCTCTCTTCCCTCCATCAAAGACATTTATAAAAAACACTGCATCCGCAAAGCAACCAGAATTTTGGATGACTCCACACACCCCTCACACAAACACTTCACCCTCCTGCCGTCTGGCAAGAGGTACCGAAGCATTCGGGCCCTCACGGCCAGACTGTGTAACAGCTTCTTCCCCCAAGCCATCAGACTCCTCAATACTCAGAGACTGGTTTGACACACACTCACATGTCCTGAGTTGCACTTTAATTTTGTCACTTTATAACTGGCTGCTACCTCAATAACTGCTATGTGCATAGAACACTATCTCATAGTATGTTATGTTTACATTTGGCATTTTTAGAAACTGTCATCTTTTGCACTACTGTGTACTGGTCGGTGCTGCACTGTCTCTTACTGAGTCTATTGTCCTGTTCATGGTTAGTAATTTATTGTACTGTCCCGTACTTTTTGCACTTGTTTGCACATGCACTTTATATAGGTATGTTATTTAGTCTGAGTAGTCTCATGTGGTTCTGGGTTTGTCCTATGTTGTTTTATGTAGCACCATGGTCCTGGAGGAACGTTGTCTCGTTTCGCTGTTTACTGTACTAACTGTATATGGTTGAAGCAAGAATAAAAACCACTTGACTTGACCTTCTTTCTCAGGGATGGGGCACCATCTGGCACCTGCGACCAGACCTCTGGAACCTCCATGTCTGGCCCTTGGACAGGACATGGAAGACCTAAGTGGCCTACCACCTACAGTGGTAGACACGATCACTCAGGCCAGAGCCCCCTCTATGAGGCGCCTGTATGCCTTCAAGTGGCATCTGTTCACTGAGTGGTTTTCTCCTGAGGTGAAGACTACCAGATATGTGCAGCCGGATCAGTACTTTTTTTCCTGCAGGAGAGGCTGGAGGGGCTGCTGTCTTCCTCCACCTTGAAGGTGTATGTAGCCGCTATATTAGTATATCACGATGCAGTAGACGGTAAGTACTTAGGGAAGCATGACTTGATCATCAGGTTCCTGAGAGTCCCATGAGTCAGTAGAGCAAAAAGCACTCTCTTTGAAGACTGCCCTCCCTACTGCGCTCACTTGCATCAAGAGGGTAGGGGACCTGCAGGCGTTCTCTGTCAGTGAAATGTGCCTGGAGTTCGGTCCGGGCTACTATCACGTGATCCTGAGACCCCGACCGGGCTATGTGCAACCTCTGGGTTGAGCCAGTCTCGTCACGTGTGTTGTCAGGTAATCAGATGAGTTCAAGGACAGCTGGCCAGGTGTACCACTTGCACATAGCGTCTTTCCCCTCCCTGAGGTGAATACGTGTGCTTTTACTCCCAGTCGTGTTCACAAAGTTGTGGACTCTGGATGACCTTCCTCCTTAGCCCTGTGGCAGGTGAGTTTTCGGAGAAACTCACTGCCGGCCTGGTATGTGTGCTAACTAGGCTCTGTATTGGGGTAGGTAACCCAGTGTGATGTATCTTCCACAAAATCTGATGTATCTTCTCTCTGTTGGTAAACCGCGGCTTCCTTGGGCAGATGTCCCTCCGACCCCGGTCACCATGTTAGTAGATCTCCTCACGGGACTTTTCCACATGAGATACTTTCGACAAGACTCAGGAAGACCATGTGACATATTTCCACTTGAATACCCCCCTCCCCCCTTCGGAGGGATACCCCCAATGACAGACCACTATATGGCCCCCAGCTGAACGATTTTGTTCTTTTTGGGGAGAAAAAAGGAAAAGACTGGGTCAGCCGGAACTTATTTTTGGGCAGTCACCTTGTCCCCAAAGTGCAGGTGATGCCTTGAAGAGCTTTTGGGGAGGTTACATGGTGGCGGGTGCACTGGCTATGAGGCACGCAAAGGTCTGCCCATCTCTCACCGCCAGTCCACATAACACAGTTCAGTTAGTTGTGGCGTTTTGTATAGGGACCCCTAGTGTCACTATACTATACTACACTATACTACATCCACACATCTCTGCTGGAGGGAACGAGACCCTCCTGCAACAACACTGAAATATCTGCTGAAATGGTCAGGACCTTGTCTCGGCACCTCAGCACAAAACCTGAATGCGTGCTTGCACGCCAGCTCCTTTTATAGCCATATGTCCAGGGGAGTGGCATGCAAATTCCACTTGCCAATTCCCATTGGCATTTCTCAAAGATCAGAGATGTTTGGGGCTCCCAAGGGCAACCCCAAGTGTCACTACATCGACACAATGTCTCATTCCCTCCTTCAGGGAATGGAGGTTACAAAAGTAACCAGGACATTTTCCACTGTGGTGACAGAAGACGTGAGTCACAACAGTTGTTCTTAATTGACCGTTTATGTCATTTGATTTGCTCACGTCTCATCAGTGATCATCAGAATGTCATTGTTATTCAATATGAATTTAACCATGTATTATACTGCAGTTATTGTAATCATTAACTCTGGTTTGTTTCTTCCTCAATATAGCACGTATACAGACGCAGAATATTTGGATGAATGAAAAAAGGCAGAGCTATATGGCTTCATAATAGATTTGTGAGTCACATGACTGGTTTTGAGCATACACGCACTCTCTGAAAGAGAGCAGGGAGATTTCAAAGAGCAGCGTGCAGTAAATCTATTAAGAGATTCACACTCACGCAAGCGGTACAGATGCGCTTTCACATTATGTCTATGTGTTCATTACATTTACCAGAATTATAACACCATAGAGCTACTGTCTATGCTGTGATTTAGGTGGTAGAGCGGGTTAGCCACTAATCGCAGGGTTGGGGGTTCGATTCCTGGCCCACATGTCTCCACATGCCGAAGTGCCCTTGGGGAAGACACTGAACCCCAAGTTGCTCCCAATGGCAGGCTATTGCCTTGCATTGCAGCTCTGCCATCATTGGTGTGGGAGTGTGTGTGTGAATGGGTGAATGAGTCACAGTGTAAAGCGCTTTGAAAACCACAAAGGTTAAAAAAGTGCTATATAAGTGCCGACCATTTACCAGTGTTTGTGGGTCTGCCGCATTATGCTCTTTTATGCTAAGCTTGTCTGTTGAACTTGGTAGAAGGGCTCTGGTGTGTGTGTTGTGAAGTGTTGTCAGTATAATGTCTCTGGGCTGACATATTGCAAAGGTTCCTCCCTTCAAACCATAGTTTATGCTGGTTTATGTTGTCTTAACAGTGAATGTGTTAATCACGGTTAAGAAAAAATTATCCGTTAAACATTTTTCATTGCATGCGTTAACATAGTAATTCTGACAGCTATAATCTTAATATTTCATTTATTTCATGTACCATTGCTTTAAGAGCTCACTCAATTAAAGTGCACAAAGGAGGCATTTCTTGTTACATAAAGATAATTAAAAAAAAGTAATTTTTTTTTTACCAATTATTGTAGCTTTCATTTTCCTCGGTTAACATCCAATCTGGTGTTGTTTATTAAGGCAATGTTAGCTTCATTGTATGCGGCACTTAATTTATTTTAATTTTTGTTACTGTTGCTAGCAACATCAAAGTCATGGGTTCAATTCCCTGGTAACATTTACTGATAAGATGTATGTATCCCTTGAATGCACTACCTGTCACTTTGGAATAGACTGGAAACATCACACAAGCAAGACTTTAGTATCCGTGGCACTGGATATCAGCATGATTCAGCCATTTTTATAAACAAGATGTTCATTCTAAATAACTTACATTTTAGACATACAGTAATATGGCCAGTTATATTGTCTGTTTTTGTTTTGCTAATGAAAATAGTTCCAATCAAAGTCAAAGCAGGATCAATGTTGCATTTTGCTGAACAATGTACAGAATGACAGCCTGTCTAGAATAATGCAAACATCTGAGTGATTAAAAAACAGTAGATCATCCTAGTGCTGTTATACTAAATATGAGAACTCTTGGAACACCGTTTGACCAATTCGATTTGAAGAACAGCACTTAAAGTTTTATAAATGTTAATAAAGCATAGATCAGTCACCATGCATACATACTGTGAATCTATTGTAGTTGTTTTTGTGTTTAAAGAGCACCTATTATGGTTTTTAAATGTGCCCAATTATGTTTTAAAGGTCTCTTACAACAGATTTGCATGCATCCAAGGTCAAAAAACAATTTAATTTGCTCATAATTTAAATTGCAGCATTATCTTTTTTTTCCCAAAGTCAAAAAAGACTCATTCAGTGATCCATTCTAAAGCATTCATTCTAAATTCCTCCTTTCAGAAAGCCTACTCTGCTCTGATTGGTCAGCTGTCTCAGTCTGTTGTGATTGGTCTACCGCTTAATGTAGTGTTTGAGGGCGGGTCAAAGCTGTTCGCAAGCAGCCAATAAATACCAGAGGCAGGTTTTTTATTACCAAATTGCATAGGTAAATACAGGAAGTAAGTCTGGAATTACTAACTACTCATTTCAGGTGTTCAGAATCGGTTCATTCTTTTGTTGTGCACTTTGATTTTTGAAACTTTGCAGACTTTTTACATTCACAAACAGCTATAGAACACACTAAATGAAAGGTAATATTTGGAAAACCATAATAGGTGCTCTTTAATATAAACCACCTGCTTACTGTATACTGACCCTCATGTCTGAGCGGGTTTCATGAGGCGCTAACAGTCAAGCCCATTGCTGAGTCACTTTGTATAGATCTTTTAGCTACCAGCCATGTTTTACATAAGGGCTGCTCAAGGTAATGTGCAGTCAGCCTCAACCAACTGTGCTGTAGCCCACAACGTCTTCACTAGCTGAGCTTTATGGTTATTCGAAGTGCTACAAGCAATGGTAAAGCTCTTGGACCTCATGCCTGTCCATTTGTAGTAAAGCAGAAAAATCAAGCACAGTAATTATATAAGGCAAGCATCACTATTATTTTAATTGCTCGTTGTAAAGGGATCAATGGAAAGGAGGAGGCGAGAACCGGCTTTTCAATGTAAATAATAGTTTAATGATAAACTTAAAAGACAACATAAACACAGGATCGTATTTTAGGGATGGGTATTTAAAAAGAAAACCTAACCTTAATTAGTAATTTTTTCCACCAAACACATCATGCCCCATGTCATTACGCACCATTTGTGATACATCAATTACACTTCAAATTGTGTGACTTGTGAAGGGGAGAATGCTATTACTTTTCTTAGCAATCTGACTTGTTTTTTGCCTGGCATATGCAAATGCAAATGCAAAAAACTAAACAATAACAACAAACAAACACTTAAATACATTCAAAGTTGGACAATAACAACATCTTTAAAGTCATGGAAAGTCTTGACCATTTTAATTGTGAAAAAAAATCCTTCGTGAAAAAAAATGCGTCTGTTTCATTCAGGAATTTTCTGAGCAGCTGACAATGAGGTTCGGCCGCAACAGTGGAGGACACAATGTCTCGTTCCCTCCATCAGGGAATGAAGGTTACATCCGTAACCTAGACATTCCCCGTCTGTCGCTGACTTTGACGATGTGTGTACAAGGGGTACAATTTAAATCATGCCATGCGCTGAGCCGTGATCCTGTGTACTGCTGACACAGGAGCGGGCAGGAGTGGCATTCCTTCTGAGGAACGAAAGGCACGGCCACAACGTTGCCATGGTCATGTTCTCGCAGTGAGAACATGAGCCATCCACAAACGCTGCCTCGGTGTGTTCACTGCCCAGACACACGAGACAGCGCTTGTGGCCGTCAGGAGTGAAGAGCACTCTACCGCATCCAGGAGCTACACAAGGGTGGAAAGGCATCTTTATAAAGACGCGTCCTGAAAAGGACGTTCAACACCCCTGTGTATTGCTCTTTTAGAGAAAATACTCTTTTAGTGAAAATTTCTCTTTTACTAGCGCTATCGAATTGCCCAGGGGCAAAGCTGCAAGCCGCTGATATGCGCCGTAGATCCAACAGAATACGCCGGTCAGAGATGAGAGGAAAACCAATTGGGACTTGCAGCTCGCTGCTCACACAACCGGTCAGCTCACACAACGGGACATGCAAATTCTGTCTGCCAATTTCTCATTGGCCTTTTCTCATAGATCAGAGATGCAAAAGGCTCTCAAGAGAGACCCCTAGTGTCGCTTCTTCGACACAACGTCGAAGTGAGCGACAGACGGGGAACTTGTAGTTTTGCACAGGCAAGCACCAATCACATTTTATAAAAAATCTAGTTTATTTGTGGGTTGTTTTTTTTCTTTTGTTCTCTGATGATAGCACCACAGGGACGTGGTTTAGAGTTTCACTTTTGTCAACTTTGTATACTTTAAGTTCAATGTATTCTTTGTCTATCTAGCCATTCAGTTCAGCATTTGTAACAGGGAAATCTGAGGTCACATTGATCAGCTGGATATTTTCAGCATCACATGATAACATTTTAAGCGGCATTCAAAGTTCGGTTCATTAGAGTAAATCAAATGCAAATAAATGGACATCATGTAATAATCATATCTATTTATTTTTTTTTGTAATCTAGAGGCCATCTTAATGATGTACTTGATCAATTTCAAAAGGCAGATTGGTGGCTTAGTGGTTAAAGATCTGGGCTAGAAATTAGAAGATTTCCCCAGAAGGGGTTGTTCACATATGGTAGACTCACAAGGGATTTGATATCACCACTGTTTGCATGAGGAAGCCAATTTAACCCCATGTGCTCCAACTCCCTCTTCTTATAATAAATGCACTGTATGCAAATAGGGTGATTCTCATTAAAATATTCCCATCACCTTGTTTAAAACTGGTTCCATTTTTTAAAAAGTACCAAAACCTTTTAATTTTCTTGATTTTCATGTCCATTAACGGTTCTCACACATGCACTATCCTGCCCATGCGGACCGAACACTTTACTAATATACTCAAAGTGTTTTCGGCAGTGCATTTCAGTGAGAGATCTTCCCCCAACTTAATCTACAACAAGAATTGATATAAGAACTGTTGAAGTTTCACAAGCATTTTTCTTCAGACCTGTATTGCTGACTGCTTGATACATGAGTTTTGTTTTAATAATTTGAACTTTATAAAATAATAAATTCATGAATTAGATATGCTATTACATTTGATTGTTCAGAATTGTATGTAATATATGGTTGGGATCAACTACTGGATTGCATTTGTGCCTCTAAAAAGTATGCAAACACACACTACTGGTCAAAAGTTTAGGGTCACTTACATATTCTTTATTTATTTTTTCACATTTTTAATAATAGTAAAGTCATCTCAAGTATGTAATAACAGAAATGGAACTGGGAATTATGCTGTGACTATAAAAATCCAAAATAAATCAAAGCTATTTTATATTTTAGCATCTTTTAAGTAGCCACCCTTTGCCAAGAATTTGCAGAAATTTACTCTTGGCATTTTCTCAACCAATTTTCTCAACCAACTTCTTGAACCTAGGATGCTTTTTAAACAGTATTGAAGGGGTTCCCATCTATGCCTGGCACTTATTGGCTGCTTTTCTTTATTATTCGGTCACAGTCCAAAATGTTTTTTTTAAATACAATTTAGCTTTATAATAAAGTCAAATAAATATGTTGGCACAATTATATTTTTGTCTACAAAACTCATTTTAAATATTTAAGAATATGCCTTCAGATCAAAAGGTTTTTAAGATCATGAGAAAGTCAAGTGACCCCAAATATTTGAACAGCAGTGTAAATGTTACAAGTAACTACAAGAAATCAATTACAAGTTACAATAAATTAATTTCTTATTTATTATATCTGCTCTGTAGAAATCTGAAATGATTTCAGTTTGGCAACAGGCTGCTGAGGGCAGTAAATGCAGTAAGAATAGCATTTCTTATTTCTAAATAATTCTTACCCTGAAAGTATTGTAAGAATCACTAAGAGGAATCTATAATTGGTTAATTTGACTGCCTCTGTGTTGGTTCTTTGTAGAGGCTTTATAAAAAGTCACTTCTGAGATTTAGAACTCTCTGAAAACTTTGAACTGTTGATAGATTGAGTTTAAGAGGAGCTCAGTGTTGAGAGTGATCAGTGTTGCTGTAATTGACAATGAGACAAATGATGTGCTACTATGGTGCCTCACCATTACTCTTCGCCCAGCAGACAAACATTAAAACATATTTACTTCTTTATCCCCCACATAGCATATGAGTTTAGACTTTAGTTTTGTGCATTTAATGATAAAATCTGTCTCATTTTGGAAAAATATGCTTCATCTTCAATCTGGCTAATACTGTGTATGCTGCTCCATTGGGCATCTGTCAGACATATGATAATTACGGTTTGCGCAGTGTGAGGAGATGATTGGTTGTTATAATGGCTGAAAGGGAGATATTTTGTTTAGCTTGGTTGCATTTTTTTATATTTCTGCCAAAATTAGAGTTGGGTTTCATAAAACTTGGAAGCCAGTAACCCCCTTAAAGGGATAGTTCATCCAGAAATGAAAATTCTCTCATTATTTACTCATCCTCCTACATCACAGATGTGTATGACTTTCTTTCATCTTCTGAACACAAACAAAGATTTTAAGAAAATATCTTGGCTCTGTAGGTCCATACAATGCAAGTGAATGGTGACCAGAACTTTGAACGTCCAAAAAGCACATAAAGACAGCATAAAAGTCATCCTTATGACTCCAGTAGTTTAATCCATGTCGTAATGCAATATGATAGTTGTGGGTGAGAAACAAATCAACATTTAAGTCATTTTTTTTACTATAAATCTTCCCTTTCACATTCTTCTTTTGTTTTTGGCCAATTCCATTTTTTTTGTGAATATTGCCACCTACTTCTTTTTCTCACCCACACCAATCATATCGCTTCTATAGATACCACTAGAGCTCTGTGGATTACTTTTATTCTGTATTTAAATGCTATTTGGCAAAATAAAAATAAATAAATGTAAAGTTACTATAACCTTTTAGAATTTACAGATGCAGCTTCTCAGAGAACATGTGTAGCATGCTAACAGTAAGCTAAGCTGTAATGAGAGTTCCAATCCACCAATAGTGCTAAGTGAATTACACTTCACCTGGTATTCAGCCATCTTAAGAGAAATTCCAAATAAAAGGGCAATGCAAACGGCACAGGGAATAAGGGTACATCGATATATCGCTTCATAGAATGTGGACAGGGACATTTACCCACTATACTTTGCGAAACATCAGAGCACTACATGAAGTTTTGCCAAAATAAATGCTAAAATTAAATAAGCAAAGGGAGTTTGAGATTGTGGCATTTTTATTCTGCTTTATTCACCTCTGGTGTGTTTTCTATTCACTAGTTTAAAAGTGCACAAGATGTGACTGATGATCCATTATCAGGACAGTTGGTCATATGAAAGATAAGAAGGCAAATATTATAAAATTACCAAATAACATTTTGTATGTTTTTTTATTAAACAGCAACAGTTATTTAACGAAGATACTATTTTGGAGAAATAATTTACCAATATATATTTTAGACGAATGCAAGGGAATGCATTATATAAATGTATTTAAATGAAAATAAGATTATTTATATTACATTTATATTCATTTACATTAATATATTGTCATCTTACTTGAAACCCATAATCTGTGTGACTCAAGCGATGTCTGTGTTTAAGGATGTTACAAGTGAAGTGAACATTAACAGATATCCCACACTCAGTGTGTAGGGAGCAGTGAACTGCATAGGGAACGCATGCTACAACCCACTCTGATGGTATATATCACAATATTGTTATTTTATTTGAAAATGTGAAGAAAATTACAACCTGTTCTCATGACAAGTCGTTATAGTATAATGTGGCGAAATCTTGTACAAAGATCGTTGGCTTGTACAAAAGTGAACTACTTTTAACCACAGAGAAAAATAAACAAACCAGTGAACGATCTTATTAAAATGTTTCCCTGACATTAACCTCTAACCCAAACCTAAACCTAACCATAATATCCAACCCCTTATCCCAAACAATAAACCTAATCATCATTTACCACCACGGAAGAAAGAAAACTCTCATTCAAAATATTCTCTCTTTGATGTAGTGATTGACATCTTAAAAAAACAACAGCCCTAGTTTATATGTGTAAATAAAAAAAATTTCATGTTGAAAGCATTTTAAGTTTTTGTATGTTTGGCTGATTCCCAAGTTGGATGTTGCTGAGTCCTTAAAAGTGGTCACGCTTGCATGAGAGCACAAACATTACTTCAAATCAAACACCAGCACCAGTGACTTTTGTCATGAATAATCACACTCCTCATTCTTTTTTTTAACACTTTATTTATTTGTTTACTCCTTTTGGCTGAGGCTTTTCCTCAGATGGCGGATTAGCAGAGTTAGTGCTGTCTCATTTGATGGCTCATTCTGAGACTCTAAAGACATTGGTGGACAATGCGGGCCTGTTATCTGCTCTGCTCCATAAACGCTCGCTTCTGACGCCGGAGATGGTTCTCACTAATGCTCTATCAGATCCCCCGAGAGCTTCCTGAGTACTGGGACCACGGCACCTCAACTACCGCTAATCAAAAACCACAGCTGTTCACTTAATAGTTAGGCCAAAACGCCACATTCTCTTGCATTAGTCTAATGTGTTTTATTGCTAGCTGTTAAATAACCCTTCAGGAAATGTGTATGTGCAGTGTATGGGTGTTTCATCAACTACAAGCACATTTATGATTTTTATTTAATCTAAAAGATTTTAACTTGATACATTTTTTGTACATGGTCACATTAAAAATGTAATCTAAATATAATAACAATTACAATAATATTTAATTGTTAAAAAAAAAAAAGAAGTGGCGTCCGCTTCACGACGGTGAAAGGCGAGAACACCGTTGCTCTGTGTGCGGAGATCGGCAACTCCTCCAGCCAAGATGAAGAAGGGGTCTTACAACCACTACTTAATCGTACCCCCCAAAAAAGGCAGCGGGTTGTGCCCAATCTCTTTCTCAGTATGGAGTTAGACTCGGGCTCAATAACAGCATGCCTCACCAATGAGCGCACACAGCCAGTGCTGAACTGTCTGTTACACTCAAACAGAACACAACTGTCCCAGTGAAATCCTTTCAGAGGCTCCTGGGGCATATGGCATCCTCAGCGATGGTTACGCCGCTCGGGTTGCGCATTTGAGACCACTTCAGCACTGGACTCTGACCCGAGTCGAGAGACGAACATGGCACCACGGCACGTACCGCGTTCTCAACATTCAGGCTTTTAGCCATCTATTCAGCCCCTGGCCAGATCTAGCATCCCTACGGGCAGGAGTTCCCCTAGGCCAGGTCCCCTGACAAGTCGTGGTTATGACAGATGCCTCCCAGCGTTGCTGGGGTGTGTTGTGGTTTCTGCCCACTTTGTGAAAAACTCACTCTCAAAAGTATTTGATTTCAGAAGAATAGACTTTATTGTCAGACCATAAAGCCGAGTTGCCTCCAGAACAACTAACATGTCTTGAGTTTGCACCCGCTTACATAGGTCTCACAAGGCGTGGCTAAAATAACCCATATCCTGTTTCTATCATGTATTGAGCAGAAAAAGATCTTTAGACCAGAAGGCTTCAGTTACATCCTGTGAGCAATTTTCACACTATGTAAAAACACTCTACTAAGAGGGGGCCTCATCATATATCTTCTTTAGCTTCAACAGAAGTAAATAGGAAACATCTGCAAGCCATTTATGTGTCCATGTACCTCCGACATTCCATTCCCAGACTTTTTGCTGAGCCACTCACATACACAAAAAACACAGTAAAATGCATACTTGACCATCAGAAATAATTGTAGAATTAAATGGCATTGATTATACTTGATTAATGTATACTTAACTTGATAAAAATACACCACATATCCCCCCTTTGTGACATTCAGTGTCACAACTTTACATATTTCACATATTTAAACATGCGTGTGCAACTGGTTCAGCCATGTGTTTGGTTGTCACAGTTATTTAGAGTGTATCATACAAAATATTCATCATAATTTTAAGAGTTCTTGCTTGTAGTGTAGATGTCTTCAACCCAGATACTTTGCGCATCGAAGTGGGTCACCCTTTGGGGAGAGGTTAGGCTAGCACTTACACCCAGGGCGTGGTTCTTCATATCTTCATATATATATTTATTAGAGAGATCAATTTCCTCCCATCTTGGTCTTTCTGTCCATCCAGGTTAGTTTGAATTGCATTGGACCATATACATCGATCAAGGTAATCTTCTTACTGTTTCTCAAAAAAAAAAAGATTTTACCAGTGGTAACACACAACAGAATATTATTCCTTCCACAATGTTGTTATTCCTAACATTATATACATTTGAGCTAATTGTGCACCCCATTTCTTTATGCAATCTTTTTAAATTGCTATAAACAAGTCAAGCCATGTTCATTTTCAGTCACTACCATGTTTTCTTTTTCCATTCTTCATTAATATTCAAATGTACATGAGTTTAATAAAAGCATGTGTAAAAATAATTGTTCAATCCTAATCCTTCATCATACCAACATTCTCAGGTTTGTTCAATACTTCTTTAATAATTTAGGCACTCATTTGTATGCAAATGTTCTCGAAATTTTACTCCCAAATGCAATCTTTAATTTATCTTCTACACAGGATGTGATCCCCTGTTAACACAGTGATAGAATGTTTGGTATTTATCGCTGTGATAAAATATTTTAATAAAGCGGTTATTAAGACACAGTCGGGTTGAGTGGAACTCACTTTTCAGGCAGGTTTCTTCTGGACCTCCTTTTTGATGCTTCTAACCTAAAAGCATACATCCACTTCCTTAAACCCATATTACCCTCCCATCTTGGGCAGGTTTCCAGGGCGGTGGCGCCCTGTCTTAGGCCGCTCTCATTTTGCCATTGGAGAGTCTTTCCCGTCTTTGGGTCACCACCTCTTGCCACTGGTCTGATACCGCTCAGTCCTATCAGCCAATTCTTAATAATTTGGTGTCCATAAACAGATATTTTCTGTTGCTTCAGAAGTATCACCTGAGAACCGTCACAGTCAATGGAACCATCTACAACTGCTTAAATATGGAGACAGTTCAAAACATGGTTAAATTCACTAAGCATTATTCAAAATTAAACAGTCTATTAAAGCTTAACAAATTAAAAAATTTTTTTAAATGTTACTCATTTCCAGAACAGTTGTATTTCTGCTCCTTTAGCAAATGTCACAAAGAACCTTGTATAATCATGGGAACTAATATCAGAACAAAACAAATGGTAAGCACTTATATAGCGCTTTTTTTATTTTTTTAACCTTAGAGGTTACCAAAGCACTTTACACTGTGTCTCAATCACCCATACACACTCACATTCACACACCAATGGCGGCAGAGCTGCCATGCACGGCACTAGCCTGCCTTTGGGAGCAACTTGGGGTTCAGTGTCTTGCCCAAGGACACTTCGGCATGTGGAGTCATGTGGGCCGGGAATCACACCACAAACCTTGCGATTGGAAGCCGACCCGCTCTACCACCTGAGCCACAGCCACCCCACAAAACAAAATTCAGGGTAGCCTCTGTCAAGCTTCTAGGAAGCTTAATTTAAAACATCACCTTAATGAATAATGGTCTCTAGATAGTTTTGAATCTACATTTATTCTCAGATGAACGTTCAACTTAATCTCTTATCTTTAATATAAAAACTTAACTTCAAATTGTCCTCTGAATTGGGAAAACCTTAATTACCCTTAAAATCTTTAATCATGATAAGAAAAGCGGTTTGAACCTCTCCTTCATATCACTGTATCTAACATTAGTGTCACATCACATCATTTACCATATAAAAGAAAATTAAAAGAAAATTCAACAATTTAAAGATGTGCATTTAGCACTTTTCAACATCTGCAGTTGAGGTTCTTGTTTCAAGCAGACACTTATCACACAGAGAGTGAGAAAGGGGAGGGGTTCAGAGGGGGACATTGCATCTCATTACAGCAGTTCCTTGTTTTTCATTCTAGAATCTCACAATAATATATTTAAGTTATCCTTCAACAGTGAAAAAAGTGATCATTATAAGAATTAATTATATTAACTTCTTTCAAACTTTTCTATTTTAAACCATCTTCAAAAAACTTTCAACCTTCTTCTCTTGTTGAGATCCTGACCCCTGATCAGCTGATGACACTGCTTCCAGCCATGTGCTAAATCTATCTTTCTCATGTCCATATAATACATAACCAAATGCTTGAATGGTCCTTCTGGCACTAACATATGAGCTATGGGTGGTATTATTCCTTTTCTGATATTGTTTTGTGCACAGACTTCACATGTTGACAAAAACTCATCAACCTAAAAATGAAGACCAATATTCTTGTTATTTAATTGTCCTTATCACTGTTATTTAATTATTTTTATTACCCCCTCCCCTTATGCATTGGTTAAAACCATGCATTAATCTTAGTTGATGCAACCATCTATGCTTCATGAAAACACCACATATCTTGTGAGTCTTTTTTTCTTTTTTTTCACATAGTATGTTCTATAGACCTGCATTATTTCAGTTAATGATTTCTAAAACAACAGCCATCAGATCTTTAATAAACTTTTCCTCTCCTTTTTAATTTTAAATTCAACTTACTTCAGCCTTCTGTTTAAGCTGAGCTTTACATTTACAGCCCCTATCTTATCCCTTCTTTTTTCTTTCTGTTGAATAACTCTGTTTTTTCCCTCTCTCATGAGAAGCAAGTTCCATTCTATCTAACGAAACAACCAAAATCACCTTTATAAACTAACAGAAAAGTAAGTAAACGTTTAAACTAAATAAGGTATAAAAGAGGCACAACTGAAATCTATTGTTCTTTGTAATAATTGATCAGTAAAATACATTAAATACATTTAATTTTCCATGACTCTCAACTTTTAAATCCTAATGTTAAACATAATTTAACAATATGATTTTCCAGTTTTTATTCCTCAGCATTTCCTGATAAATTATTCAGTTAAATAGTAGAGACAAACATCATTGTGCAGAAACTGTATGCCTCTAAAGTGATACTTTCATAGATTTATCTTAAAATGGAAATATTTACACTAGAAAAAGATACTCTATCAACTCTTTGTAACACCCACTACCCTTTTTCTTTAAAATGAGGGTACGCTCTGGAAAATTTAGGTGAGTACCAATCCAATAGGTAACTCTTACTGTGCCATACATTTGTAATATATGCTCTTTAAATCAATAACTCAGTGATTAGATGCTGGATTTAAATGTAGACCCTCAGAACAATTTGGACATGGGTGTTGAACCCATGGATGGCAGTTAGAAAGTCAAACATCCAATTAGTCATATATGAATGAAATCAACTTATCCAGAGAAATTTAATCCACAATTGAAATGTAAGTTCAGTAATGATTACCAGCAGTCATGTAATCATGGTGTGAGAGCCAATCAGATAATAGCCCACATCTTTCAGTCTTTTTCCCTCTGACTTCCTCCTGCAGTGTTAGCCGCTTCAATAAGTCTTTTGGCCAGGTCATCTACAATGGTGAGAGACTAGTTGCAGAATGAGTTAGTGAACAACATACACATAATGATGACATCATGAAATTATTTATGATATTCAATTTAATCTCAATGTTTCCCATGGGTTTCACCTGCTACCAATGACCAATTTTTTATTAGCATTTTCAATTATTTTTATAATTAAATATATCACATATTTGGACTTTATTTCAATTTTATCTGGCATGATTGGTCACAGACCAAATCCAACAAAAAAACTTCTCTAAGCAACTTTGAAAAGTAGAGAACATGAAATGATCTAAATAATTCTTACATTTATTTTCTTTAATTCTAGTCTCAGTGACCGCTTTCAGTGTACCCATGATCAACCAATGCCTGCACTGTATATATAAAACAAGAAATAAAAGGAAAAATATCTAATCTTAAAAGAATCTGCTATCTATCTTTTCTAAATTCGGGACATCCCTTTGTTTGAGTGGAGACATCAAGAAAGACGATATTTTTTAATGCAGGGTATTAACCCCTCCTGCTCACTCTCCTTACAGAGTCCCAAAGGTCTCACTCAATCTCTCCATTCAGACATTCCCTAGCAAAAATAATAAACGCTATCTGTCTTATTTTTGTTGGTTGATCAAGTTTATACCGATAAAGCTGCACTCACATGTAAATTGTTCTCTAGACATATTAAAACAAATCAAAAACAAAACATAAAATCATGGGTTTTTACATTTTGATGTCAAGACATTATAATGTTTAATTTAATATTGTCAAAACTTGTGTTTTCTCATAAATTTGAATAGACCGCACTTAAAACAGACACATGAATGTGAAATTTTCTCATTTAAGGTTTACTTTTCATACTCCAGTTACAAACTCCTTCTTTTTAATTTCTCTTTCCCATTATCTTGAAATGTTGGCATTTCCATTGTGGTTTTCTGGTATAAGTGTACTGCTTACCAGCATACATGAATGCAAATACGTGTCTACTTCCTTCCACCACCGGAACACTTAAAAAGGCGGAGCATAAATCAATCACAGTAAAGTATTTGTCATCAAGAGGGACATTTGTCAGCAGCGTGTGCAGATTTGGAACATCAGCCGGCCAATTTTGTACTATATCATTGATTGCTCGTAAATCATGAACAAGGCGCCATTTAGATTTGTTTGTTTTGATCACAGGCAAAATTGGAGTATTACAGTAACTGTTAGTTTCCATTAATACTCCTGCTTTTACTAGACCATCTATAGTGTCTTTTATGCCTGGTTCAGCCTCAGGCCGCAAAGAGTACTGCAATTTTCTTGGCAGATGTGCATCTAGCTTAAGTTGTATTCTTATTGGACTGGCTGAATTTACCAGTCCTACATCTGTGTCATGCTGAGACCATAACTTATTTGGTACCTGATGCTCCAATTCTTTAAATAGTTCAGCATCAATGGTCTCTATCAATTTGTTTGTTGGCGTCATCTGCGTTTGTATATTTTTTATTGATGACTACTTCCTGAGGAGTACCCATCAATGGAGTCCCACACAACATTTTCATGTAATTTTTGTCAGCAGAATGAAAAATCAATGGATTTACTGTTGTTTCCCATTGGCACTATTTACCTTTTTCCATCATTGGCCACCAATATTTTGCAATACAATTCTTCCCAAAATCTAAGGATACATATGGATCAGAATCTATTACATTAAACCAATTTTTTACAAATTCATTCTCAGTTATACTCAAAGCTGCTCCCTGTTTACCTATTATGAGGTATACATTTCTTTAATTATTTTATGTGGCAGGTTTTTCTCACTTTTTCTGAACTCTCTTTTTTTCCTTCGGTCTGACTTCCAGTCTTGTTTGTCTTTCTTTTTCTAACTCCACATGTCCCTCCATCATTTCTCCTAGAACCTCTACAGTTCCCTTGAGTATTGGGAACTGACCTTCTGAGGGCACATATGGAGGTGATTTGACAAGGGCCTCATCTCCTTTTTTACTTATCTCTTTTTCGGCATCCTTCAATATTTTTCTAGCCTGTCTTATATTTTTCAGATAATTTTCTCATTCTGTTTTGAACAATGCTAGCACTTCTTTCCCCCTTTCTATTTTTGCTTCTCTCTTTTTATTTTTTTGTTACTCTTATCTTTAGTTTTGTAATTTTTTTATCAACTTTTCCATTTTCTCACACAAACATCAAATGTCCCTTCCTTAAATGTTCCTACAATTTTTTGGTTCTTTTTTGCCATTTGTTTGAGAGTTTATCTAGAAGTTCTTTACACATTGGATATTTTAATCCTAATATGTCCACAGCAGTGGCTGCCATAATTATACCTTATGTATTATGACAACACTTATCTTTAATACAACCTTTGTTTAAAATCCAATTACTTAGTTGAATTTAGTTTATTGCAAAACACTGGAGTCAAAGTTTTTTCTCAGATAATGTGATTTCCCAAATGAAATTCAAGTACTTTATAAAGTTTTTTTATATTATTTTAATATTCTTACTTGTCATTATGAAATGAACTTATACGCACAGTTATATCACTTAACTGTATAAATCCTCTTGTATGAAGTTAAATTGAAGTTTTTCTATCTGGATTACAAATGTTGCAACTTTGTAAATTTGTCAAACAACCAACAAAGCCAAGATTTCTGTTAACCAAGGAAATTCCTTTCCAAAGTGTCACGAGACAGGCTTTCATTCCCAACATCCATTCAACTTATAAAAGACAAATCTTCTTTATTAGACAACGTACTCGATTTATCCTGTCCCTTTTATTTTTTAGGGCTCATATAACATCCACTCTGTGTTCCTTTTATTGTTTAAAGAATCTCAATTCCTGTATTGGGCTTATATTTGTACTCAGTCATACACTTCCATACACACACTTTCAAACACAGACTCAAATACATTCACAACCACAGAAATGTCACACTTAGTACACACAAGAGGCCTTTATAAACACAGAGCTCACAATAACACAAAATAATTATAGAACGCA
Organism: Xyrauchen texanus; assembly: GCF_025860055.1. NCBI lineage: Eukaryota > Metazoa > Chordata > Actinopteri > Cypriniformes > Catostomidae > Xyrauchen > Xyrauchen texanus. The sequence goes on from NC_068311.1 coordinate 39,554,549, forward strand.
ACTATCCTACCACTCCTCTTGAGTGACACGTTCCTACAGGGCCACTTAACAGTAGAAAACAATTAAACTTAAACAAAACTTTTACTGTTATCCATCAAGGCCCACTTAACAGTAGAAAACAATTAAACTTAAACAAAACTTTTACTGTTATCCATCAAGGCCCACTTAACAGTAAAAAACAATTAAACTTAAACAAAACGTTTACTGTTATCCATCAAGGCCCACTTAACAGTAGAAAACAATTAATCTTAAACAAAACGTTTACTGTTATCCATCAAGGCCCACTTAACAGTAGAAAACAATTAAACTTAAACAAAATGTTTACTGTTATCCATCAAGGCCCACTTAACAGTAGAAAAAAATTCAACTTAAACAAAACGTTTACTGTTATCCATCAAGGCCCACTTAACAGTAGAAAGCAAATAATCTTAAACAAAAATTGTACTGTTATCCATCAAGGCCCACTTAACAGTAGAAAACAAATAATCTTAAACAAAAATTGTACTGTTATCCATCAAGGCCCACTTAACAGTAGAAAACAATTAATCTTAAACAAAACTTTTACTGTTATCCATCAAGGCCCACTTAACAGTAGAAAACAATTAAACTTAAACAAAACGTTTACTGTTATCCATCAAGGCCCACTTAACAGTAGAAAACAAATAATCTTAAACAAAACGTTACTGTTATCCATCAAGGCCCTCTTAACAGTAGAACATAGATCATTGCATGCAATTATTTCTTCTGGAATCAAAACCCTCTATTTATTTTATTTTCCTTATTTAAATTTGGAAGAGCTTTTAGAGTGTTCTTACCACCACAGGTAAACTGGCAAGCAACACAAAATTAAATAAGCCAAATGCTTACCTTTTCGGTGGCCACCGTTTATTGTGTTGCTTGGCCAGTCAACCCGCTGCTGTGGTCACTCCTGCCCTGTTCCGTCCCATCTGGGTTGCCATTTGTTGTGGTTTCTGCCCACTTTGTGAAAAACTCACTCTCAAAAGTATTTGATTTCAGAAGAATAGACTTTATTGTCAGACCATAAAGCCGAGTTGCCTCCAGAACAACTAACATGTCTTGAGTTTGCACCCGCTTACATAGGTCTCACAAGGCGTGGCTAAAATAACCCATATCCTGTTTCTATCATGTTTTGAGCAGAAAAAGATCTTTAGACCAGAAGGCTTCAGTTACATCCTGTGAGCAATTTTCACACTATGTAAAAACACTCTACTAAGAGGGGGCCTCATCATATATCTTCCTTAGCTTCAACAGAAGTAAATAGGAAACATCTGCAAGCCATTTATGTGTCCATGTACCTCCGACATTCCATTCCCAGACTTTTTGCTGAGCCACTCACATACACAAAAAACACAGTAAAATGCATACTTGACCATCAGAAATAATTGTAGAATTAAATGGCATTGATTATACTTGATTAATGTATACTTAACTTGATAAAAATACACCACAGGTGCCATATGCAATGGGCACACAATCAATGGCCCTCGGACTGGCCCATGGCTACGTTTGCACATCAACTGCCTCGAGTTATTGGCGGTACAACTTGCACCGAGGAGGCTATTGCCTTTGATCCGAGGCAAGCATGTGTTGGTCCTGATGGACAACATTTGTCGAATGTCACAACTCGCCTGTCGTCTCCTCCTCTGGAGTCAGTGGCGGCTCAAGTCGCTGCGAGACACTCACATCCCGGGCCACCTCATCAGTACAGTGGACGCGCTGTCACAGCAGTTTATGCTCAGGGGAGAGTGGAGAATCCACCCTCAGGCAGTCCAGCTGATCTGGAGTCGATTCTGCCAAGCACAGGTAGTCCTGTTCGCTTCCCCAGAATCCTCCCATTGTCCGCTCTGGTACTCACTGACCGAGGCTCCCATCAGCACAGATACCCTGGCGCACAGCTGGCCCCTGGGGCTACACAAATGTGTGTTTTCCCCCAGAGAGCCTACTTGCACAGATGTTGTCTGAAAAGGAGCAGATCCTCTTAGTGGCCCCTTAATGGCCCCCCGGACTTGGTTCTCGGACCTCATGCTCCTGGCTACAGCCCCCGGTGAAAGAAAGGACCTTCTTTCTCAGGGACAGGGCACCATCTGGCACCCACGACTGGACCTCTGGAATCTCCATGTCTGGCCCTTGGATGGGACATGGAAGACTTAAGGGGCCTAACACCCACGGAAGTAGACATGGTCACTCAGGTCAGGGCCCCTTAACGAGGCGCCTGTTGACCTGAAGTGGCCTCTGTTTGCTAAGTGGTGTTCTTCCCAATGCAAAGACCCCCAGAGATGTGCAGTCAGATCAGTGCTTTCCTTTCTGCAGGAGAGGTTGGAGGGACGGCTGTCCCCCTCCACCTTGAATGAGTGTAGCCGCTATATTGGCACATCACGACGCAGTAGAAGGTATGTATTTGGGGAAGCCTGACTTGATCCTCGGGTTCCTGAGAGGCACGAGGATGTTAAACCCCCCCAGGTCGTGCCTCATTCCCTTGTGGGACCTCTCCGTGGTCCTTCGGGGAAATCCCTTCGAGCCCCTTGAGTCAGCTGAGTTAAAGGCGCTCTCTTTGAAGACTGCTCTCCTGACAGTGCTCTCCACCATCAAGAGGGAGCCTCTATGAGGGATCAGATGGTGAACCTGCAAGCGCTGCCCCAGATGGAGGAAGACCCAGCCTTGGCATTGCTGTGTCTGGTGCATGCTCTTTGTGTCTACTTGGATCGCATGCAGAGCTCTGAGCAGCTCTTGTCTGCTTGGGTGGACTGCGGAAAGGAAGCGCTGTCTCCAAACAGATGATCGTTCACTAGGTCATGGATGCCACTACTATGGTATACCAGGAACCAGGATGTGCAACCCCCTGCTGGCCTGCGAGCCCACTCTACCAGGGGCATAGTGGCTTCTTGGGCATTGTCCCAGTTTGCCTCTCTAGCAGACATCTGTAGAGTTGCAGGCTGGGCAACACCTAACACCTTTTGTGAGTTTCTATAACCTCAGGATTGAGCCAGTATCATCCCGTGTGTTATCAGGTGACATAAACAGTTAAGTTCAGGTCAGTTGGTAAGGTGTACCCCTTGTTCCTTTCTTGAGGTGAAGACGTGCGCTCTTTTCCCAGTTGCGTTCGCAAAAAATCTTGAACAGATGTTGCCTAAACGTTCTTCCTCCTTAGCCCAGAGGCCGATGAGTCTTTGGAAAGGCTCACCACCGCCCCAATATGTGCATCACTTAGGCCCCTGTATGCTCCACATGTGCTGGTTGTCTCCTTGGGTAACCCCGTGTGATGTATATTCCATAAAATGTTTTCCCCACCTGTAAACTGCGTCTTCCTTGAGCAGATGGCCCTCTGTCCTTGGTCACCATGTTTGTAGTAACTCCTCCTCTCCTTGGGTAGGACCTACCCTGGTGCTACTCCTCACGACGTGTTGTATTCCACTTAGAAGGCCCCCCCCCTTTGCGGTGTCCTCATCTTTGGACAACAACATGAATATATATGGCCCCCAGCTGAACGATTTTGTTCCTTTTTCCCGGGAGAACAATAGAGAGAAGGCTATGGCTGGCCCAGACAGTTTTTACACTTCTGAGCAGTTAGCCGCTCCCCAAGGTGTAGGGGATCACTTCATGCCTGTCAGTGTGTTGTGGGTAGTTACGCGGCTACTTGCTGCGCTAGCTACAAGGCACACAGATTTCTGCCCATCGCGCACCGCCAGTCTGCGTAACTTGGCTAAGCTCTTGTGCCGTTTTCCATTAGACCCCTAGTGTCAACTCATCGACACAACGTCAAGTGAGTGACAAATAGGGAATGTCATGGTTCCTGATGTAACTTCCGTTCCCTGATGGAGGGAACGAGACGTTGTGTCCCTCTTGCTACAACACTGAACCAACCGCTGAAATGGCCGGTATTTAGCTCAGCTGCTCGGTGCGAAACCTGAGTGTGTGTTTGCAAGCGGCACTCCATTTATACCCGTATGTCTGGGGAGTGGCATGCAAATTACACACACCAATTCTCGTTGGCCTTTTCTCAAAGATCAGAGATGTCTGGGCTCCCAAGTGTGACCCCTAGTGTCAACTCATCGACACAACATCTCGTTCCCTCCATCATGGAACGGAGGTTTCATTGGTAACCATGACGTTTTCAGCTTTTTGACATACATCTGAATGACTTTGACTGAAATGAGATGTTCTTTGATTGCAGAGATGTGTGAAAATGTGACCATTTTTGTGCCCCCCACACCTTTAGATGAAAATCTGTGTAATAGGTTTCTGTGTATCAAAATGACAGACATTTCTTATTTATCATGCATGCCCAAATTACTGTAATTAAAGCTTATGTGACTGACATCAAAATGTGGGTCATCGACCCTCATACATGAAGCGGTATGTATGATTTGAAGCATGAGTCAGACTTCAGATTGAAATAATAGAACTTGAACAGTTCATAAACCTGTGGTGAATATAGTTTAAAAAGCAAATGGGCTTTTTTTGGTATCTTATTTTGGTTTCCTCTGCTTGACTAGAGTTATTAAACAGGCTTAGCCCTAAGTGTCACTGTGGCTTTAAGTGAAGATTATAGTGTGACAGTTTTCCCAAGGAGGACACGTGAAGCAGAGCACTTGACTTCCAAGGTAAGGCCACAGCAATGTTTACAAGTTGTACTTTACACAAGAAATGTACATCCACAATTGACATGAGGCTTTTCTCAGTCTTCTATGCATGCCAACACTGGACTGACGTGTGTCACTCTCTCTCCTGAGGCTCTGTGGCTGCTGCCTTTTTATGCCGCTCTCCCCATGCTTACTGAAATTAGACACTTGGTCAAGCTCCCTTACCGCTTTTCTCTCCCAGACGGGCGCTTGACCACGCCCCGGCTGCCACATATAGTTATAGTTTTCATGACTGTGTACAACTGAAAACGCATCAGAAAATTGCATTGCAGGACTGCTGTACTTTAAATCAAATGAGCTGCAGTTCTTCGATTATATTGAACTTGCCCCATTTTGTCCATTCAGTAAAATTCAATTCAATCTGTAGTGCTATTCATACATACATGTTATATCAAAGCTTTACAGTGAAATTTTACCAGACATTTACAAGAAAACTTGCATAGTATCCTATCCTTACTTTAATTGTGGTATTTTTTAAAAGAACATGGCAATCTCAAAGTCTAGATTGATAAAAAGGAAATTGTAGTAATTGTACACAACCTGCCATGCCATAAAAAAGAAAGTAAACAAAGGCAGAGATATATAACCTTTATTAGATTTGCTTTCCCGTCTCCCAGAATGATTCTTAAGGATGAAGTGCCTTTTAGCAAAAGCAATAATGAAAACAAATGGATTACTTTCTTCCTCTGCTTGCTATTTGAGAGAAGTGATTGTCAAAGCTAATATGATTAACATGCAACATTATGAAGTGATAATCAGAAGAAGATAGCATAGACAGTCTGCAAAGACTGTCCAATGTAGCTCAAGAAATATTATTTTAAATGGTGCTGTAATTGTCTTAAAAATAATTGTTGAAAATAGACTATGATTTGACTATTAGATGGAACACAGATTGTATTGACCTAGCAGCTAATGTCTGCGCATGCTATATTCAGATTAAAGGGACTCATTTCAAACAGTCAATGGCCTTTTTGGCATTGCCAAGTGATTTTGTTCTAGAATTTGCATGAGCATTAGCTGGACCAAACTGAAATATAGTTTTACAGTTTTAGAAATTATTATTATCATTATTTATGAGACAATTATCATAAGATTTTATTGGTAATTTCACATATTATTGAAATGTTAATTTTGTGTTGCCAGACTTTTGACTATACGGCATAAGTCTGGTCTACATTGCAGCTTATTTTGGCTGTAGAGTAGAGTTGCGTGTCATCAGCGTAGCAGTGGTAAGAGAAACCATGTGACTGGATGATGATGATGGATGACTGGTCTTAATGACGTTGTGTATATGGAGAAGAGAAGCACTGATCCCTGAGGTACCCCAGTAAGTAACTGATGTGGCTTGGATATCTCCTCTCTCCGGGCGACCTCAAAGGAACTTTCTGAGAGATAGGAGTTGAACCAGCCAAGCACAGTTCCGGTGATGCCCAGTTTAGAGAGGGTGGAGAGTAGGATCTGATGGTTGACTGTGTCAAAGGCAGCAGAAAGGTCCAGCAGAATCAGAATGGATGATCTGGATTCAGCTTTCGCCTGTCTCAGCAACTCCGTGACAGACAGCAGGGCAGTCTCAGTGGAGTGTCCAATTTTGAAGCCTGACTGATTGTCATCCAGCAGCTTGTTCTGTGAGAGATAGGCAGAGATCTGATTGAAAACTGCCCTTTCAAGTATTTTTGCCATTAATGGGATGAGAGAGACTGGTCTGTAGTGTTCTATCTGTGTGGGGTTAAGTGCAGGTTTTTTCAGCAGTGGGGTTACTCGAGCCTGCTTAAATGTTGTGGGAAAAGTGCCTGCTAGAAGAGATGTGTTAATTATGTGTGTAAGTGCAGGTAGGATGGACGGAGAGATGGCCTGGAGAAGGTGTGATGGAATGGGGTCAAGGGAACAGGTGGTGGGGTGGTTGGAGAGGAGAAGTTTAGAGACCTCAGTGTCATTTAAAGGAGAGAACATAGAGAAAGAAGAGTTTCATACAGGAGGTGTGGTGCTGTGAATGTATTGCTGATGGCTGTAACCTTATTAGTAAAAAATGTGGCGAAGATATTTGCTGTCAGTGATGTGTCAGGTGGTGGAGGGAGAGGGTAGAGAAGTGTGTTTAATGTTCTAAACAAGCTACGAGTGTCTGTGGTGCTATTGATCTTGGTCTGGTAATATGAAGTTTTTGCAGCTTTAACGTTATCTGAAAAAGTTGCAAGCAGAAGCTGATATTTACCTAGATCAGCTGGATCTTTAGCCATCTCCTCTCAGCTGCCCTGAAATCAGTCCAAGAATGTTCAAGAAGGACGTCAGACAGCCAGGGGCTGGGTGGTGTAGTATGTGCTGGTCTAGAGGAGAGAGGACAGATGTTGTCTAGACAGGTTGTTAAAGTAGAGCTAAGTGTGTCTGTTGCAGTGTTTACATCAAGCATGGAAAATACATTTATTGTGGGAAGAGAGGCAGAGACATCAGTGGAAAGACTGAGGGTGAGAGGGAACGGAGGTTACGGCGAAAGGAAACCAAAGGTGGTGTCGGTTTTACTATGGATGGGAGAATCATGTTGAATTGAACAAAGTAGTGATCAGAGACATGTAAAGGTGTAACAAGAATATTTGAGGTGATACAGTTACGTGCAAAAATGAGGTCCAGCTGGTTGCCCGATCTGTGAGTTTCTGTGGTGTGTAGTCTTTGCAAGTGAAATGAGACCAGATTTGAAGGAAAGGCCATAATTGAAGGAAAAGGTTAATTTAATAATTAAGAGCCTGATGAAAGATCAGTTAAGAAGTCCTACTGTATGAATGTTTATAATTTATTGTTATAAAATTAGTGCATTATTTACTGCATCCCAGCTCATAATCAATACTTTATTGTAATATATGATTCAAGTTTTCTAATGCTATTTATTATAAATTCTATTGTTATTTATTTAAATAAAGTAATGGCAGTATGTAATGTTTTGTGAAACACGCATGCATTTAAAAGTTAAATAATGCAGTGGCAGGCAGTCTTAACATTGAAAGAATTTGTGGAAATGTTTGTTGACTTTGTGATCAGAATTTCTGTGCATCCAAAGTAAATAGCTTATTATAATTACTGATTATTTCACAAACATAACTCAAAGAAAACAAGGCAGAATATATTATACAGTATATACTGTTGTAAAGCAATCAATGGAAAGGAGGAGGCGAGAACCGGCTTGAATATATAAACAATATTTTAATTATAAACTTAAATGACAACAAACACACATATGACGGACATGTCCGTAAACTATCTCTCTCTCCTGCACAATCCTCGGCAGTCAGCCTTTATCCCTCTCGGAGGCTTGATTAGCCTGATAAGGGACCGGTTGTGTAGAATCACGACCCAGCCCCACCCTCCGCCCTGCCACAACTGTATAGTATATAGATTGTGGATATCTAGTTTACTTGCTACAAAAATTTTTTTTTTTTATAAAAGATTTGACAAAACAGAAGATTTCATGGCACTACCTTGAAAATGTCCGTGATTAACCCAACTGGCTTCCAGGCAGACTAATTAAAAACATGTGTGCCTTTGCTGCTGATATTTGCATTGAGGTCAACCAATCAGGTTAAAGCTTGCCAGATTGAGAAAGTGTAATAAATAAGTCTGTGGGCAGTCTGTGGGCATGCTGAGACTGTTTTGGAGATTCCAATATTTCCCCATTGAAGTCGAAAGGAGCTGTATTGTATGAATGGAAATAGCTGCTCGGGGATGTTAACAAGATGATCGCTGAGTGAGCTGCTTGCTTTAAATAAGGAATTTGTTATAGATAAGAACACTCCACAGACAAGCTAAGCCAATACTCTAGAAGGTGGAGGACACTGTCATAATCTGCTCTGTGTTTCACCCTACTGGCTGAGACATTAAGGCTTTTAATGAGGCTGAATAGCAGACAGTAATTTACTGTAGCTTCAGCCAGCTGGCACATGTCTCTCTAAAAGTAGTATTCGTTTCAAAGCAATCTTGGGCCTGATGCCCATTATCATCTCTTATAAAACACAATTCGTGAATTTGCCTTTTTAAGGATGTTGAGGTAGTGAAATACCAATGTCTACCTGGTGTCAGTGAGAAGGGTTTTGGCAAGGGTTTGGGCTCTCTCACACTCTTGTTTTTTATTTTTTCTTAGCATTATTTCCTTTTACTTTCCCTTTGTGTTGCTCACAAATTGCTGCTGTCACCATTGCAGAGGCTCTGTTTTCTCAACCGTATGGATGGCTTGCTTTTTGCAGGTTACACAAGCAGTGCTTCCCTCATTTTGACCCCAAACATACTGCATTCACTGAGCCTTTTTCTTTCTTTGTCATAGCTTTTAGGGGTGGGAATCAGCAGGGACCTGCCATTACAATATTTTATGAATATGATAATATAGCAAGTCATTATTTATTGTATTGCAATTCAAAACTGTGATATATTGTGACCTTTTTACTAGCATGATTCTGATTCTTCTACATAAGACTTTGGTGCTTCATGCAACAAGTGCTTAACTTCCTGCTTTACTTCAACATAGAGCCATAGAATTAGTTATGAACGGGAATGTACCGGCAGCCAGTTGTTATCGCAAAATATACCCTAACAGTGTGATCACCCAATAATCACAGGCTAACTGTATATTATCCCTCTTATTACATGGCTACTAACCAAATAAATAAATAATGGACATGAAATATGATTTGTGTTGAAATTAAGTTAAAATGCGTGTAGAAAGAAATCGCTGAAGTGTTCTTGTGGTGTTTATTTTGCGGAAAATGACTGTCAGACTGCTCATTAACCAGCTTATTAAGACTTCTTGAAAAATAAATAAAAAAAACGGACATAAAACATTGAAATAAGTTTAAATAATTGTATTAGCTTACTTGTAGAGACCACAGAATGATACGAAAAGAAGGAAAGATGAGTCGCAATACCCAGATGAACAGTCTGATATGTCTTAATATGATATGTCTGATATGTCAGATATATTAGACCCTAGATGGTGCCATTGACCAATCAGAATTGAGTATTTCAGGGATCTGTGTAATAAAGACTTATATAAGACTATATATTTTGTTCTGAGTTTACATTTTGGTCGAATTGAAACAGTGTTTTGACTTAATGGTGCCTTACATGTGTCAGGAGGCAATCAGGCTCACTCACATCCACAACACAAAGATCACACTCACCCGAATACTAATCACCTGCACCTGTCCTCAATCCAGCAATCCAGCAATCACCAGCACTATTTAAGAGCACAACTCACCTCCAGTCTCTGTCAAACCTTGAACGAGGAAATATCCACTAACCTGCTCTCTGTGCTTTTCAGACGATTGTTCCTGAGACTATTCCAGTCTGTTTCCTCAGTACACCCTTGTGTTACTTACCTGTTTTCCCTCGTCCAGAGACTCCTCCATCTCCCTGGTGTTCATACTCAGCGTCCTTTGGATTGTGATACTTACCACACTCAAGCCTGCCGTTATCTGCAAGAGAAAAGACGGTCATTCATCAGTATTATACTCACAGCGCCCGTTGATGCATCTTAACTTCCCTACTGTCCTACGAAAGCTTCATTAAAAGTTATTCTGAATCCTTCTAACCTTGTTGTCCTAGTGTGTATCCTGACAGAAGGTTTGACCAAAACCGCTATGGATTCGAACAAACTAATCCTGTGATTAATCCAGCTGGAATTTCCCGCCTGAGCTCGGTGAGCGTGAGCTGCAGCGATTCCCACTTCCGCATCTGACGCTCCACCACCGCTGTTTACTTTCTGCCCTATGATGAAACCAGTGCCTTTCTCTGGCCGGGAGGAGGATTGCAACGATTTCTCCTTCAGTGCTCACTCGCTCTAGAGGTACAACCATACAATTTCCCAACTGAACGTTCAAAAATCTCCTTCATTATTTCACTCTTATCTGGCCGAGCACTTCAATGGGCAGAATCCATGTGGAATCAGACAGGACCAGTTACTGACTCTCTTCAAAACTTCATAACACACTTTAAAGAAGTATTTGGTTGTCCTGTAGGTGATTCATCAGTCTGTGAGCAGTTATATCACCTCCAACAAGGACAAATGTCTATAACTGACTATGCTATAAAGTTTAGAACCCTTGCCGCCACGCAGTGGATGGAATGAGAGAGCACTCATGACAACCTACCGTCAAGGATTAAATCCAGCCCTCAGATTACAACTCGCAATTTATGATGATGTCATGGGCCTTGAGAAGTTTATTCAACAATCTATCCGAGTCTCTCGCGAGTTCAAAATTGTTACCCAGATCTTCACCAATCATCATATGCTTCCTCGTCTAGGCCTGCTGATATCCCAGATCACCGCGGGGTTGAGCCTATGCAAATTGACCAAACCCGTCTTTCTCCATCAGAAAGAACCAGACGCATGACCCATAATCTCTGTCTGTATTGTGGGGACAACTCTCATTACATCGGTGGTTGTCCTGTCCGGTCCACCTCGTCTCTTGGTGAGTTCGTTGGTAGTCAGTCCCTCAATATTGCTCCTTTATCCACCACCGTTTCATTGATTTCTACTGATGTTACCATCTCAGTTACAGCCCTCATTGATTCAGGATCAGCGGTAATTTCATCTCGGCGACCTCTGCCGGCAACTTCAACTCCTGAAAATCCCCTGCTCAACCCCGTTCACAGCCAAATCAGTGACTGGAAAGACCTTGAATCCTGGGTATGTAAAACACAGAATAAAACCAATCACTTTAAGAGTCGGTTGCCTACACGAAGAACCATTCACTCCTTTGGTGTTAGAAAATTCCACTTCTGCGATCATTCTTGGCAGACCCTGGCTCATCCAGCACAATCCTGATGTCTCATGGAACAACAGAGAAATTCTGCGCTGGGGTTCTACTTGTTTCTCAACCTGCTTCCCTAAGCTTCCAAGACCTGCCTCTACTTCGTCTCAAACTATCTCCATTGCTGTGACATCTATCGAGAGCCCTCAAGCAAAACGGACCATGGAAATTCCACCCTGTTATGCCTCCTTTGCAGACGTATTTAGTCCTGAAAAGGCCTCTCATCTTCCCCCACACAGACCTTGGGATTGCGCCATTGACTTGGAACCTGATACATCGGTGCCCCGTGGCCACATTTATTCTCTCTCCATCCCAGAACAACGAGCCATGGAAGAGTATATACAAGAAGCCCTAAATCAGGGGTACATTCGTCCATCAACTTCGCCAGCAGCATCTAGTTTCTTCTTCGTGGCAAAGAAAGATGGTGGTCTAAGACCTTGCATCGATTACCGGGCTTTGAATAAGATCACCATCAAGTTTCGGTACCCACTCCCTCTCGTACCCACATCACTCGAACAGCTACGAGGCGCTAGTATCTTCACCAAGCTTGACCTCAGAAGTGCGTATAATCTAATCCGGATACGAGAGGGGGATGAGTGGAAGACCGCATTCATAACAAGAATATCTTGTTATGCCGTATAGTCTGGTCAACGCCCCTTCGGTGTTTCAAGATTTCATGAATGAAATACTCTGTGATTTCCTCAACAAATTTGTGATAGTATATATTGATGACATTCTTATCTTCTCCCAAGACGAATCTTCACATCAACGACATGTCTCCAGTGTTCTCCAACGATTACGAGACCACTCCCTCTTCCTAAAAGCAGAGAAATGCATCTTCCATCAAGATTCGGTTACTTTCCTTGGGTACATTGTGGGTAAGCAGGGGGTGAAGATGGATGAAGGAAAGGTCGCAGCAGTCACCTCATGGCCCACTCTGCAAACAGTAAAAGAGCTCCAACGATTCCTTGGCTTCGCGAATTTCTATCGCAGGTTCATTAACAATTACAGTACCATAACCTCTGCTCTTACCTCTCTCCTGAAAGGGAAACCAAAATCCCTGTCCTGGAACCTTGAAGCTGACCATGCCTTCCAGACATTGAAAAACGAGTTCATCTCTGCTCCTCTTCTACGCCACCCTAACCCAGACCTCGCCTTCATCGTTGAAGTCGATGCCTCCACAACTGGAGTAGGTGCCATACCTTCTCAGCACCAGGGGGATTCCCATAAACCTCTTCCCTGTGCCTTCTTTTCAAAAAAATTATCCCCAGCTGAACAGAATTATGATGGGGTAACCGGAACTCCTCGCCATCAAATTGGCTTTGGAAGAGTGGAGACATTGGCTCGAAGGGGCAAAACATCCTTTCACGGTACTTACCGATCATAAGAACCTTCAGTATCTCAAAGAAGCCAAGAGACTAAACCCACGTCAAGCCCGTTGGGCTTTATTCTTCACTCGGTTCCACTTCTATATCACCTATCGCTCCAGGATCCAAGAATACCCGTCATGGATGCTTTATCCAGACTCCATGCCCTTCCAGACACCATTGATGAACCTGAACCAGTTCTGCCCACTACTGTTTTCGTCAATCCCATTCAATGGGACATTAATGATCATATCCAGGAAGCCACGAGACTAGAAACTACTCCACCAGAATGCCCAGACACCCTCACGTATGTCCCAGACGAATATCGCCTACCTCTCATCGAATCTGCTCATTCGTCAGTTGGTACGGGTCATCCTGGAGCGACACAGACTTACACTCTCCTACATCAACGATATTGGTGGCCAGGCATGAGAAAGGAAGTACAACGCTTTGTCCAGGGGTGTCAAATTTGCGCTATATCTAAAACTCCACGTCACTTACCTTCTGGGAAACTATTACCTCTACCTATTCCTCAACGGCCGTGGTCGCATCTGGGTATTGATTTCATTACTGATTTACCTCCATCAGGAGGCAACACCTGCATTCTCATTATAGTTGACAGATTCTCCAAAGCCTGTAAACTGATCCCCTTACCAGGCCTTCCTACAGCTCATGAGACAGCCGAGAGCCTCTTCAACCAGGTTTTTCGTAATTTTGGCCTCCCTGAGGACATTGTGTCCGATCGAGGACCTCAATTCATCTCTCGGGTTTGGAAAGCTTTCTTTTCTCTTCTCGGAGTGACGATAAGCTTGACATCGGGATATCATCCCCAGGCTAATGGGCAGACTGAGAGGAAGGTTCAAGAAATTAATCGCTTTCTCCGCGACGCTCTGTCAAGATCATCAAGACACGTGGAATCAATTCCTTGCCTGGGCAGAATACGCCCAAAACTCCTTGCATCAGACCACCACAGGGCTAACACCTTTCCAATGTTTCCTAGGTTTCCAGCCACCACTGTTTCCATGGTCCGGTGAGCCTTCCGAGGTCCCTTCAGTTGATTTCTGGTTTCGAGAAAGTGAAAGAGTGTGGAATGATGCCCCTCATCATCTCCAACGGGCCATACACAGACACAAAAGATTTGCAGATGTACGTCGAAATGACACCCCTGTGTTTGAACCTGGTCAACTTGTCTGGCTCTCGACTCGAGACATCCGTCTACGCCAAACATGTCGTAAATTGAGCCCACGATATATCGGACCTTTTAAAATTCATCAAGTCAATCCAGTCACATATAAGCTTCACCTACCTCCTCGATTCAAGATTCACCCAGTTTTCCATGTATCTCTCCTGAAACCTCATTATCCTTCTGTTTTTCCTCCCACTACAGAGACTGATTCTGACCAGACCCCTCCCTTACCTACCATTGAAGAGGACCCCATCTACTCAGTCCACGAAATCCTGGACTCCCGACGTCGGGGTGGTCGTATAGAATACCTTGTCGACTGGGAAGGTTACGGGCCAGAAGAAAGATCTTGGGTTTCTCGAGACGATATCCTGGACCCGACTCTTCTCACTGAATTCCACCAACAACATCCACATCGACCAGCCCCACGACCTCGAGGCAGACCACCACGACGTCGGGGTCCTCGAATCGCTGGCTGGACCCTGGAGGGGGGGTAATGTCAGGAGGCAATCAGGCTCACTCACATCCACAACACAAAGATCACACTCACCCGAATACTAATCACCTGCACCTGTCATCAATCCAGCAATCACCAGCACTATTTAAGAGCACAACTCACCTCCAGTCTCTGTCAAACCTTGAACGAGGAAATATCCACTAACCTGCTCTCTGTGCTTTTCAGACGATTGTTCCTGAGACTATTCCAGTCTGTTTCCTCAGTACACCCTTGTGTTACTTACCTGTTTTCCCTCGTCCAGAGACTCCTCCATCTCCCTGGTGTTCATACTCCGCGTCCTTTGGATTGTGATACTTACCACACTCAAGCCTGCCGTTATCTGCAAGAGAAAAGACGGTCATTCATCAGTATTATACTCACAGTGCCCGTTGATGCATCTGAACTTCCCTACTGTCCTACGAAAGCTTCATTAAAAGTTATTCTGAATCCTTCTAACCTTGTTGTCCTAGTGTGTATATCCTGACAACATGTCATCTTCTTACTTTTTTATTTTTATGTTTTTAATAAAAGTATAAATATGAAAAAAAAAATGTTTTTAATAAAATACCTTGATTTTTGTGGTTGGAATATTGATGTAGTATCATAAGGTAAAATATAATTATTCTTATATATATATATATATATTATTAATCATGTAGGTAATCACAGCAGTGCTGATTTAGGGCCATATAGCATGATTGATAGCACGTCAGATCAGAATCTGCCATTGCTGGTTCAAAACAAATGATGCGTCCAAGCCTCTGTTAGTAATTCTAGTAGTTCTGGTGTGTGTGTGTGTGTGTGTGTGTGTGTGTGTGTGTGTGTGTGTGTGTGTGTGTGTGTGTGAGTGAGTGAGTGAGTGAGTGAGTGAGTGAGATGGCGCATGTGCGATCACCTGTTGCCACACCCAAGCAGGGATGTTGTCAGCTTTCTGAAGGTCAGCTTTCTCAGTGGCAAAATAGCGTCCAAGCAGGGATATTTCTCCCTATTTCTCGGTAGCCGGTGCACAAGAGTCGATCATTATAGAAAACCCAATGTCCTCCACCTTTTTAAACAGCACCCATTTTGTAATTAATCAGTCTGTTGTGTCTCTCAGCTGTAAAGAGCCGTAATGCTGAAGTTGTTCATTTAAAGCCATTTAAAGCTATTTCCTAGTTTTGTAATGTAGTGTAGTAAGTGTAGTAATCGATCACGAAGAGCTGTTGTGTGTAAATGGCTGATGTGGATTCACTTCACATCACCTAACTGGCTAATATAACACACAAAAATAAAATTATGCCACCACCTGCTGGCTAACATATTTAATGTAAAAAAAAAGACAAATTATAACCCTTAACAGATCTACACTGCTCTTACACTTTAGTTTAGAATGGCACAAACACAAGCAGAGTGATACACACACAGTGAAGCGTCGGAGGGCTGATGGTGTCAGACCATCAGTGCTCATGGAACGTCTCTCGTCCAATCCAATTCGAGGACCGGAATTAAATATTGTGTATATAGTATTTTTAGTGTTATATGACGTATTGGCACAAGTATCTATTACCAAATGGTGAGGTAGGGGCTTATTACAAAATTAGGGCTTTATATCATAGAACTGTAACTCAGAATGTAATAGAGATGGTGTACATTATCTCCTTTGGGCATTTGATATTTAGAACATTAGCATAGCAACCCACGTACTGTGTAAACGAATGCAGCAGGGGGGTCCTTCTCATCCCGTCGTATTTCTTGCGATGATTTCAAACAGATTTGTCTTATGATTGATTTAAGTTATGTTTGAGACCGAAATATTCACAGAAATGCCTCATTACTCTATCCCATTAATGGCAGAACCATCCTTATTAATAATTTATATACAATCGTTTTCTGTGGGATAACTCTGGTAATGTGCCATTACATGTGATTTCTATTATGCGCATACTTCATTTTCATGAAAGCTGTATCACATTTTTCTTGGATGGTGGTCTCTGCAAATGTGTGTAGAATGGATCAATACTTCATCCCTTGCTTATCGTAAACCATGGCAACAGCTATAGCTGGCAAAAATAGGTCTTGTTCAGAGATTTAGAGAGAAATGCAGTTTTAAATGTCAGAATATTGCAAAATTAGCATTGAGCCTTAGCATAAAAAGGCCCGCTCTACTTATAAGTAACGTTTATGGCAGTGATACTCAAAGTCTGTCCAGCAGGCTAAATTCGCACCCCAAAAGAGATATTAGTGGCCCACCTCCACAATCTGTTTTTCAAAACAATTCGCTCTTTTTTTTTTTTGAGAGAATTTAATTGCCGTTTTCATGTCTATACTTCAAACATAGCAACAAGCTAGAACACACCTGTTATTATGAACGAAGTTTGCTACACTGCAGATGAGGACATTTATTATAACATTATGTACGTACATTGAGGATGAGTAGTGTGACAAAACTATTACTCCCATTATAATTAATCAAAAGGTCTACATGTTCTTTTAATACGTTAACCTGGTCATTTTATTCAGCATTCACGCTGGTCAACCAGCATTTTCTAAAAGTGGACCCCAAGCAAGTAATTTTAGAGTCCTTGATCTATGGCTTTGTGCAAGAAGACTGTATGGCGTATTGCAGCAATGGTCCAGCACAGGTTAATAAGAAGGGGTGCACACACACCTTTAGAAATCTAAAGTATGAATGTGAAAATCCAACGTTATGCATTCAAGTTTATCTTTTGACTTAGATCCTTACTGAGAGGAAAGTTTTTTTCTATTATGTATAAGTGTTGCATTACAGCCACTTGATCATTGAACATATTTCTGCAGGGTGTATTTAGCATTTTATTCTGCCAGGCCCTCAATGCATAGAGGTGCCAGGGTTGCAGGAATGGTGCCATCATTGCACAATGCCGCCCCAGGCTAGCCACATGCAGCACTAATGAGCTGCTTATATTTTCAGACTTGGCTTGCTCCCTCCACCACCAAAAGTAAACTTTTGAGTCTTTTTGGAGTCTTTAAGAGGATTTTGAAGGATTGTTTGATTATTTTTGTGCTAACGTTTGAATGAGGACTAGGGGCACCTACAGTATGCACCTATTTGTTTTATTTTTTTTGAGGGGATATAAACCAAGCAAAACTGCAGCTGAATTTGACCATTCGTTATCACCGTACATGTTCTGTATATGGAAAAGAGCAGATTTGGCATTGTGATAACACCTTTTGTGTTCCAAGGGGAAAAACATTTGTATGAGTTTTGAGACAAGAAGGTATGTAGATGATGATAGTATTTTAAGTTTAAAGCAAATGATCTGTGGAAGTTGAGACTATTTTGGACTGACAAAATGTAGGGATGCAACTGTATCATTTGTGTGTAATCTCCATTATTAGCATTTTAGACTTTTTTTTACACACAGTATTCATCTGTTATCACTAATGTTTACTAATGTTGTTCCAAATCTGTATGACTTTCTTCATACTGTGGAATGCAAAAGGTATTATTTTTTTTTATTTTTTGCTATGCTCTTCACACATAGCTATCATATGTTTTAAAAAGACTTGGAATATGTCATATTGATCACTTCTGGTCATTTGATCAAAACTTTTACAACATTGCAAATTAACGTAGCAAATGAGAAACCCTGAAATGAAAGGTGTGTGTGTGTGTTGAAGAACACCACGAACAGACGCCACTTCAAGGCATACAGGCGTCTCATAGAGGGAACCCTAGTCTGAGTGATCATGTGGTAGGCCACTTATGTCTTCCGTGTCCCATCCAGGGGCCAGACATGGAGATTCCAGAGGTCTGGTCGCGGGTGCCAGATGGTGCCCTGTCCCTGAGAAAGGAGGTCCTTCCTCTTGCTCACTGGGGAAACACATTTTTGCATAGTCCAGGGGGCCAGCTGTGTGCCAGCGCATCTATACTGAGGGGTAGTGGGAGGATTCTGGGGAAGCGAACAGGTCTACCTCTGCCTGCCCAAATCGTCTCCAAATCAGGTGGAGTCTCCACTCTCCCTTGCGGGTATCCTGTCTTGACAGCGTGTCCACTGTAGTGTTGAGGTCGCCCAGTATGTGAGTGGCTCGCAGCGACTTGAGGTGCTGCTGACTCCAGAAGAGGAGACTGCGGGCGAGTTTTGACATACAACGGATGTTGCATTTTGAACAGGAGTCTGTGTAAGGCCGGGTTCAGTACTCGCAGGTTCGAGATGTACCTTTCTACGGTACAATGAAGTAGGGGCTGTAAAACCTGTTCTTCATCTCAAATGGAGGGACAGGCTCTATCGCACCCTTCCATAGGTGGGTATCGATTTCCACTCGCAAGGAAGCATCGTTCTTGGCCTGCATCGAGGTGAAGTGGATGCCGCTGAACCTGGGCGGATGCCTGGCGAACTGAATCGCATAACCAAGTCAGACGGTCCGGGTCCACCATCGCGACGGTTTGGAGAGCGCAAGCCACGCATCCAAGGTCCGGGTGAGGGAGACCAAGGGGACAATCTTGTCGGACATACCGCCGGGTGGGGCCTAGGGCGGGGCGGAGCCTGTGTCGCCACATTGAAGGGGTTTGAGCCCCATGGCTGTGCTGATTTGAGTGACATTGAAGCACTTACCTGGCTCCTGATACCCACCAGGGGATCGGTCAGGGAGGGGGGAGGAAGTACATTGTCTGTTGAAACCATCCGAGTGTGGGCACATTTGTGCCACAGCTGGGCGCGCGTGGGTGGGGGGGCCAGCTGAAGTGGTCTGTTCACCAGCTCCGGAACAGTGGGTCTCCTGGTCCCTGTGTCGCCCGTCTCAGGGGTGCTTCAAAGCCTTCTTCTTGGTGGCCAGCCGTGAAACGGGTGGCGTCTGCTTCCAGCGGTGGGCTCAACCCCGGGGCGGATCCTTGGATGCGGGCCGCAGTGGAGCCGGTGCAGTCACCACAGGAGGACGCCCTTTGTGATGAGCAGATGGGGTGCGGGATCTTCAGTGGTGCCAGGGCAGGATGTGTTGGATGGCCTCCGTCTGCTGCTTCACTGTTGAGAACTGCTGGGCAAAGTCAGACCAGCCTGTGAAATGGGGGCATCAAGGAACCATGCCTTTTTGGCCTCTCTCATTTTGTCCAGGTTGAGCCAAAGTTGGCACTCCTTGACCAACAAGGTGGACATTGCCCACCCGAGAGACCTTCGTCGCCCAGAGGGCGAGGGCGGTCAGTGAGCATAGTTCCTGCATCAATCCCGGGGCAGAACTACCACGTGCAGATATTTTAGTGCCTTGGCTTGGTGGACTTGCAGGAGAGCCATGGCGTGCAGGGCGGATGCAGCTTGTCCAGTGGCACTGTAGGCTTTGGCCGTCAGGGACGACGTAAACCTACAGGCGCTTGATGGGAGCTTTGGGCACCCGTGCCAGGTGGCAGCACCACGAGCGCCTTATCCACTGGGGGCATCACTGAGTACCCCTTGGCTGCCCCACCATTGAGGGTAGTGAGGGTGGGGGAGCCGAAAGTTCAATTCCATGCAGTAAAAGTTGCCTTCCAAGATCTTGTCAGCTTCTCATGCACATCCGGGAAGAAAGGAACCGGGGCGTGGTGTGGCTGTGAGCAGTGCTGCAGGCCCACGAATCAATCATCGAGCCGCGAGGATTGAGGGGAGCGAAGGGTTCCACTCTAGCATGTCCATTTCCGCGACAGCATGTGACTGGGTGACCTCACCCAAAGGGGTAAGCCCAGCTGATGCTGCGCTCGAGAGCTCATCACCTTCTCGGGCCCTGAACAAGAGGTCGAACTCGCCCTGAGACGAGCCGGCCGACTCATTCAGAAGCCTGATCGGGGCAAACGAACGTGCTGGGGAATTGGAGGTCCGTGGGAATTTACCCAGCGAAGGTGGTACCATTGAGGTCTCCAAATCACCCCCTTTAAACCACACTGGCCTCAAACCTGTAGGTAGAAGAAACTTTTTTATGAAGGAAAGCCACAACCACAACATTGTCATAGTCATGTTCTCGCAGTGAACGTCAGAATGCGAGAGATAACAACCGCAACCAGGAATAACACACAGATGGAAAGGCATCTTTAAAAAGATGTTTCCATGTGTGCCACTCTTTTAGAATATACTCTTTTAGGATTTATACTATTTTAGAATATACTCTCTTAGTTTGTTCTGCCGAAGAGCCCAGGGGCGATCTCTGCAGTGCACCAGTGCAGGGGGGGGAGAAGCTGCTGTAATGCTCCGTAAGAATCCAGCAGAGGTGAATGAATGCCGTGGGAATTCAGCTCAATGGATTGCGAATTCTCCGAAGAGAAAATCTGAATGAGCGGTTCCCACGCCAGCTCCTTTATACCCGTATGTTCGGGGGAGTGGCATGCAAATACCACTAGCCAATTCCCATTGGCATTGGCTCCCAAGAGTGACCCATAGTGTCACTTCATCAACACAACATCGAGTGAGTGACAGATAGGGAACTTTTGGATTACTTCTGACATTGTCTTATTGTTCTTTGATAACACACATTTGAGCAGGATAAGAATGTACCATTTTGACAATGCTGCTTAAATGCATAAAAGACAACTACCTTAATGGAGCAAAATGTGATAATTTATATTATTTTTTGTGTGTGTTTTACTTGTTATTTGTCTGTTTCTGAAATTAAAAAAAGGCACATACATTTGTTTTTCTCTGCAATTTTGGCATTACAAATGCTATCCATGTGTGGTAACAGATCAGGGCTGCGTTTCCCAAAAGCATCGAAAGCCTAAGTAGATCATAGAAACCATTGGCGCCAGTGGTCTCTATGATAAATTTAGGCTTGCAATGCTTTTGGAAAACACAGCCTAGACCAGTTGTATTTGTGAATAAACATCACAGAAAAAAATCATTCATTTACATTTTTTAAGCCAAGTACAAAAGTAGTTAACATAACTAAAACTAACTTTACCACACTAATGCAATTGGGTCAGGAGTGGATTACCTCTCCATCTTTAGTGTAATTATGGCTGGTGTCTAGTATCAGGTCTGTGTGTGTGTACACCTTAAGGAAAGTAAATTATCCTTAAGGTGTGCCCATAGCCCAAGTGTACCCTAATATTATTTATTTCTTTAGTTTTGAAAGTTGAATGAAAAATCAAGTCCAGAAATCAGTTTTATTGGCATGATGCTTCTATTCATAACATACTGAAACCCCTAATAAGTAAATGTATTATTTTTTTTTTGCATTTGCATTGCATGCCCAGCCACAGAACAGCATCTTTTTCAGCCAGGTGTAGAGCCTCGAGTCCGCCATTGAAATAAGTTAGCGGACACTTGTTGACAATGTGATGCATGGTTTCTGGTTTCCCACAGCTGCAGTTCGGGTTGGTGGCTTGACTCCACCGAACAAGGTTGACTGCACATCGATCTTGTCTCGTTCGGAGTTGGTTCGGCATTGATCAGTGTCGTCGAGGAAGGTGGAAGCCAGGAGGACAGACTGACGGCTCAGCTGTGAGGGCGTGGTTCACAAAATCAGTTGCTGCCCACTCATCACTCCATGCCAAGTTAGCTGTCATATCCTCTGGCGGCAGGTTCAACCAGACAGGTTTTGTCGTGGTGGTATGTTGTGGAGAACTGGCAGCCATGGTAGTGGTGTAGGACGTAGGGTTCCAGTGATTGTGCGCATAGACGTGTTTAACTGAACATCAACTAGCTTGGTGTGGGATGATCTGGACCAGACCAGTGCACAGTATTCTGCTGTTGAGTAACACAGAGCAGGTGCAGTGGTCTTGAGTGTCTGTGCCCTTGCACCCAAGCTTGTGCCGGACAGTTTGCTGAGTAGATTATTCCGAGAGCTGACTTTGGCTGCTGTCTTCTTCAAATGATCATGATATGTTAATGATCGGCCCATAGTAACACAGGTACGTCGGATTTAGTTCATGTTTGATCCGCTGGCCCTTGAGGTGTATATTGAGCTCCCGTTTGGCTTGTGCATTGTGGAGGTGGAAGTTACTGGATACCAACTTGGTTCCACTGGGCTGGAGCCGTCACCTATTGAGGAAGTCCGCCATCCAAGTCCATGTCCATGTTCCTTAATTAAGATACAGCGAGAAGGAATGGTTACAACATTTCTCTCCAGCTTGATACTGTACAGATCCCAGTCGGCTTTACGGAGGTTCCAGCGCTTCTTGGCTGAGCCGTGGATAATCGGCAGTTGGAGTCCAATGTGGATGAGCAATGGTCTGTGCCATGAGGGAAGTCTTCCAACACCATCTGGCTTGCTGGCTGGGGGTGGTCACTGCTCGATGTGAGCCACCACAATTCTGGTGAATAATCCTTTTTCCATCTTTCCAAATGGAATGTACCACATTGCTTGGTATTATGGGTCAGAGGGAGATCACTGTTGGATGCCCATTCTGCCATGGCCTCTCCTTCCTCGTCTGGTTCTGAGTAGCCCCAGTCAGGGTGATGGCTGTTGAAGTCGCCAATGTATGCGGGATGCTCGAGATCTGGAAGCACACCTTGGTCCCAGTGCTGACTGGGAGGTTTGTAGACATTGGCGACTCTGAATCCTCCAACCTGAACGATGTCACAGAAGTGTGATGAAGAGACTGGAGAGACATTACTGCAAACATATGTTGCACGGCCAAATCTGGCATCTGGTGTTGACGAGATAAAATAAAATCTTCGGATCCTGTCTGGAGACCAGGTCGGAGTTGACAGGGAGCACGACGAGAACAGTGATCCAATGCTCCCCATAAGTTCATTGCACTTATTTGATTCAGTAAACTCAATTCCACTGAGTAATGGTGTCTCCCAAAACCCCATTTATTAGTATTTAAGTTCAATTAACTTGGTTTTCAAGTATAGTGAACTTAACTATTCAAGTTGTGTTAACTACTTGCAAGTAGATTTAACTCAGATTTGAATTAAATTATTGTTGTTTCTACTGTTGTACTTTTTAATAGATCACACTAAAGCACAGCTCAAATAAAGATGATAACTGATTCTAGGTACGTTATTAAATCATTCTTTACAGAAATGCATATATGCACTTCAGCTGCAACTATATTTGCAGAAAGAAAAAAAGATGCTAATTCTGTGATATTAGTATTGTTTTAAATATAGTGAACTGTGTTTGCTCTAGTATCTGCTGCAGAGGAACTGCTGAAGAAACATGTGTTTTAAACTGATTTACCCAAACTGGCCCCTTTGATGTGGGAGCCCGTCTAGAGAGTTTTACAGAGGAGGTGTGAAGTCGATTAGTTAGATGCTTTTTAGGCCATTCGCTGTGTGCAGTGGGACAACAGAGGACCACTTTGGCTCGGTTCAGGGATGAAAGCACTCCCACATGTCATTGGGGGACACAAGGGCAGTAGTGGCAAGTGCAGAATATATCGTTAAGAAAGAGCGATGAGGAGATGTGAACCTGCCCTTCATGTTCCAGAACAAAGCGAGCCCCAGGGATGTTTGAATGGACTGCCCTGAAGGGGATTTGACAGTGTCAACCCTTGTCATGTCATGTTAGCTTAGTGTAAACATCAATACTAGACAGCTAAAGATCAGACAGATCCAGATTTCAGTCTTAAAATCCTGACAGCAAAGACTCTGAAGGCTTTATCACTTCAAGACATTACTGCTTATAGCTCTTCCTGGCTTTCTGAGTGTTGTTTGTTTAGTGGACAACATTATGGGATATTTCAATACACATTTATGTATTTTTATTTTTAATGTTTGTGTACTGTTAGGATTTGCATTTGCGTTTGATTGCTGGAAAATGTAAAGACCACATTAAATCAAAATTGGACATTTGTGGCTTGAAGTCCATGTCTGTCAGCACCAAAAACCAGGTCTTCACAAGACAATCCCTCAACATTGTGTCAAGTAGAAACATTGTGGATTGTTTAGATTCAGTCTAGGCCAATCAGCTGAGGTGCGTCTAGTGGCAGCTGTGTGGAACTTAAACAACAGTTGTCAGATTTGTGGCCTGGATGGCAAAAAAATCCCCACTCAGTGTTCTTTTGATTCTGATCTCCAGGCGTCAATCTGTTTTGTCACGTGCTGCCACCGAGAAGCTGAGCAGATGGCGCCATTCAGCAAGGCAGAGAACAGCAGAGAGAAGCTCGTTTTACTCAGAAGAAAAGAAAGAGAAACAAGAGAAGGTGAACTAGAAATATGAGGAAAGACAGGTTATTGAGAATGATGGAGAAGAAAGAATAATAACATACACCCTGACTCTCTCTGCTGTAGAAAAAGTTAATAGCGTATTTAGGGCTTCACTTGATCGAGGCATGAGATGGTTTGGATACAATACCTTTTATATATAATCAGTAACATAAAATTCAATTTAACATCCATTAAACACTATTAAAGTGTGACGAGACTTGAGCTGCGCATGCAAGCCATTCGCATCATAAGCCGATCAACTATTTAGCCCTTTTTGGTGAATCGCTCCTGCAAAATCCTAACACTTTATTCCAGGTTTAATTTATATTTTGAATAGAAATAGAAAGCAAAGCAGGTGCGATTTACCGAAAGTGAAGCGTTGCCAGCTTGTGATGCATGAATGGCTTGCACGCGCTGCACAAGTCTGTCGGGTATACTGCAGTCTTGTCACATTTTAACTTTTTGTTTAGCCTCCCATTCAGCTCATGAAAACACGCTGTGTGATAATGAGGAAGGATTACATCAAGATGTAGATTGTAATGCAGGTGCAAAATTTCACATAAATAAAATAGTCTACTCCTCTCTCGTCATTGCTGAGATTGCCAGAGATTACCCCTCTCCGTGCCAATGCTGGCATGCATGCCATAGGTTGCCAACCCCTGGTCTATACAATCCAAATCTTTTTATTATACTGTTGCCCCTAAAAGTATTTTGACACTTAAGCCACACCTAAATAAATGTTTGAATGCCATGCATTAGATTAGGGGTTTCAATCATTACAGATGGAAAAAATCTTTTGAAATAAACTTTCATTAATAACAATCATTATTACTTTCTAATACAGTATATGTTTGGGATGTGCCATGGTGATAGACTAATCGACAGGTCCATCGTCCAACTACTGATTAGTCAATTAGTGGCATAGGCTACTAACATTTATATTTTTAATGATGGTGGTTTTAATGAGGGATGCATTTCTTAAGTTTCTTTAGTGGATCTCTTTTGTGCTTATTTTAGTTGTAAGAGGATATCACATTACTCAGTTAAATAGTATTGCAATTTTAAACTCTGAGCTGTGCTAAAAACAGTAACGCTTCACACTAGAGCATCTACACATTAAAGGTTGCACTATGTCGGAAAGACAGAGAGGGAAAAAACAAGGGTTTGCAATAGTGATGCTCTGTCATGCAACCAAAAGTTGAGAGCCAATAAGAATCTCAGAATTGTAGGAATAGCTGTGCTGTGAAAAAAAGGTGAAGAAACTCATACATGCGGTGTATTAATTCTCTGTCCTTTATTAATATTTTTTCTACAAGGCTAAAAAAGGTAGTCATTTAGAGAGAGTCAGGAGAAGTGTTTCAATTTATCTGGTACATTGTTGAAAATTTATATGAATGATTTCCATGCATCAAATGCTCCATCAGCGCTTTCCCTGTTGTGTAAGTGCACTCACAAGCAATGTACGCATGCCGTTATGTTTGTGTGTTAACAATAGAACGTCTCGGGTTATGACTATAACCCTTGTTCCCTGAGAAGGGAACGAGACACTGCGTCGTTGAAAACGACTCTTTGGGGAACGCTCCTTAGCGTGCGCCTCTGAATTATGAATGAAACTATTCCAATCTTGATTGGTGTTGCGTCATGACGTAACATGTGACGGCATAACTGGATGCATAAAAGTGACACCGGTACACATACACATTAGCCTAGCGATGAAGCAAGCCGCTCTCAGGCCTTGAGGGGCGTGGCAGGACGACGCAGTGTCTCGTTCCCTTCTCAGGGAACAAGGGTTATAGTCATAACCCGAGACGTTCCCTTCTGAGGGAACTCGCACTGCGTCGTTGAAAACGACTCTTTGGGGAACGAATGCCCACTAGGCCACGCACCGAAAAAAAGGCCTGCCCTAGGGTGAAACTGAACTCAGGCACTCAGCTAGGACGAGAGAACACGTGCGCCAGGCGTACTAGGGAGGTGCAGACTGTAAAACCTGATGAAAGTGTGCGGGGTAGCCCAACCCGCTGCCTCACAGATCTCCTGGAGCGGTACTCCCGATAAGAGAGCCCTAGAGGACGCCATGCCTCTAGTTGAATGAGCCCTCACGGCCAAAGGTGAAGGCAAATTGCGCACCTTGTAGGCCGAGATAATAGCCTGAACAATCCAATTACTAATGGTTTGTTTCGAGGCAGGGAGCCCCTTCTTAGGTGACCCAAAACACACTAACAGTTGGTCCGACCTCCTCCAAGAAGAGGACCTCTCGAGGTAAACACTGACAGGGCAGAGCAAATGGAGCCTCTCTTCTTCTGCCGACACATGAGGTGGAGGATAAAAAGCCTGCAGGACCGTAGACCGTGCCGTGTTAGACGGCACCTTAGGCACATAGCCAGGTCTCGGGTGTAAAATGGCTTTAACTCCGCCAGGGGCAAACTCCAAGCAAGCTGGCGTCACTGCCAGGGCTTGAAGATCACCCACCCTCTTTAGAGAGGTAATAGCTAAGAGAAAAGCCATCTTGAACGTCAGGTCCTTGGGCGAAGCCGACTGAAGGGGTTCGAAGGGGGCCAGGGATAACCCTTCGAGAACCACCGCCAGGTCCCAGGCAGGAACCCTGGACCTGGTTGTCGGTCTCATCCTCCATGTACCACAGAGAAAACGAATGACCAGCTGGTGCCTCCCCAGAAGCCCATCACACAGTGGTGCATGGAACGCCGAAATGGCAGCCACGTACACCTTAAGTGTGGAAGGGAGAGACCACGAGAGAAACGATCTTGAAGAAACTCCAGAACTGAAGCCACCGGGCAGTTAACTGGATCTAATTCATGTTCTCTACACCAAGTGGAGAACACATTTCACTTGAGGCCATATAATCTCCTAGTAGACGGAGCCCTAGAGCTAAGTATGGTTTCAACCACCCCGCTGATAGACCAGCATTTAGGTACTGAACCCCTCAGGGGCCAGACCCACAGTTTCCACAGCTCTGGACGAGGGTGGAAGACTGTGCCCCCGCCTGAGACAACAGATCCCTCCTCAGAGGAATCTGCCATGGCGGAGCTATCAGGAGTGAAATTATGTCTGAGAACCATACTCGGGCCGGCCACATGGGGGCAACCAGAAGTAGACTGATGCCCTCTTGGCGGACCATTTCCAGGACTCCCGGGAGCACAGCAATCGGGGGAAATGCGTACAGGCGAAGCCTCGGCCAAGCCTGTACCATGGCGTCCAACCCCAGTGGGGCTGGATGTGAGAGGGAGAACCAAAGTGGACAGTGGGACGTCTCTCGAGACGCGAATAGATCCACTTCTGATGGTCCAAATTTGTCCCATATCAACTTCACCACCTCTGGATGAAGTCTCCATTCCCCGGGCCTCAGCCCCTGCCTCGACAGGATGTCTGCTCCCTGATTCTGAACCCCGGAATATACATGCTCTGATAGACAGTATTTTCCCTTGGGACCAAAGAATTATCTGATGCGCCAGTCTGCACAGAGGGCGCGATCTGAGTCCTCCTTGTCGGTTCAGATAAGCTACCACTGATGTATTGTCCGAACGTACTAGGACATGGTAACCTTTGATGTCTGGAAGGAAGCTCCTCAGAGCCCTGAACACAGCCAACATCTCTAGACAGTTTATGTGCCAAGAATGATGATGGTCCTGCCACAGACCCCTGGCAAAGCGGCCGTCCATGACCGCGCCTCAGCCAGTGAGGGAGGTGTCTGTCAAAACGGTTTTCGGCGACATGACGCTCCCAACACTGGCCCTAGGGACAGGAACCAAGGTTTCTTCCATATTAGCAGAGAACGAAGGCATCTGCGCGTTACTCTGATTATACTGAAATGGATTCCCCTTGGGGAAAACACCTTGGCTTTCAGCCACCACTGGAGGGGCCTCATGTGTAGAAGGCCCAAAGGTATCAAGTTGGATGCCGCTGCCATGAGGCCCAGCAGTCTTTGAAACTGCTTTACAGTGATGGCCTGGCCTAGTTTTAACCCGGACACCATCGCCAGAACGGACTCGATCACGTGCAGGAGACATGCGTGCCTGCATCGTAATCGAAGTCCCACACAACACCCAGAAACGTTGTACACTGGGATGGTTGTAACACACTCTTTTGTGTTGAGTCTCAACCCCAAACTTCGAATATGGCCAAGGACGACATCTCGATGCCGAATCGCCATTTCTCGAGACTGGGCCAGAATGAGCCAGTCATCGATAAAATTCAGTATCGCGGATGCCCTGAAGTCTCAGAGGAGCAGGAGCTGCATCCATACATTTGGTGAATGTGCGGGAGAGAGTGCTAGGCCGAACGGAAGAACCCGATATTGGTAAGCTTAGCCCCGAGCGAACCTCAGGAACCTCCTGTGACATGGAAGGATGGGTACATGAAAATAGGCGTCTTTTAGATCTATCGTGACAAACCAGTCCTCGGATCTGATCTGACTCACGATGACAGGAATGGTAAGCATTTTGAACCTGAACCTCCTCAAAGGCCGGTTCAAAACTCTGAGATCTAAAATCGGCCTCAACCCCCATCCTTTTTTTTTTTTTTTTTTTTGGAACTATAAAGTACCAGCTGTAAAGACCGGACTCCCTGTCTGAATGAGGAACACATTCTATGGCCTCCTTCAGCAGCAGAGATTGCACTTCTTGTTCCATCACCTGAGCCTGCTCGGAACCACTGTAGTCCGCACCACCCCAGAGAATTTGGGGGCGGTGCCCGAACTGCAGTTTGTACCCTGATTTTATTATATGCAGGACCCATGCAGATATGTTGGGAAGATGATTCCATGCCTCTACAAAATCTACTACGGGAACCAGCCTCTCGAGGCTGGTCTCGGGTGTTTTTCGAGCACTGTTCTCGACTTCCTGAAGCGAGATACCGGCAGGATTTAGTCGATACAGTCCTTGTGACCACAATTGATGTGTGTTTTTTATTTTTTGACGCGAACGGCACGGTGTGCGTTCACTGGAAATTGATGTGGCCCGAAGCGTCAGAGACGGCGGGAACCGACACCGATTTCCTGAGGACTCCGAAGGTTCTACCACCTCGGTAGGACCTCTTTCCTGAACCAGCCTCTCGTCTCGGGTGTTTTTCGAGCACTGTTCCCGACTTCCTGAAGCGGGAAACTGGCAGGATTTAGTCGATACGGTTCTTGTGACCACAATTGATGCTTGTTGTTTTTTATTTATTTTTTTTATATATATATATTTATTTATTTATTTTTTTTATATTTTTTATTTTTTTTTTGACACGAACGTTCGCTGTGCGTTCGCTGGAAATTGATGTGGCCCGAGCGTCAGAGACGGCGGAAACCAACACCGATTGTGTGCGGCCATGTAAGCCCTACTTATTAAAGCAGATGTATCTCTGCAGGGCTTACTAGGCAGCGCCGGGTTTTAGCCCATATACCGTGCCCCCAAAACATCGTCTGTAATCAAACACTGGGGCTGGAGATACGGGACGAATGCGGTTTACCCCACTATCTCGTTTTAGATATCTTTGTGGAGATCGGGGAAAAGCGGCAAACCCGGCGCTGAGTTTGTGATCTGTGCCGCAGGAAGCGCACGTCTAATTGCTTTCAAATTGCGTTCCCTGCTCATTTTGTGGCCAGCTGATATTCAGTCTGGCCACGGCACGCGTCACAACCTCAATCAGCTCCTCATAAGCTTGGCCAAAAACTGGCGTGCTTGGCTCACGGTCGATCCGCGATCGAAGCTGAGCATATCCACTTCCTCGGAAGCAGTGAGCTCAAGCAAGGGGACCTGATCATGGGCAGAAGAAGCGCGCGGCTTCTGCACCACTCACAGTAGGCTCGGGATCCTCAAACGAAGAATGAGAACGTGCGCAGCAGTCTCATTCTCATCTGCAAAATCCGCTGCGAACCCCGCGATTTCAATGCGCGCTGCCTCAACAGACGCGGGACCAAAACCGTGGGGAACACGAGCCTGACCGTGCTCATCGAAGCACGCCAACCGGAGCGCAGCACTCTCATGGGTAGTGCTTCACAACTTTCACAGGCAGATCCCTCGAGAGCTGCCTGTGCAGTGCTGCGCTCCCAAACAGTTCACACATAAAGCGTGCGTGTCCCTACCCGTAATGAAGCGAGGGCAGGGGTGCACGCACTTCTTGAACTGTTCGGTGGCCATAATATTTTTAAATCAGACAAACAACACCAAATAAGACAAACAATTTCAACATAGAGCGCTTGCTGAAGAGCGAAAGCTAATGTGTATGTGTACCGGCGTCACTTTTATGCATCCGGTTATGCCGTCACATGTTACGTCATGACGCAACACCAATCAAGATTGGAATAGTTTCATTCATAATTCAGAGGCGCACGCTAAGGAGCGTTCCCCAAAGAGTCGTTTTCAACGACGCAGTGCGAGTTCCCTCGGAAGGGAACAGCACGTAGTGCCTGCAGACTATACTCTCACTGAGCACTTTATTAGGAACACCTGTACTCAACTGTAATACACCTGTGTAGATTATTTAATCAGTCAATCATGTGGCAGGAGTGCAGTGCATACAATCATTCAGATATGGGTCAGGAGCTTCAGTTAATGTTCACATCAACCATCATAATGGGGAACAATGGGATCTCAGTAATTTGGACTGTGGCATGATTGCTGGTGCCAGATGGGATGATTTGAGTGTTTCTGAAACTGCTGATCTCCTGGAAATGTCACGCACAACAGTCTCTAGAGTTTACTCAAAATGGTCCAAAAAAAAAGAAAAAACATCCAGTGAGCGGCAGCTATGCGGACGGAAATGCCTAGATGATGAGAGCGGTAAATGGAGAATAGCCAGACTGGTTCGAGCTGACAGAAAGACAACGGTAACCACCCTGTACCCACCCCTTTGATAAACTACACATGTGGTTGTTTTGCTAGGACCCCTGTGAACTAACTGCAAACATGAACAAAAAGTTGGATCCAAAGGCTGTCTTAATTTGCTTGGAGTGGTTTGATGTTTTGTTATCTAATTCTATGGAATTCATAGATTTTTAATTGTGACTTGAATTTCCAAATACTTTTGGGGCCACTGCACGTTTTTTTATTAGTTTGTGGTTCACTTACACTGGGAATGAGAAGGATCACTGTGAAAATGGTATGCATTTATTCAGATCTGAACAATGTACCTCAAAACTAGGTTAACAGAGAAGGTAGTTCTGCAGTTAGTCTTTTTCTATGACAATGTGGGAGCTATTGTTTTTTGTTCTTTATAATTAATTACTTGTTATTTCTTTTTCTATTCAGAGGTAAGTACAACATTACAATTCCAAAGCATAAGCAAAGAATCCTCAGCTATATATGATATTGATTATTGCTTGGGCTAGTAGTTTGGTCAAGCCTAATTACTGGGTTTTATTGTATCCTGTTATGTTCCCTGTTGTCTTTTGTTTTTTGTACTGTTATTTTGAAGTTTAGTTTAGTTCCTGTTTTGGTTTTTGTAGTCCTTTGTAGTTTCTTTCATGCTGTCATGTTCACTGTTGTCTTTTGTTTCTGTGCTTTTATGTTGAAGTTTAGTTTAGTTCCTGTTTGGTTTTTGTAGTCCTTTTGTAGTTTCTTTTTATGATTGGTTTTCCCCTGATTGTTGCCCCAGGTGTCCCTCATTCCCTCGTTTGTTCCTTTGTGTATTTAAACCCTGGTTCTTTGTTTAGTCATTGTTGGTCGTTGTTTGGTGTTAGCCCGGTATGTGTTCCCTGCCAGAGTTCTCTGTTTGTTTTCATCGTGTTTTGGTTTTCAATTTTATGTTTTATTTCCCCATTGAGGGTTGTTCCTTTGTGTTTTCTTGTTTGTTTATTTAATAAAAGTCCTAACTGCAATTGGATCCGCATCTCCTCGTCTGCCTCGCTGCTCAAGCATAACAGAACGACCGACCACACATGGATCCAGCAGCTATTCGGGCCAAATGTCGGCTGCTCAATCTGCAGCAAGAACACTACCCACTTGCAGACCACGCTCGCTACTTCCTCCTCCTGGCGAACGCTACTGACTTCCCGGACTCTGCACTGATGATCTTTTTCAGGAGCAGCTTGAACCCCTCGCTGAGGGAGCAGGTGCCACAGGCAGCGCCCGGCTGCACTTTCCACGACTACCTGGGAACGACCCTACTAGCGTGCAGCTCACCGCTCCCTGACACACCAGCCCATCCTGTCAGCGAACAACCCCCCACGCCTATGGCTTCCCTTGAACCCGCACGGCCAACTTCGTCCGCCCGGAGGAGGAGGAGAAGACAGGCGTCCGCCTCCCGGCCCACGCCTGCCCCGGTCAACGAGCCAGAGCCCTCGTCAGCCACGGTCAACGAGCCAGAGCCCTCAGCCCCAGAGGTCAACGAGCCAGAGCCCTCAGCCCCAGAGGTCAATGAGCCAGAGCCCTCAGCCCCAGAGGTCAGTGAGCCAGAGCCCTCAGCCCCAGAGGTCAGTGAGCCAGAGCCCTCAGCCCCAGAGGTCAGTGAGCCAGAGCCCTCAGCCCCAGAGGTCAGTGAGCCAGAGCCCTCAGCCCCAGAGGTCAGTGAGCCAGAGCCCTCAGCCCCAGAGGTCAGTGAGCCAGAGCCCTCAGCCCCAGAGGTCAGTGAGCCAGAGCCCTCAGCCCCAGAGGTCAGTGAGCCAGAGCCCTCAGCCCCAGAGGTCAGTGAGCCAGTGCCTGTCGCCTCAGAGGTCAGTGAGCGAGCGCCTGTCACCTCAGAAGTCAGTGAGCGAGCGCCTGTCGCCTCGACCGTCCCTGAGGGAGCGCCTGTCGCCTCGACCGTCCCTGAGGGAGCGCCTGTCGCCTCGACCGTCCCTGAGGGAGCGCCTGTCGCCTCGACCGTCCCTGAGGGAGCGCCTGTCGCCTCGACCGTCCCTGAGGGAGCGCCTGTCGCCTCGACCGTCCCTGAGCGAGCGCCTGTCGCCTCGACCGTCCCTGAGCGAGCGCCTGTCGCCTCGACCGTCCCTGAGCCAGCGCCTGTCGCCTCGACCGTCCCTGAGCCAGCGCCTGTCGCCTCGACCGTCCCTGAGCCAGCGCCAGTGGCCATGACCGTCCAAAGGCCAGCGCCAGTGGTCATGCCTGTCCAAGAGTCCGAGCCTCCCGAGCTTTCCAGAGCTCCGCCTCCCGAGCTTTCCAGAGCTCCGCCTCCCGAGCTTTCCAGAGCTCCGCCTTCCGAGCCTCCCGAGCTTTCCAGAGCTCCGCCTTCCGAGCCTTCCAGAGCTCCGCCTTCCGAGCTTTCCAGAGCTCCGTCTTCTGAGCCTCCCAGGGCTCCGCCTCCCAAGTCTCTCGAGCCTCCCAGGGCTCCGCCTCCCAAGTCTCTCGAGCCTCCCAGGGCTCCGCCTCTCGAGCCTTCCAGGGCTCCGCCTCCCGAGCTTCCCGAACCTCCCAGGGCTCTGCCCTTCAAGCCTCTCGAGCCTCCCAGGGCTCTGCCCCTCAAGCCTCTCGAGCCTCCCAGGGCTCCGCCCCTCAAGCCTCTCGAGCCTTCCAGGCTCCGCTCCTCAAGTCTCTCGAGCCTTCCTGGGCTCCGCCTCCCGAGCCTCCTACGGCTCTTCTCCCAGAGACTCCAGAACCTTCTAGGGCTCCGCCTCTAGAGCATCCTACGGCGCACCCTCCCTCGGCTCCACCTCCAAAGCCTTCCAGGCCTCCGCCTCTAGAGCTGCCTACGGCGCCACCTCCTTCGGCTCCGCCTCCAGAGCCTTCCAGGTCTCCGCCCCTAAAGTCTTCCTCGGCTCCGCCTCCTGAGCCTTCCTCGGCTTTGCCTCGTGAGCCTCCCACGGCTCCACCCCTTGAGCCTCCAGAGCTTTCCATGGTTCCGCCTCCCTCGGCTCCGCCTCCTGAGCCTCCCGAGCCTTCCTCGTTATGTTCCCTGTTGTCTTTTGTTTTTTGTACTGTTATTTTGAAGTTTAGTTTAGTTCCTGTTTTGGTTTTTGTAGTCCTTTTGTAGTTTCTTTCATGCTGTCATGTTCACTGTTGTCTTTTGTTTCTGTGCTTTTATGTTGAAGTTTAGTTTAGTTCCTGTTTGGTTTTTGTAGTCCTTTTGTAGTTTCTTTTTATGATTGGTTTTCCCCTGATTGTTGCCCCAGGTGTCCCTCATTCCCTCGTTTGTTCCTTTGTGTATTTAAACCCTGGTTCTTTGTTTAGTCATTGTCGGTCATTGTTTGGTGTTAGCCCGGTATGTGTTCCCTGCCAGAGTTCTCTGTTTGTTTTCATCGTGTTTTGGTTTTCAATTTTATGTTTTATTTCCCCATTGAGGGTTGTTCCTTTGTGTTTTCTTGTTTATTTAATAAAAGTCCTAACTGCAATTGGATCCGCATCTCCTCGTCTGCCTCGCTGCTCAAGCATAACATAACCTCTCATAAAGGAGGAAGTGCTGGAGTGCAGGTTTAAATGTGTTGTTTGGGTCAGTCCTAAATGGTGCTTTTTTCTCTGCGGTCTTTAAATGCTGTTTTGTAACTCAAGAATATAATTTCCACTAATGTGTCTGTTGTATATACACATTTGCATTTATTTATACATTTTCCTCCACTCTCATGCATTACACTGATCGTCAAATGCAAGCGTATTGTTTGCGTGTTGCTAGATAGGAAATGTATGACTTTTTCCATTTGAACTTCTGCATATTTGTGTGGTTTCTTGTCAAATTTATACTTTTACAAGTGAAAAGAATAATTGTATGCTCACTTTTTAATGCTTTTCAAAAAGGTTTGGGCCACAAACCCCAATTGAGGTCTTCACCTTCAGACAAATCGACAATCCCTGAATGCTAAATATCAAGAGACAATTGTTAGCTTTCTCACCAAGTGAATGCGTACTTATGCTACCCTTGATGGAAAACAATTTGAAGGGTTTCAATGGCCATAGTAGTGGGGTCAAAAGTCTGCAGTTCGATCTCATTAAAATTACGTGACTGTGGCAACATTTTTCCAAAATTATATTCCTTACAGGTATCATGGCAGTCCTGAGGTAAAATGTCCACTTTGTGCCGCTAAAGAGGAGTTAAATTCTCTCCCAAACAGATGAGGTTTTTAAGGTTAATGCACCACTGAGTTTAAAATCATCAAATCCAACCTCCCTATACTAAACCTTAAACCTAAACTAAACCGAAAGTGTCATAAAAGCAACATATTTAGCATTCTTTAAGTGGATACATAACAAATCATCTCGGGTTACATATGTAACCCTTGTTCCCTGAAAAAAGCGGAACGAGATGCTGCGCTGAAGTGCGCTTTGGGAACACGTCTCAGTTGTGACCAGCTGTGAATATGTATGCAACACATCAATGAACATTGACTGGAATTTTTAGCCTTTGCCGATGTAATCATTGGACACACCTTGCGCAGTGGCTATAAATAGATTCGTCACCGGTGCATCATCAGTTATTTTGTCTGAAGAGCAGTCCCGGGGCATCCAAGTGCGGCAGAAAAGCGCAGCATCCCACTCCAACGTGAGAGCAGCATGCCCTTCCCCCAAACAAACAAAGCAAAACTGATGCATGTCCCTCTCGGCAATAGAGCGTAAATAAGGGAACACTGAGAATCAGTTTGCTCTGATTCTCAGTCATTCTCTCTCTCTATTTATATATATATTTATAGAAAGCAGAGAAAGGAGAAAAGGTTCACTGCACACTGCCTAACAGAATCTAACTCCTAACAGAGGAAAGAAAGTTTGACAGCTTCGTGATAGCACACAGCACAGCACAATCTGTACGGGAATACTCTGAAGACGAAAAATCTGATGATGTCAGCATTTTGTTCATTCAGGCCAAATCCTTTTTAATTGACATTATACATTGTTTTTTGGAATGATAGTGATAGGAGAATGTAGTGATGGATTATTTATGCTTGATTTACATGTCATATAAATCTAAGGAAGCGTAAAACACACTTATTAACTTTTTTAATTTAACTGTGGTTCCCCTTCTGTCGCTCTCTCCACGTTGTGTCAGAGAAGCGACACTAGGGGTCTCTCTTGAGCGCCGATATTCACCTCTGATCTATGAAAAAAGGCCAATGAGAAGTTGGCAGCCGGTATTTGCATATCCCGCCCCCGGACATACGGGTATTTAAGCGGGACAAATACGGGAGTTCATTCAGTAAATTTCTTCGGAGCCGATGGTCGTGCATGCAGTCTGCTGCGAGTTACACACCAAGTTCCTGTTTAAATCCTCTGACGCTGTGCATGCTGTTGGACTTTACGGCGCACAACAGCGGCTTTCTCCTTCGTGCACGGCTGTGCATTCTTGCCCCTGGGCGCTTCGACAGCGCAGACAACTCGAAAGAGTTATTCTAAAAGAGTAATTTCACTCTAAAGAGCAAAACACAGCGGCGTTGAACGTCCTTCTCAGGACGCGTCTTTTTAAAGACGATTTTCCGCCCCTGTGTAGTTTCTGGATGTGGTTGATTTCTCCCCACTTCTGACGGTCATAAAAACTGCCTTGCATTCCTGGGTTGCGATCACAGGCAGGCAGCGTTTTTATGAATGGTCTATGTTTTCAGTATGAGAACATAGCCATGACAGCATTGCGGTCATAGGCTTTTTCTTGTACGGGATTGAGGCAGGCACCACGGGCGATGAAAAGGATCTGGGGACAATGACGGGCTCCGTTTCGCCGGGTGAACCCCCTCGAAACCCCCCGCCTCCCCGGCACGCTTGCTTGTTTCCGTCCGAGCTGGGGATTAGCATTCTCTCCAATGGGTCATGTTTTCAGTGTGAGAACATAACCGCTGCAGCGTTGCGATCTCTGCTTTCTCTTGTAGTAAGATC
The DNA here is from genome assembly GCF_025860055.1 of Xyrauchen texanus. Taxonomy (NCBI): domain Eukaryota; kingdom Metazoa; phylum Chordata; class Actinopteri; order Cypriniformes; family Catostomidae; genus Xyrauchen; species Xyrauchen texanus. Next base: position 39,591,839 of record NC_068311.1, read on the forward strand.
GTCTTTCAGCTGCCGCCCGCGCCTCGCCTCGCCTCCTTCCTACGGGATTGAGGCAGGCGCCGCGGGCGATGAAAGACGATCTGGGGAGAATAACGGGACGCTTTCGCCGGGTAAATCCCCTCGAAACCTCCCGCATCCCCGGCACGCTTGCCTGCTTCCCCCGAGCTCGGGATTAGTGTGGTCCGCTTAACGGCCTACCGTCCGGTCCCTCGTGGTTCCCGGCATTGGATGATGACATCGCTGCATCGGAGAGCGTAACAGCGGCGTCCGATGCGGATAACTCGCCTGGGCCGCTACCTTCGGGTCTCCGCCCAGTCTGAGACTGATGCACGGAGGTCCGCTATGCTTCCCCGGGCTTAATTGGTTCCGCGGGCCGCTACCTTCGGGTCTCCGCCCAGTCTGAGCCTGATGCACGGAGGTCCGCTATGCTTCCCCGGGCTTAATTGGTCCCCCCCCGGTTCCTTCCCAGACGTGCATGATGAGCTGAGCAAGCCCATTCCTCGCTCCTCCGCTCTCGTTACCCTTGGTGGTACAACGGTCCCAGACCACTCCCCCCTGCACGCCATGGCCCCCTCCTGCAAGTCCACCGGGACAAGGCACTTCAAAAATCTGCACTTGGGTAGTCCTGTTCTTGACGTGCTGCAGGAACTGCACTCAAACAGGCGATGGCCACCCCCGTGGTCCAGAAACGCAACGATGGACAGGACCTGGTCGCAGTACAGGAGGCAGACAAAGCACGCTTTCTCAAAACGCCCCCATCTCCCAGCTCCGTCCATTCGGCGACACCACTTGACGACTTCGCCCAGCAGTTCTCAGTGGTGAAGAAACAGACGGAGGCGATTTCACACATCTTGCCCTGCAGCAAACCTGCCGCCAGTGGCCATGCCCTGTCTGATCGCCGAGGGCGCCCTCCTGCGGCTTTCAAGAAAGAAAGAAAGTGGTGCTCCGCCTCAACTAACAGAGTGGGCACAGCTCTCAGCCCCAGCGTCGAGCTCCCCGCAGAAGTTGGACGCCCCTCGTCTCATGGACCCCCTCGAGGACCCGAAAGGCTCCCAGGCGCTCCTGAGATGACCGACCCAGAGACCGAGACGGTAGCTCCGGAGCTGGTAAGGCTGCTCCGTTCCCTGGTTGAGGGCCGGGAGGAGAATCTTTCGGTAAATTCATTACATTCTCAATCATAAAGCTATTTCCTTTTTGTCTCTGGGTCACCTGGCCCGCAAATGCCGTTCTCACTGCTCTTTGCTTCCAGATCTCAACAGTCCCGGCTTCCTGAACGTGGTGTCCCCGCCCTCAGCCCCACGACTGTTCCCCGGCCGGCCGGTTCAGACGAGTCCAGAGGACGTCAACATCAGACCTCCTCCTCAGTCACGAACCCGCCCCCTGCCGGGTGCGTGGAGCAAGGTAAGTGCTTTGAGTTTGTTCTCAGCACCAGAGCCTAGGGACGCTTCACTGCCTCTCGACGCTATACTACCTGTTCCGCCCCGCTGCGAAGCCCCGCCGGGTACGTCCAAAATACTCGTCCCCTTGGTGCCCCTTGTACGGAGTTTAGAGGCGTGGCTTTCACTGCCCAACCGGACCATTCGACTCGGTCACGCAATTCAGTTTGCCAGGCTCCAACCCCCTTCGTGGGCATCAATTTTTCCGCAGTATATGGCAAATATGCCAGAGTCCCTGCGTGAGCCTCTCTTTTACTAAAAAGCAAATACGCGATAGAGCCTGTCCCTCCACCCGAAACGAAGAAGTGTTTCTACAGCCCTTACTTCATTGTACCCAAGAAAGGCAGTGGCTTACGACCGATCTTGGACCTGCGAGAGTTGCTATGCGTGCACAGAGACCAGGTGCTCAGGCACCTCAGCCGTTTGGGGCTTCAGGTCAACTGGGAAAAGAGCAAGCTCATCCCGGTCCAGAGCATCTCTTTTCTCAGTTTGGAGTTAGACTCAGTCTCAATGACAGCACGTCTCTCCAATGAGCGTGCTCAGTCAGTGCTGAAATGCCTCGCTTCCTTCAAGCCAGGTGCCGTGGTCCCGCTAAAACGATTCCAACAGCTCCTTGGGCATATGGCATCCTCTGCGGCCGCGCCGCTGGGGTTGATGCATATGAGAACACTTCAGCACTGGCTCCAGACTCGAGTCCCGAGACGAGCATGGCGCCGCGGCACGCACAACATGAAAGTTACCACTGCCTGCCGCCAAACCTTCAAACCCTGAACAGACCTCTGCTTTCTATGGGCAGGATTACCCTTGCAGCAGGTGTCCCGATGCATTCTGGTTACAACCGATGTCTCCAAATTGGGTTGGGGGCCGTGTGCAACGAGCACGCAGCCGCAGGCTGGTGGAACCGAGGCCCGCTGCGTTGGCACATCAACTGCCTAGAGCTGTTGGCTGTTTTCCTTGCCCTGAGGAAGTTTCTTCTGTTAATTCGGGGCAAGCACGTCCTAGTCAGGACAGACATCACCACAGTGGTAGCCTACATAAATCGCCAAGGCGGAGTACGCTCCCTCCACATGTCACAGCTCGCCCGTCGTCTCCTCCTCTGGAGTCAGCAGCGACTCCAGTCACTGCGCGCCACTCACATCCCCTGCAACCTCAATGTGATAGCGGATGCGCTGTCAAGACGAAGCTTGCCCGGCGGAGAGTGGAGGCTCCACCCCCAGTCGGTAGACCTGTTTGCCTCCCAAGAAACCTCCCACTGCCCGCTCTAGTATGCCCGGGCAGAGGCTCCCCTCGGGGCAGATGCTTTGGCACACAGCTGGGCCGCAGGGCTGCGCAAGTATGCATTTCCCCCAGTGAGCCTTCTTGCACAGGTGCTATGCAAGTTCAGGGAGGACGAAGAGCAGGTCATTCTGGTGGCCCCCTACTGGCCCACCCGGACTTGGTTCTCGGACCTCACGCTCCTCACGACAGCCCCTCCCTGGCGAATTCCTCTGAGGAAGGACCTTCTTTCTCAGGGACGGGGCACGCTCTGGCACTCGCACCCAGACCTCTGGAACCTCCACGTCTGGCCCCTGGATGGGATGCGGAAGATCTAGCTGGCCTACCATCGACCCTCATAGATACTATCAACCAAGCCAGAGCCCCCTCTACCAGGCATCTTTACGCCCTAAAGTGGCGTCTGTTCGCAGACTGGTGTTCTTCCCAAGCTGAAGACCCACAGAAGTGCGCGGATAGGTCACTGCTCGTGTTCCTACAGGAGAGGCTGGAGAGGAGGCTGTCCCCCTCCACCCTCAAGGTGTATGTCGCCGCCATCGCGGCTCACCACAACACGGTAGATGGCAAGTCTCTTGGTAAGCACGACTTAATTGTCAGGTTCCTAAAAGGTGCCCGGAGGCTGACGGCCTAACCTGTTTCCCTCCTGGGATCTCTCGATCATCCTCACGGGCCTCCAGAGACCCCCTTTTGAGCCGCTAGATTCAGCTGGACTCAGGGCCCTCTCTCTCAAGACCGCCCTGCTGATCGCGCTCACCTCCATCAAGAGGGTCGGGGACCACCCTCCAGGAGGAGGCAGACCGGGCTCTTTCTTTGCTGTGTCCAGTACGTGCTTTGCGTATCTATCTGGACCACACACAAAGCACTAGACGCTCTGAGCAGCTCTTTGTCTGCTTCGGGGGACAGCGGAAAGGGAACGCTGTCTCCAAACAGAATCTTGCCCACTGGGTTGTCGACGCCATTTCATTTGCTTATCACACCCAGGCCGTGCCCCCCCTTGCGGGTCCGAGCTCACTCCACTAGGGGTGTTGCGTCCTCGTGGGCACTGGCAGAGCAGCGGGCTGGGCAACACCTAACACTTTTTCGAGATTCTACAATCTCCGAGTTGAGTCAGTATCCTGATGGCTTGAATGGGGCATTGGAGAAGGGTACGTGCAGTCTGATACAGTTGGTCGTCCTGCACGTAAGAATACCTGCTCGCTCCTGTATCAGCAGTTCACGTACACGGCTCAGCACATGGCACGTTTATAAGTGGACCCCGAGTGTCGCTTCTCTGATACAACGTGGAGAGAGCGTCAGAAGGGGAACGTCTAGGTTACGTATGTAACATCCGTTCCCCGATGGAGGGAACGAGACGTTGTGTCTTCCCCGCCACGTCGCTGAGCCGAGCCACTGTTGTGGCCGGACCATTTCCGGCTCCTCAGAAAAATCCTGAATGAACTCCCGTATTTGCCCCGCTTAAATACCTGAATGTCCGGGGGCGGGATATGCAAATACCGGCTGCCAACTTCTCATTGGCCTTTTTTCATAGATCAGAGGTGAATATCGGCGCTCAAGAGAGACCCCTAGTGTCGCTTCTCTGACACAACGTCTCGTTCCCTCCATCGGGGAACGGAGGTTACATATGTAACTTAGACGTTTTACACATGTTTTTATAACATGAAATGCCTGGAGTTCGGTCCAGCAGACAATCACATCGTCCTAAGACCGCGACCGGGCTACGTGCCCAAGGTGCCTGCGACCCCCTTCAGGGACCAAGTAGTGAACCTGTAAGTGCTGCCCCGGGAGGAGGCAGACCCAGCCCTTTCGTTGCTGTGTCCAGTACGTGCCCTGCATAATTATGTGGACCACATGCATAGCTTTAGATGTTCTGAGCAGCTTTTTGTCTGTAAACCCATGTGACGTATTTTGCCACTCTTTACCTCCCCCCAGCCTGGGTAGGTGGTGGTCTCCGTGGGGTATTTTCCCCCTAAAAGAATTGGAGTTAATAACTCCTAAAAAATAACTCCTTCCCCGATGCGTGTGATACCATTACTGTAGATGGCCCCAGCCATTTTTTCTCTATGCGAAAAACATAGAGAGAGAAAAGGCGTGGCTGGGCCGGCTTGCTCCCATGCTTGGCACGTCGCTTTGTTCTCTCTCTGGGATGCCGGGTACCTAAAAGGTTTATGATGATTTTTTATGGGGCATTGGGGAAGGGTATGTGCAGTCTGACGCAGCCTGTTGCTTTGGCACACAACCTCCTGCCCTCACCTGTGTCAGCAGCCCATGTACATGTTCCCTCCATCAGGGAACGGAGGTTAGAACAGTAACCTAGACATTCTCCGTCTGTCGCTCACTTCGACGTTGTGTTGAGTGAAGCGACACTAGGGGTCTATATTCAATCACACCATGCGCTGAACTGTGTACATGGGCTGCTGATGCAGGTGAGGGCAGGAGGTTGCATGCCAAAGCAACAGGCTGCGTCAGAATGCACAAACCCTTCCCCAATGCCCCATAAAAAATCGTCATAAACTTTTAGGTTCCCGGCATCCCGGGACGTTATCGTGACAGGCCTATTTATTACATTAATGTTATGTTTAATGCACTTTTTTTTAAAGTGATAAATTTAACATTTTTTGTAAGTAATTGAAAAGAATTGAATACATTTTCTTCCTCTTCCTCTTTTTATGTTAAAATGATTATCCTACTCAAATGCATGGGACATAAAATAAAATAGAATTAGTTTGAAATTAATCCAAAAGTAATCAGATCAGATTACCCCAAAATGTAATCTATGAGATAATGTTACTGATTGTATTTTTTGTCATGTTATTTTTAATCAGTACCTGATTACAATTCACAAGTATTCCACCAAGGACAGGGTATAGTCATGTGTCAGATTTTAATACCATGGGACTAAATGATCATCAACAAAAAAGTAATCAAAAAGCACCATGACACTGCCATGATTTAGGACATGTACCATGGCAGTGCCATGGTAATATCTGAAGTACTTTGAGGTACCATGTAAATAAAATTATACATAAAATCGTATCGGTTACCTAACGTAACCTCGGTTCTCTCTAGATGAGGGAACGAGTATTGCGTAAGCTAGCTTACGCTACGGGAAAGATTAATCTTTTCTGAGATATTGAAGCCAAAAAATTATCCTTAATTTTTGTATCCATTGTCAACGCAGTGCGGCAGCTGCATACCTTGAGCGGGTTATCTAGCGAGCTCATAGGTTGCTCTGCGGCAACTGCTGCAGCCTATAGACGAGCTTGGGCGAACTCGCATCCAATGAGAGGCGTCCGCGCTCACTGCATCAAAGCCTGCCAAAATGGGCGTGACTAGAGTGCATATAAGCGTAGTTCGTAGGCTGGAACCCTGGTTTTCATTGACTGAAGCGAAAAGTCGCCGTGGCGCGAAGCACGGCCGGCTACGCAATACTCGTTCCCTCATCTAGAGAGAACCGAGGTTATGTTAGGTAACCGATCACGTTCTCTTACGAGAGGTTCTCTCGTATGCGTAAGCTAGCTTGCGCTACGGGAACCCATTGTCAACGCCGTGCGTGCCAAGCATCCACTGTATGAGCCCCAGGGAATTAAGGGGGGGCCCGGGGGAGCCCTTATGAGTGGGGAAATAATATTTGGCCGGCAAGAATGCGGGTCATTGATTGTGTAATACATAAGCACATAGTGGGAAGGGAACGACAGAGCGGCGGTGCCGGTCTGTGTGGAATGTGACCCATTAGTGCAGCTCACCAGGGGAGCTGTAGCGTATTAAACCGCTAGTAGTTTTGCCTGCAGAGCGGGCACTTCCATATTGTAAAATCTGACAAAGGTGGAGGGGGAAGTCCATTCCACTGCCACACATATGTCGTGAATGGAAATCCCGCTGGACCATGCCCACGAGGATGCCATGCCTCTAGTGGAGTGAGCCCTAATGCCCAACGGGCATGGCAGGTCTTCTGACGCGAATGCAGCAGCAATAGCGTCCACTATCCATCTAGATAGTGTCTGTTTCGAGGCGGCGAGACCTTTGGTGCGCCCTCCGAACGAAACAAAAAGCTGCTCAGAGCGTCTGAAAGTGGCGGAGCGCGCAGTATACAATGTCAGTGCTCTGACCGGGCAAAGGAGATTGGCGTCGCGTTCGCTATCGGGTGCTGGCAGCGCCGATAGGGAAATGACCTGTGCTCTGAAAGGAGTACCGATCACCTTGGGAACATAGTCGTTGTCTAGGCTTTAAAATGACCTTGGAGTCACTTGGTCCAAACTCAAGACACGCAGGCTGACAGACAGTGCGTGAAGATCTCCCACACGTTTGACTGATGACAGGGCAGTCAGAAAACGGTTTTGATTGAAAGGTATTTCAAATCCACGGATTGAAGTGGTTCGAAAGGGGGCTTTCATAGTTTCGAGAACTATAGAAAGATCCCAGATAGGAACCGATGGGAGTGCGGGGGTTCATCCTTCTAGCTCCCTGAGGAAGCGGATGACCAGCTCATTTTTACCCCATGACTGGCCGTGCAGGGGTTCAGCAAACGCCGCAACGGCCGCCACATACACTTTGAGCGTGGATGGGGATCTGCCCTTATCCAGCAGCTCTTGTAGGAATACGAGCAGCGACGACACCCCACATGTCCGCGGGTCCAGGTCTCTGTCGGTGCACCATTTTGAGAACACAGACCATTTTGACGCATAGAGTCTTCTCGTGGAAGGGGCTCTAGCGTGTATGATGGTGTTTATTACTCCTTCTGGCAGAGCGACAGGTAGCCGTTGATCACCCACGCATGCAGCGCCCAGCGCTCTGGGTGGGGATGCCAGATTGTGCCGCGAGCTTGAGAGAGGAGATCTGCTCTCACTGGGATGGGCCACGGTGCTGTCAGTGACAGCTGCATAAGCTCCGGGAACCATGTCTGATTCTCCCAACGCGGGGCTATGAGGAGCACCGAGTGACGCGTTTCCCTGATCCTCTGCATTACCTGTGGCAATAGCGAGACGGGAGGGAAGGCGTAAGCGGGCGTCTGGGCCAGTCCTGGGCCAGCGCTCCTCGCTCGAGAAAAATATTGGGCAGTGAGAGTTCTCTTTGGATGCAAAGAGGTCTATCTCTGCTCTGCCAAATAGGTGCCATAACGTCTGGACTGTTTGAGCGTGCAGGGACCATTCCCCTGGGGGAATATTGTCTCTGGACAGTCTGTCCGGGCCGTCGTTCAGGTGGCCTGGCACGTGCGTCGCCCTCAGCGAGCGCAGGTGGCACTGGGACCAACTCAGTATGCATTTCGTCAGATGGAAGAGATTCCTGGATCTGACACTGCCCTGACGGTTTAGGTAGGATACCACAGATCTGTTGTCCGAACGGACCAGGACGTGGTGACCCTGAATGACCGGGAGAAAGCGCCGCGGCGTGCTTGACCGCTATAATTTCCAGACAATTTATGTGAAGGAGCTTTTCCTGAACTGACCATAGGCCAAAACCGGAGAGCCCTCGCGAGACCGTGCCCCAACCCGTGTTGGACGCGTCTGTCGAGATGACTTTTCGGCGAGATACAGCTCCCATTGTCACTCCCGCTGATACCATTCGGCCACTGTCCAGGGCTGCAGAGCTGAAATACAGGTCTGAGTCACCTTGATGGGCTGGCGGCCTGTGGCCCAAGCCCGGCAAGACGTGCGGTGTTTAGCCAATGCTGAAGCGGGCGATGTGCAGTAAACCCAGCTGAAGTACTGCTGCGGCTGAGGCCATGTAACCTAGCACTCTCTGGAATTTCTTCAGAGGCGTGAGGCTGTTCATCTGAAAAGATGCGGCTAGTCGCTGAACACGGCGGCTGTGTAGATAAGCGAGCCGTCATTGCCACGGAGTCTAGTTCTATTCCAAGGAAGGAAATTGTCTGACTGGGCTGTAGTGAGCTCTTGGTCCAATTTACTGCAAGACCCAAACTGTTCAGATGGCTGAGGAGAACTGCTCTGTGAGACAGAAGCTCCATATGTGACTGTGCCATAATCAGCCAGTCGTCAAATAGCTCAAAATTCGCAAACCCTGACTCCACAGGGGTGCGAGCGCCGCATCCATGCACTTCGTGAAAGTACGGGGTGCTAAGGACAGGCCGAACGGGAGGACGGTGTATTGATAAACCTGGCCGTCGAAGGCGAATCTCAAGAATGGCCTGTGACGGGATTTATCTGAATCTGAAAGTATGCATCTTTCAGATCGAGAGAAATAAACCAGTCCCTCTGGCGCACATGCGCGAGGAGTTTCCTGATTGTAAGCATTTTGAACGGTCTTTTGCAAGCACCTTGTTCAAAACCCTGAGATCTAATATGGGTCTGAGGCCGCCGTCTTTCTTGGGAACAAGAAAATAACGGCTGTAAAGCCCCGATTCGCTCAGAGAGGGTGGCACTTTCTCTATGGCCCTTTTGCACAGAAGGCTTGCTATTTCTGAACGAAGCATGCACGCTGCTTCCGTGTTCACAGTGGTTTCGAGCCGGCTCTGAAGCGAGGAGGGCGGCGATCGAACTGTAGCAAATAGCCCTGTTGTATTGTGCTTAACACCCACTTGGATATCCCTGGAATAGCTTCCCACGCTTTGAAGCGTAACGCTAGAGTGTGAATGGCCAATTCGCTCTGATTGCCGCACACAGAGCGCTGAACAAAATGTGTGAGCGCGTTTAGTGTGTTCATGATTGCTCGCAGACAGCATGAACAGGCTGTTTTGTGAGTGACTTCCCGATTGGAATGAATGGGGAAAGAGTCACATCTGTTACGTGATGCGCAAGCATAGTCATGGGCACGGGACTTACACACAGAGGAATGTTTGCTGGCCGTGTAACAGAGCGGGCAGAGAATGGGCGCGCGCATGTATTCGTGGGCGCATTTATTGACTCTAGCGCTCGAGCGGTTTGTAACCGCTTTATGTGAGCATGCTCTGGTGGGGACACGAGACATGCAGTGCTTGTGTGCAGAAGTGAACACTGGATTGTGGGCACATTTTCTACACATAGGGCTGGTCGTGTGACAGAGTGGCCAGAGAATGGGCACGCGCATGCATTTGTGGGCGCCTTCATTGACTCTGACGCTCGAGCGGTTCGTAACCGCTTTATGAGAGCGTGCTCTGATAGGGGCACGGGATGAGTTATGCTTGTGTGTAGAGGCAAACACTGGGTTGTGGGCACATTTTCTACACTTAAGACATGTTTGCTCTTTACAAGATTTATTTGGGTCGCCGTGAAAACGGCGTTTGAGTGCAGGCAAGCGGGCAGTGTCACCGGCTTGTTGGCTGCTAAATTCACCACTGTAGTAGCCTGAGAGAAGGGGACTGACAGGGGGCAAAGCTTTGACGGTGGTCTGGCCGCGGCGGGACTGAGCCGTCGTTTGTTCAACAAAGTTAGGAAGACTTCGGTTGCTCTAGTTTCAGCGTTACCTTAAATCGAGGCCCGCGGGGGGGGCGGTGCTCTGCGGTGGCTGTCTGAGCGCGATCGAGGGCGGCCGCCCTGTCGACGCTGATAAGTCTGAGATTGTTGAGCTGGGCGCTGTGAAGAGGCTCGTGCAGGAGGCTGATCACGTGAGCGGCCTGCAGAGGAGCTAGCGCGACGAGACAGAAAGAGATTCATGGCTTGTGTGGCTTTTTGGACCTCTGAAAACCGGTCAATGATACCACTCACCGCGGAGCCGAAGAGACCAGATGGAGAGAGCGGTGCGTTGAGGAACGTAGAGCGCTCTGCTTCTCCCATGTCGGCTAGCGTTAACCACAGATGTCTCTCGGTCACAGTCAGCGCGGCCATGCACTTCCCTATAGCTTGGGCTGCAGCTTTGGTAGCCTGAGGGCGAGGTCCGTAGCACTCCGTATGTCTGCAACCGCCTCTGGATGCCTGCTTTCCTCATCCCACTCCCGCAGAAGGTCCGCTAGGAGGATCTGTAGGATGGCCATAGAGTGCAGAGCAGATGCAGCTTGGCCGGCGGCGGAATAGGCGCGGCCAACACAGGCGGAAGTTGTTCTGCAGGCCTTAGACGGGAGCACTGGTTTAGACCGCCATCTCGCGGAGGGCGGGCAAAAGGTGTGCTGCTACCGCATCATCAACCGGAGGGATGGAAGCGTAGCCCTTCTCAGTGGCGCCGTCCACCGAAGCAAGAGAGGTGGAGACGTGGGATCGGACCCTGGCCGAGAAAGGCGCGTTCCATGATTTGGAAAGCTCGGCGTGGAGTTCCGGCAGGAAGGGAGCGGCCCGGGTAGCGGGTGCTGCGCGGCGGCGGCTCTGTAGAAAGCAGCCGTCAAGTCTGTTGGGTGCCTGCTCAAGGGGCGGTGACCACCCCGCTGAGGAGGAGGCGTGTGAGCCTGACCACTCCTCGCTGTCCGAAGCCAAGATGGAACAGCCCTTATCCTCCGCCTCGTCCTCCGAGATGGCAGCAGAGCAGCCGCTCGGCGGCAATTGCGCGTCCCGGGTGGGCGGGGAGGGTGAAGGCGATGCTCGAGGGATGGGCTCCGGCGAGGCAATCGCTTCTACCATTGTTTCCGGCAGCCTTTGAGAGCGGCGCTTTTTTCTGCGCGGCTGAACGGAAGGCGGCGCGGCGGCTGCGGTCCTGAGCGATTCGAGTCGAGCCCGCAGGGTCGACATCGGCAGCTCCTCGCAGAGATCGCATCCGCCTTTGGCGAGGGCGAGCTCTGCATGCCCCAGTCCCAGGCAGAGAGCGCAGATGATGTGGCGGTCTCCGGTGCTGAGAGGAGCACGGCATGAGGCGCAAGTGGAGCGAGGCATCTTAAAAATGACGCTCGTACTCTTTTGTGAAGTTCTTAAGAACTAGCTAAAAGGATACGTCGCCGGATGGCGTAGCTCGCAGGACGGCTGAAGGTGGCAAAGACGGCCGGCTTCTTCGAGCGCTGTCCACGCTTGCTTGATGCCCCTCAAACGGCGACGCGGCTTCCAGTTCAGTGATGCGAAGAGCTTCGCTGAAGAGATGAAAATCAGGGTTCCAGCCTACGAACTACGCTTATATGCACTCTAGTCACGCCCATTTTTGGCGGGCTTTGATGCAGTGAGCGCGCGGACGCCTCTCATTGGATGCGAGTTCGCCCAAGCTCGTCTATAGGCTGCAGCAGTTGCCGCAGAGCAACCTATGAGCTCGCTAGATAGCCCGCTCAAGGTCTGCAGCTGCCGCACTCGTTGACAATGGATACAAAAATTAAGGATAATTTTTTGGCTTCAATATCTCCGAAAAGATGAATCTTTCCCTTAGCGTAAGCTAGCTTACGCAATACGAGAGAACCTCTCGTAAGAGAACTCTCAGAATATTTATATATATCAAATTACAAAGTACCTTTTTGTAAGGGTAACCAGTGCCAAGTTCAAAGAGTTCTCTTATTATAAATGTTTTTTCTTGTAAAATTTTACAAACCCTCTGAGCTGGTTGAATCTTGTTTAGAGTTGCAGAAAGCTGTACTTAATATTTGATGCTTCAACATGCTCTTCAGGTCTTTCTGCCCACTAAGCACAGTACTGTCATAAAACCAGACTACTCTATGGTCTCATATACTTCAACCATTTTATGGATGTAAGAACTGTGGTACTAATTCATTTCCTGCCAGTTCAGCCTTCTATAATTTTTTTGTTATAGTCATAGTTCTTGTCATCGTACTTTAAATGTATATCATATTATGTAATGTCATAGTAATTCATTTTTGTCCATTTAACATTTTAAGTGATAAAAATAATGATTTAGTGGACGATATCATGCAAAATGATGAAAACTGTGACAGACCAAACTTTAAAAGGATAGTTCACTTAAAAATCTAAATTCTTTCTTTACTCGCCCTCATGCCATTCCAAATCTGTTTCACTTTCTTCTCTTTTGTGGATCACAAAAGGAGATAATTCTCAGTCACCGTTCACTCTAATTGTATGGACAATAGATGCAATTAAAGTGAATGGTGAGTTAAAAAATTCTGTCTAACATCTCCTTTTGTGTTTCATGGAAGACAGAAAGTCATATAGGTTTGGAACAACATAAGGGTGTGTAAATAACAATAGCTTTTTTGGGTGTTCTATCCTTGTAACCGAATGTTTAAACATTCACTAATTTAACATGTGTGCCGCTCTTGTCCTACCCGCTCTGTAAGGGACTCGAACCGGCGTGGGAGGCGGGTGCGCTAACAAGGAGGCTAAAGGCTACAGCCTCTAGCATCAGTCGCTAGTGCACCTCTTGAGGTCTGCTGGCTCCCGTTACACTCAGCCCCCTAAACCTCACTCCCATCCGGGTCACGGCACCATTGTGACGCTCTTGTTCTACCCGCTCTGTACGAGAGTCGAACTGGCGTCTCCGGCGTGGGAGGCGGGTGCGCTAACAAGGAGTCTAAAGGCTACAGTCTCTAGCATCAGTCGCTAGTGCACCTCTTGAGGTCAGGAGAGTGAGGTTTACACACTGCACAACTATCTACCAGCTGGCTCCTAACGGGTACCAAGAAAAGAGAGCATATTACCCCCAGTTCTTGCTTCCCTACATTGGCTTCCACTTCGATACAGAGTAAATTTCAAGGTTGTGATGTATGTTTATAAGGTCTTGCATGGTTTAGCCCCTCAGTACATTCTGCACCTATGTCTCTTAGATCATCAAATCAGTTACTCCTCTCTGTTCCTCGTTCACTTTTGAAAACAAAAGGTGATCGGGCGTTTGTAGTTGCGGCCCCCAAATTGTGGAATGCACTTTCATTTGCTGTTAGGTCTTCCACCTCACTGCCGATATTTAAATCTAAATTGAAGACACATTTTTTCTCTTTAGCCTATAATGTTGGTTGAGAATGTTAATAGTTTTCTGTGTAGGTTTTATAATGTTTAATTAATTTGTTCTTTTTAACATTTTATAAGTTCTATTAAATTCTGTTATTAATGTGTGTAAAATTTTTTACAGCACTTTGGTTACAACATTTGTTGTTTTTAAGTGTGCTTTATAAATAAACTTGACTTGATTTGACACATGCATGAAAAAAATTGTATTCAGCAAATACAAATAAAACATTATTTGAAAATTATTTGAAAACAATTATGTGTAAATCTGAGAAATAACACCATATAAAGAGTATACTGAAGTATAAGCTACTTTTTTGTGTGTGTGTTTTGGACACTGTGATTGGACTATTTGCATCTTTCAAAGAACATTTTCATCTGGCGTAATTGCCATTGTATGTAAATGTGTAATAGTTGAACAGAACTCCACTATCTCCTGTTGACTGTTGTAGAACTCTAATCTTATCGCCGTATTTGAGTCTAACTAAATTGTTATTCTTGTATATAAGGCAAATAGTGTATGTATCAAATAATGCATGCATGCAAAATCCTCCCATCTATTTTGGTGGAAGGGGCTGCGTAATGGTACACATTTTCTGCCCATAATGCAGTTTTATTGATTATGATGACATAATTTACAAAGCTCTTAGCATGAGTGAATAAACGGTGTGACTTCCTATTTGAACACCTCACTGACTAAAGCACCTTTATTTGCCGTGCCTTTGATGTTTGCTTCAGAGTGCAAAGTATGTTTGAAGATGGCCCGGAGGCCAGGCCTCTGTAAATCAAGCTCTGAGGCTGTTCGAAAGCAAAAGCTGCCCCTGCTGTTTGTAGCAATTGCCCTCGCAATTGGATCTCTGTTTGGCCGGGTCTCTGGGGAGATGGAAGGAACAATGTGGTTGCTGTGGCGACAGCAGAAACTCAGCCTACCTGTGAACTGGAGCCTGCCGTTCATTCGCCTGTTCGTTTAATTAGGTGACTCCTGAGTAGATTAGGGCCTCTGTTAGCATGGGTGGCCTGCTGTGTTCAGGCCCAGAGGAGCGCTGCAGTCATTGGCCGGACTTGAAAAGCAGGCCAAGGGGAAAATTTCTGTTAGGAACTGAAATAAGAGCAAAAAAAGCTGAGAGAGAAGTCTGACTCAACTTCTGGCCTTAAATAACACAGAGGTATATGGAATCAGAAATCTGTAGGAGAGAACTGCTTTGATACACTATTAGGTTAGGACAACAGCTCGAAATATAATTTAGTTTTTCTATACCAGCTTAATGTGTAAAGACCACTATGACTGCTCTGTTTTGCTCTGTGGCACTTTCAAAACTTTGCTCTTTTTTTGAGAATAGAGTACCATTACTTCCATTTTGGTACTCGCTGATACCGAGCCTGATACCTGTTTTTTTTTTTTTTCTGAATTCCATATCAACAATTTATATCAGTTTTATCATCAAAATGGTGTTTATAGTGATTTTATACAGAACCTCAGCACAATCCAAAATACAACATTGGAGTTAACAGAGCATCACAGATGTGAGATGGTGTTTAAATATAATAAAATTACTTTTGATTTATAATACAGTATATACATTTATATATACAGTAGTGATCTATATATGTTGTAAATTTTTCCTTAATTAAATTGAGCTTTTATTTTGGTGGAGCTTTTATTTTGAAGTGTTTCTGTGTGCTGTTATGACCAAGGAGCTCTGACGTTATGACGATAGCTTCCCACTCCAGAAAAGCCAGTCGCTACTCAAAGTGAATACTAAACCATAAAAGGATGCTATTTAATTACATAAATATGTAGTCTGTATGTGCCTTGTGCATAAAAGTGAATTAGTGCTCTGCTAGCTGTCATCTGCTACAAACAGAGTGCATGATGCTCATGAGGATGTTTTCCGTGTATGAGCCAAGGTGCTCTAAAAGGTATGAACACTTTGTGTCATTATGTCTGCACAACACTGGCTCCTCACATTCTCAATAACTCAAACATTTTAAGCACTGCACATGCAAACTATACATTTATCTCATTAAATTACAGCTTTTGTTTTAAATAATCTCATTAGGACATAACATGAATTTCATTTGTGCGCTGAATGTTCACGTAATGACATTAATATTTCAGATGGTAACTGAGCATTTCTTACGAGCTAAAGTGCATGAGCGCGAAATCAGACCCGATTCCAATACCAGTATCGGTATTGGGTCATCACTACTTCTGACTCAACCAAAGTGTTGGGTGTAATTTGATTACAAAGTAATTAGTAACTATAATATGTTAGTTACTTTACATGTAATTAGTTACAATCTTAATTTAACTTAATTTAATAAAAATCATAATATCACAAATATTTGCAGGTAAAGCTGAATTTCTATCCCAAGAGAACATATTAATCTCTTCTGAGGAAATTGGTGCAATAGAAATGAAAATGGAAGTTGAAGCCACTGTGACACTTTTATTAAGTAATTAATAACCGGTATGGGGGTTTAGAGCATGCTGTCAAAACGAACTTCATAATGCCTTTTGTCTAGGAGCAAAAGCGTGTCAGACAGTTCTGGGAGGTAATAGTAGCCAGTCATTTGATTGACAGGCTTTGTTTCTGACATTTGAGATGCTATTGATGATGACATTCTCTGAGCTAATTATGTATTCACATGAAATAAGAAATTCTATAGGAATATATTTGATAAATGTGTTTCCATCATCGTTTATGCGCATGCATGTATTCTTATCGAATCAAAAATCTATCTGTAGAACAACACCCAGGCAATCACCCACAACACTAGAAATTACACACCTTTAAAATTCCCATCCCCGGGTTTGCTTCTTTCCCAGTGCATCTGCAAGTTGGAGAAATGACAATAGATTAAGCAAGGTAGAATGAATTAAGCACAGACTGCCATAGCCTGGCCTTCATCTGTAAGACAAATGCTTCTTCTCCATGTGCGCAGTAATGCAGAATTTGCTCGCGCTCCTCTGTGACTTTCAACAAGGACTTTAAAATGCAGTTCTTTTCCAGAGAAGAAATGATTAATAGGAAATTCAACTTGCTGTAAGTAATTTCGTGAAAGTTAGGTGAAGAAAGTAAATCTTTAAATATACTGTAAAGTAAATTTCCATTCATGCATTTTGTGAAATTAAATTCAGGATTTGTCAACCTCATTGAACTTTTCGGATATGCAGAAATTTGTTATAAATTTTCCACTCCATTCTTATATGAGATCAATTAGCCCAGATTAAAAAGAAAACTGTGTATTTAATTATCATTTAATTGACCATAATTTTTAATGATTTGTTGGAGAACGTTTTTTTTACCTGAAAAAATAAATAAATAAATTACTCTTAAGAAAATATAGCAATTAAATTCAAATTACAAATGTGTCTTTTCCCTCCAACTTAGTTGTTCTGCTCTGTAAATAGCCTCTGTTGTCTTGCATCATGTTCTCAGCAGGTGATCAGAGATTGCACTGTTTTCAAAGAGTTTCATGCTTCTCCATTAAAATCAATGAAGTATGCATGTGGAACTAGATATTATAATATATGAATATGTCTAATTATTATGATTTCAAAACCCTAACTCCTATTTTACAGCCTAAGAAAAAAAAAATGCAATACAAACATTTATAACTTTGTCTTGTGTGTTCATGATTGAAGTATTGTTTAGGGCGGCCACTAACATCTTTTTGATAATCGATTAATCAGCCAATTATTTATTTGACTTTTTCTGCTTGCTTTTTCTAAATATAAATAGTTTTATTTTATTTTTACATACAATTCATAACTTTAATAATTTGAATGCATCATATGGCAATTTCACTAATTGTTTCTTACATTTCTGTAACAAAGTGAGCTTTGTGCCAATACACCACAGTATTATTTACACATATTTGAACCAGAAATAAGGCAACTTTTCACATTAAATTAGGATGGTTTCTCTTGTCGTTGATAATGGAATGTTAATATTGAGGCAAATTAGACCAGAGAATGTGCTACTAATACTGTATGTCATGTGTATATAGATGTAAGCTTAAGGTTAAAAAACTGGAAACTTTGTGTGACCTGTGTTTTCAGACTGATCTCATAATAAGAGCGGAAACAGAAGGTTGATTTTTCATTAGCTAAACTGCCCCCAGTGGCCAAAGTGGTAAGTGTGGGCATATGGGCATGTGTAAGCTCCATTTTTCATGTGAAATGTCCATGGAGGGGCGCCAAAAGCGAGTTGTTTTCAGTTGTACCTGATGTAATATGGTGAAGAGGAATGCATATTTTTTTATACCCCTCAACCCAATCCCCAAACCTAAATCTAACCATCAGTGGAGTAAAAATGTTATGTTAGTGGGAAAAACACAAGGTCTCCCACGTTGCTGATGCAATGTAGTTCCGATCACGCCACAATGGAAACTAAACACGCTTGAGCCGATGCAAAAATATATGATGGGAGATAGAACATATCAGTGAGCCTGCATAATGTAGCCAATCCTACTCTGGAACTTTTGGAAACAACATGCCGACTTCCTGTGTGATCAAGTTGGAGTTTTAGCAGTCATTACTTTGTTCTTTAAATGTTCTCTAGTAGATATTTATATCTTGCCATTGGATTGTATGGAAATGCTGCTATTGTTCTCTTGCTCATGCAGTCTGATATCTCAGAAGGTTTTTGCTCAAAAAGAAAAGACGAGCAGAATTATAGTGGAAACAAAGAGGTACAGTATATTTACATTTCCTATAATGGCCTGATTAATTATCATGAGGTGTGAACATTTTCTGTTAGTGAAATAATGTATATTCTCAGAAATTGCTTTTATAATGTGTTGTGCAAAAGAAAATTGGTTAGCTAATTTGCCCCGTCTATTGGAATGGACGTCACATGTTTTTTGTTGTAAAAAAATGTAAACACATGCCTTTATAAAATGAATAATACCTGGTCAATGATTAATCCCTGATCAACCAATCACAATGAAAACATGACCCTTAATGTTATCTGAGAGAGCTTCAGGCAACACATTAGACAGGCATGGCTTACAGACTAGACAGGAGGAGGAGTGAACATCTTTTAATCATCTAGTTTAAAAAACTTATCCATGTTCATGGTAGCCTCATCAACGTGCACCTGTTATATTCTTAATTGTATCAAGGGATACTATTCAAATATAATTTGAAGATCTTTTCAGGCAAAGAAATGTTTTTTGCAAAGTTGTACAATGGGTTTCAAAACAGCTAGTACAGGAGAAATCAGAACCCAAGTTGGTTTTATCTGGTAATGGGAGCTATTACAGTTTTTTTTTCAATCGCTAACATGCGCTTACCCATACTTCAGATACTTTTTCTAAACTCTTAACACAGACTCACACCTACAAAACACAATTGGCCAAATGGATCATTTTCTTCTCAAAAACACATTTTGTTAAATATATACTAACTCTTCATTTCAAAATAGACACATCTTTCTCTGCACACACTAACTTTACCAAAACACTGGAAATTTGATTCAAAATGAAATTATTCTGTCAAAGAATAACACTTGTTTTCACTTCACAAGGTACATGCAGTCAATCAAAGTACACCAGGTTTCAAAATACTGGCTATTGTTGACATTACAAAAACTGCATAGACTTTTATGTTTCAGTTTTACAGGTATTTGCATGCAGAACATGCAATCCACCGTTTTTACACTAAATTGGTTGGGAACTGTATGTCCACATGTACAATAATGTTCACATTCAAAAGCATTCCAGTAAAAAGCAAATCAGTTTTTTTTTTCCCTTTACTGTTTACTACAGGAGGTACAGTAGAAATACGGTATGATAGAACAGAAAATGTTTTACAGTATTGCTTACAGTGAACAAAATATCCATGAAACACACAAGAGCATTCTGAACAAAAAAACAACAGCATAAAGCCCAGATAAAAAGGGGGGGAACTAAAAAAAGCACAAAATTACTGCATCTCTCACTGCTCCTGCTCCTCTCACTGCTCCTCTCACTGCATCTCTCATTGCTCCTGCATCTCTCACTCACAAAACCGACTTTGAGTCGGTTCGGACCAGATGGGATAGCCTTCGTTGCCCTCGTGCATCGATGAGCCTTTGGCGCCCAACACCCTGTCACTTCACCTGTGAGTGGTCATAATGTTTTGGCTCATCATTGTATTTATCAAATCAACCAGCAAGTACATAAACACCCACTCAACCATTTTTTGAGACTTCATCTCGCCATTTACCTTTTTCTACATTCTTATTGCATTCTTTATTGCTACAGTATGTGTGTTCTTTTCAAAATCTTAAAGACTTGTTCACATACTGAATAGGTTTAAACTATAGTTCACATTTATGGTTGTTAGGGGTATAACAGTTGTGGCCCGGACCAGATATGGAGAAAGAAGACCAGGAGTCGAGAAGTTCAATTAAAGAATCAAAAATTTACTGCAGTATAGTCTGCAGTGAAATTGGTAGAGCCAGCGGCAAAGTCTCACGAGGAGATCGAAAGCCAACTCGTACCTTACACAAAATCTTACATCAATTATACCATTTGCAAGGACGTACATTCCATTATTTTACTCCTGTTTGGCTAAAAGACCATAAAGTCACAACATATAGACAGCTATGCGGCCTATCAACATTAATCAGCGCACTTGTCGTCCGAGCCCGAGATTTACATCTGAAGTGACCTCGCAGATGGTCGCGGGGCGTCTTCGAGTCGGCCTGGTGTGCATCCCTGGGTTCAAAACCTGGGTAGAAAGTCAAACGCACACACAAAACAATGACAAACCACAGTTCTTCTCTGGGCACAAGAGAGCCAGAGCACCACGTTATCAGGCCATTTAAACCAAAACAGAGAGATAAAATATTCACTCCTCGGGCAGTGGAGAGGGGTAGAAATAACATACATTTCTTCCCTAAAGAAATAATAAGAGAAAATCACACTTCTACTATTCAGATATTATTACATAGGACTTTAAACCATATAATTAGTCATGGAAAGGTAACAATCAAACACAGAATACATCTGGAACCTATGTTTAATGCATTCTCCCTGCCCCCGAAGAGACTGGAGCCTCACAGATAAGCTTATCCCCAAAAGACCTTCAGCCTACTTGCAGGACAGAGAGAAAGTCTCTGGAATGTTCCTACAAGAGACTAGTTAGCATTCAACACACATATGATTCAAAGTATATTTCAGTTATGCATAAGAAAATAGAATTGATTATGTGATCATGCATATAGTTAATTCATCACTTTATTAAAGAAGTTAAGCAACAGAATACAGATAGATATTGATATAAAAGGATATATATATATATATATATATATATATATATATATATATATATATATATATATATATATGTATGTATTGATATATCTGAAGAGACAAGGGATTTTGACCCTCACCCTTCAGTCCCCGTTTTAGACCAATGTGGGGTCCAATACCGCCACGTCTGGTCTACCAAGTGAGGTCACTACGGAAGGTGGAGTGGTAACGCATGCTTCCCTGACGGGTCACACTTGTCTCTTACGCCTCATTGCTGGACATGCTGGATACTAAAATTCCCAGTCCCCACTGAAGGCTCTCCCACCTTCCACTCACAACAGGGCATGGATGTTATCCTTCTTAAGTTTCTCTTTCAAGCGTGTCGTCAGTTTTCTCAGTCGGTTCTCCTCCTCGGAAGGGTTCAAGTTACTGCAAGCAGACCTGCATACATAAGAAAAACAGAAACGAACACACATCCATACACACAGACAGAGGACACCCACTCCCAAAAGAGCTCCAAAAACATATAGCACATATTTAACAGCTCCCATGACCAAATCCTCTGACGCAGCCACAAACTCCTCCCAAGCTTCCTCCACATATTCCTCCACTGTTTCTGTCATGTCAGTAAATATTGCTCCTACCGAAAAAACCAAAACCAATGCTACTGCTATAGCAGACGGAGGTTCCGAATCAGTATACCATGGAGTGCCCTTAGATTTAAGCCATACAGAATTCAAATACTCATAACCTGCAAATGGATCATTAGTTTTTATCTGTTCCAGAAATGCAGTGATAAATTTCTGCCGAGCTGTTTGCGCCTTCAACCGAGGAAAATATTCAGTCTTCTGCTTCAACTCTGCAACACAAAGAGACAGCTCTGCTTCGTTAGCTTTCTTACTCTTATCAACTGGATGCCATGCAGGACCCATGGGGTGTGTCAACCTGTGTTTAGCACAGTCCTCTGATGGAGTCTTAGACTCTAGATCTCTGATTTCCTGTACTGAAGGAATTGGACTCAGAAATTGTCTAAATTGTTTTGCCCTGTCAAACCACTCATCTCCAATAGCTACATCGGACAACTGAGGCCACATCCTCACCTGAAATGATTTATAATTGTCCCACAACAGCTCCTCATACTTTAAAGGTACCAGACTAGTCTTTGCTCGAGTGTACATCATTTCAATATTCAGTTTAAACACTTGCAAGTGCATCCATGCTGTCACATTATAAGCCATCGATGTAGGATTATAACATTTATCTTCAAGGTAATCATGCAAGTGATCCATGTTGAAAACAGTTCTGTTAGCAAGGTTCCTAGCAAACTTATACTGGTGCAACACATCAGAAAAACTAGCCCAAGTGTAACCTGACTTAACAAAAGAAGCATTACACACCTCCCAGGGTATCTCCATCATCTTCACACCGGTGAGCTTCTCAGAAATTTCTCTACATTTATCAACATCTCCAGGAGGAAACATCTTAACAAACCACTGTTGAATTTCTTTACCTAAACAACGCTCAACATGTGCAGTCTCCTTCCAAGGGTCATCGAATCTAGTGTACCTGGGCCAAGAGAGGGACAAAGCATTAATAACAGGCAAACCATTTTTACTGCCATTCAGATCGAACTTGTCCCTGTCAGTTTTATCTATCCGTCCTAACCTATCACAGACTGCACCGTAAGCCCTATTAGTGTCCCATCGGATCATGTGGCATTTAGTTGGGACTAACACTCCCCATCTCATCAAATCCTTATCATTTATTGCTGTTTGATACTCATCAGACCCGGTTCTTCTCTAATCACAATATTGCTGTATATATAGCTTTGGGCTACATCTTTAACGACTTTGTTGTAACCAAGTTCATTCTTAGCTTTGGGAAGATAGTATGACATGATGTGGCGAGGATCAGGAGCACTTGGGTATAACGGAAGTTTCACTGCTTTTCCACCTAAAATCATGTGGGAGTCATTCACATCTGCTACCTGATGCCTCCTTCGTTCTGCTCTACTCTCACCTTTTCTAGATTTTAACAAATATCGATTAACCATATCCATTCGTATAGAGCATGCACTCATGTTTTCACGAGCTATGTGGTCAGGGATCCAGCTAATTGAACTGAAATCTCCTTCAAACAGGTCAATTCCTCCACTCCTCATCCACCAACCTTTTTGCATAATGAGGGTAGTATCGGGATAATTTGGGGAGTGACCAAGCCAATAGGTCACTGTCTCATTTCCGTCCAGACGATAACAATGATCATTTACCTTTTGGTACATGGTCGGAATTAAATTTAGACCCTCAGTTGAATTTAGACATGGGTATTGTACCCATGATGGACGGTTATCGATCTCCTCACAATCCCAATGAGTTGAAAATGCATGGAATCTCCCTGTCCAAATTGAAATTTGAATCCACATCAAAAATGATAAAGCGATCAGAATTAAAAATACCAACGAGAGCGGAAGTACCAATCGGATGAAAGCTCGTTTCACTTTCAGTCGTCTCTCACTACGCACTTCTTCTTGAAGAATTAGCAGCTTCAGTATGTCGTCGGATTCAGCCATCTGTAATGATAAAACATTTGTTCTAGAATTCTAGAATTTTAACATACACGACAGACATTTAATGATCCTGGGGTAGTAAGTTGTTACACTTTTCAAGTGGTTTCACCTGTGACCAATGTCTCCATACGGTACCCAAAACCTCCCTGTCCAGTAGAACAGAGGTGTTAGTGGTCAATACCACCTGATAAGGCCCATCAAATTTCAGACCTAAGGGGGAAACTATCTCCCGCTGTAACATTACATTGTCACCTATTTCAGGCAAATCAGGCATGTCTTTTTGCTCAACATTATCTCGATCTGCTTGTCGTGTGCTAACACTAAAACGTGTGTCTCGCAGACTGTCATACAAAGCTTTCAGATAATTTTGTAAAGCGTCTTTCAAAGGCCCGGATGGTCCCTCATGTTGCAAGGGGGCATCCCAGGGCAGCCGCATGTAGCGACCTGTCATTACCTCAAAAGGGCTGAGCTGTGTAGCCTTGTTAGGGCTGGCTCTCATGCTTAACAAAATCGCTGGGACAGCCGCATGCCACCCTTTCCCCCACTCCAACAATCTCTTTCTCAATGAAGTTTTAAGCGTCACGATTAGTGCGTTCAATAGATCCGCTAGATTGGGGCCTAAATGGAATGTGAAAGTGTTGCCTCACCCCCATCAATTTCATGACATTTTTCATCACCTTCCCAGTAAAATGTGTACCCTGATCTGAATCAATTTGTAAGGGCAAACCCCATCTTGGGAAAACTTCATTCAACATAATCTTGGCGGTTGCATCTGCGGTGCAGTTTCTCAGTGGAAATGCCTCAAACCATCTGGAAAACAGATCAACAATCATTAGAATGTATGTAAAACCTCCACTAGGGGGCAGTGGACCTATGAAATCAATTTGGAGGTGTGTCCATGGCCCTTGAGGTCGAGGGGCATGTCCTAAGGGAATTTTCAGCTTAGAAGAAGAATTAACCTTAAGGCATACTAGACATCTCTTACAAAAATCATTGCAAGAAGCTCTCAGTCGGGGCCACCACCAGGTTTTGGAAATCATTGCATGTTGTTTTTCAGGACCTGCATGTGCCAAACCATGATACAAAGACATTAGTTCAGTTCTAGCAGAAACAGGACAAACAAAACGCTCATTAAATTTCCACAGTCCTTCTGCATTTTTCTGAGCTCCTAATTTTGTCCATTGTTCTATCTCTTCAGGGTCATCCTCATCATAGAGTTTAAAAAGGTCTCTGGGGGTCTCACTCTCCTGAGGAGCAAGAGCCATAACACTCACGCAAGTCTCAGTCCGTGTTGCAGCCTCTCTGGCAGCTGTGTCAGCAGCTCGGTTTCCTGTGGCCTCAGGAGAATTGTCCGTTGCATGTCCAGTGACTTTGATAACTGCTCCTGTTGCAGGAAGTTCACAGGCATTCTTAAGTTCTTTTACCTGCTGTTGATGAGAGATCGGCAGACCGGCAGTGGTTAGAAATCCTCTGCGTCTCCACACAGGGCCGAAGTCATGAACAGCACCATATGCATAACGGCTGTCAGTGTAAACATTGACTCGTTTCCCCTGGCCATACTGCAATGCTCATGTCAATGCGACCAGCTCGGCCACTTGAGCCCCTCCTCCTGAAAGAGAACCACAGTCAACAGTTTCACCATGTTCATTTACAACAGCCCAGCCAGTGAAGCGTTTTCCCTGTTCATGAAAGCTGGAACCATCCACGAACAACTTCATGGCATCAGAAAGTGGTTCAGATTGAAGAGGGCTCTGGCTGTCCGTCTCGATCAGTCGGGCACAGTTGTGTGCAGTTCCTTCTTCTGGAAGTAATGAGGCAGGGTTGATAGCAGTTTCAATGTCAATATTTATCCACATTTTTCTTCAAGTTCACTTTGAATCCCCCGTTTTGGAGGGCATACAAAACAGTCTGTACAGCAGTCAAATGTTTGAACTTGGTTGGACTAGCAATTAAAATGTCATCCACATATTGTAGGACAACAGATCCGTCATATTCAATTTGTTTTCTTACCGGATCGATGAAGGATGCTAGTACCTGATGAAACAGTGTGGGTGAGTTGCAGAAACCTTGTGGCAAACGACTCCATGTCCATTGGCGACCCCTGCTGGTGAAAGCAAATCTGCCTTGGTCCTCCTTGGCTAGGGGACAAGTCCAAAAACCGTTAGAAATGTCTAAAGCAGTAAAAAGATAATGTTCAGATCCTATCTCGTGTAGGATAGTTGCGGGGTTGGCCACCAGAGGGTGCATTTTCTCAGACACTGAATTCAGAGAAGTGTAATCAGTGGTCAAATGCCAGCTCCCATCCGGCTTTTTGACAGGCCACATGGGAGAGTTAGTGGGAGAGGAGCAGGGAATCACAATCCCCCGTTTGCATAGTTCATCTACAACAGTGTCAGCTCCCCCTCAAGTCTCATTTTTCAAAGGATATTGTCTTCTGGCTTCATGCAAAGGACCTGGGATGCTCAGTGGCTGAATCTGTGCTAAACCACAATCATATTTATCTTTTGCCCATACATCAGGAAATTTGGAAATTATAAACTTACACTCAGGGCGAGTTTCAGTTAGACTAGCAGGTTCAGCCACTGCACATCTCTGCTCATGGTGGGGGCCACTCTGAGATAAGCAAATTGTTTCATTGCAGCCAAGCACTAGCTTATCTTGAGAAAGCAAAACATTAGCTTCGAGTTCTTTCAGAATGTCAACACCAATTAGAGTCCCTACAGTATTTTTCCCTACCCAAAATTCAGTCCAATAGACTTTTTCAGAGTTAGAAATGGTTAGAGGGATAGGAACAGATTTATGATATACATTTGTGCCATTTAGACCTTCTATATACAAAGTTTCAGAAGTGATCTCAAGATTGAGATCTGTAATTGATACAGTCGCGCCCGTGTCAATCAAAATAAGGCATTGCCGGCCTCCTAACAATGCATGTATGAATGGGCGGGTGTCTGCATAATTACATGAACCAGAGGCTGCTGACCCCTATTCGTCCCCTATCAGCTGCCTCAGCTTTTTGAGCTCAGCTGTAGTCAGAGAGTTAAGCTTCGGAGCATCACTTTTGACAGAAACATCATTTTTAGGACCTTCCTTTTTCTAATTTCTGTGATTTTTTTGTTTACCACTACGACAATGTCTAGCAATGTGGCCCTCTCTGTTACAATTTCTGCATCTGGCAACAGGCTTGGTACAATCTCTAGAGGTATGACCTCTCTCGTCACAATTATAGCAGGTTATGTTATTGCGGGGACTCATTTCCACTTCAACTGACACAGCAGATACTTTACCCACATTAACATCATCATCACGTGTTTGCAAACGGCTCCAGCTTACAGAGCACCAACGAAGCAAATCCTCCCAATATCTGATGTCAATGGCACTGTTCAACAACATGTCTCGGTATTGTTTATTCAATCCGCCTGTAGCGGATTCTATCACTATGGCAGAATCAAGATCTTCTGCGTTGTTGTTTGCAGCACAGTACGTTTCATAGGCTATGCTAAGCGCTGAATGTATTCTAAGGGGTTTTGCCAGCCCTCTGTTTAATCTGTGTCACACTGGTCCAGGGAAAAGACCCCGACCCAAAATATCTTTCACGCGTAACTTGTAATCTGAGTAAGCTTCACAAAACTCAGGCCAAACTGTGGGGACTCTGGGGTGGAAAGGAGCAATCTGAACCGCCCTTAATTTGCTGGTGGGAACCAAACCCTCAACCAAAGACTGTATATCTGCCATCCCCAGATTCTGTTGCCTAGCAACGGCCTCTAGCCTGTCCCATAGAATTTTGTTTGGGTTATACAACTTAAAAGGTTCCAACCCTGCAAGCAAACTGTTTTTCTCAGCCGCTGTGAGTCTGACCCATTGACCATCCTCCCAGCCAGCACCCATCTCAGTATTCAATCCTCCCCAAGCCTGATGTCGGATTGGGCGGCGAATGCCGTCTCAATGGGTTTAGACATTTCTCTGGGGGACAAGTTAAGATTTCCGACCCCCGGTTTTTGCTTAATCTGCTTTGCTTGCATGGCAGGAATCTCCGAAATGTCATAAGGTTGGGGGTGCGAAACAGCCACATTCAACAATCCGCGTGCCTCAGCATATGGCCCATCGTTCTGATTATCAGTCTGATCAGCAGCGCTGAAAGCAGCAGCTGCCTGAGCAGTCTGAGAAGAGCAGGTGGGGGCCAAGGGAGCACTGGGAACTGTCTCATTTTTCACAGCATTTTCTGCCTTCTCACAAACAGCCTCGAAACCCTTACTCAAACTACACAGATCACAGCCGACTTCCTGCCCAATACTTTTTGCCACTCTATCACGCTGGGCAATCAAACTAGACCATCCGTCCATCATATTTGGAATTGCCTTTTCATGGCTTAAAGGTATACCACCCAGTTTACAAATCCATGAATAGGCAAACACGGATAGATATTTGGCCCTATCAGCGTCTTCTTTGTTCTGCAGCCAGTCAATCTGCTGCATGACGTTCCAATCAGAATCAAACCCCTGACTGACCATTTTCTTAATGAGCTGTGCACATTTCTTTGATTTGAGCTCGTCAGAGCAGAGCTGTTTACAGCGTGTGCCCTCTTCGTTTTGGTCAGAACTACTCAGAAAATTCCCTTTATCAATCATTTTTCTTGGTCACAGTTGAAAATCACTACCGAAAAGATTTTAGCAGCAAATTTTTTACGTGGATAAATTAACTATAGCAGCAGCAATACTGGATTTCTACACAATACACCACAAAGTATTCTTCACAAACATCCTGGTCACATATACTGATCCATACCAATTCGGGTCATAATTTATTTACTTACTTGGGACCGCTCCTGATGCATCCCTGGCAAAACAATCCCTATTGTATTTTATTTTATTTTATACTTAATATCTGAATCCCTAACTGCCTGATTCACTAAGCTCGGGGTACCCCTATCTGAGGTGGAAGAGATTGAGCAGGTTTACGGTGCGACTGGACCTCCCGTCCAGGGACGCACTCTGCCGGGGTGGTGCTACACCAATGCCCACCTGGGCCCCGCACAGATCACGCATCACTTGTGCTGTTTTAACCCTTAACAGCTCTCTCAGCGACTTCTTATACTTTCAATAGTATAATTAAATCACTCTTCACTCGCCTCATCGGAGTGAAGCTCTCCCGCTCCCCTTCAAAATCTCTTCCAGTCAGACAGCCCTAACAATTAATAAAAGCTTCCTACCTTGTTTGCTGATTTGCCAGAGATGTCACCACGGAGTGATTGCCCGCCGCATTCTCCACCAAACTGTTAGGGGTATAACAGTTGTGACCCGGACCAGATATGGAGAAAGAAGACCAGGAGTCGAGAAGTTCAATTAAAGAATCAAAAATTTACTGCAGTATAGTCTGCAGTGAAATTGGTAGAGCCAGCGGCAAAGTCTCACGAGGAGATCGAAAGCCAACTCGTACCTTACACAAAATCTTACATCAATTATACCATTTGGTATAATAAAGGACGTACATTCCATTATTTTACTCCTGATTGGCTAAAAGACCATAAAGTCACAACATATAGACAGCTATGCGGCCTATCAACATTAATCAGCGCACTTGTCGTCCGAGCCCGAGATTTACATCTGAAGTGACCTCGCAGATGGTCGCGGGGCGTCTTCGAGTCGGCCTGGTGTGCATCTCTGGGTTCAAAACCTGGGTAGAAAGTCAAACGCACACACAAAACACTGACGAACGACATATCTTCTCTGGGCACAAGAGAGCCAGAGCACCATGTTATCAGGCCATTTAAACCAAAATAGAGAGATAAAAAATTCACTCCTCGGGCAGAGGAGAGGGGTAGAAATAACATACATTTCTTCCCTAAAGAAATAATAAGAGAAAATCACAAGAGAATTCTACTATTCAGGTATTATTACATAGGACTTTAAACCATATAATTAGTCATGGAAAGGTAACAATCAAACACAGAATACATCTGGAACCTATGTTTAACGCATTCTCCCTGCCCCCGAAGAGACTGGAGCCTCACAGATAAGCTTATCCCCAAAAGACCTTCAGCCTACGTGCAGGACAGAGAGAAATTCTCTGGAATGTTCCTAAAAGAGACTAGTTAGCATTCAACACACATATGATTCAAAGTATATTTCAATTATGCATAAGAAAATAGAATTGATTATGTGATCATGCATATAGTTAATTCATCACTTTATTAAAGAAGTTAAGCAACAGAATACAGATAGATATTGATATAAAAGGTATATATATATATATATATATATATATATATATATATATATATATATATATATATATATATATATATTGATATATCTGAAGAGACAAGGGATTTTGACCCTCACCCTTCATGGTTAATACACAACAAATATGAGGAACACTATCAAACATTTCTTGAAGTTTTATGTTGCTTCAGTCATGGTGGCAATGTAGTGGACCAAAACTTTATAAAAAACATGTTGGCACAATTTTCTCAAAAGACTCATTACTATATTGGAGGAGTAAATATCAACTGGGTACAAAATAAATATTAAGGTCTGAAGGGCTTATGAATATCATGAAACCCATCAAGAACAGTTCAGGGTCAAACTTTACCCAAAAATCTAAAATAAATAAGAAATTATATTTTGCTGAAAGAACAATATTTTTTACATTGTGACAATTTTCATGACCGTTCAAGAATTTGCTCCACTGCCTTTACTTTATGCTGGATTTAAAATAAAAAAAATTTATTACAATAATTAAATTCTAATGAGAAGCACCATCAATCTTATCTTCAGTGTCACAATGCAAATAAAATAATAATAATATGAAATCATAATGGTTTTAAAAATAGGCTTCGTGCCCCCCCTCCCCTCTTGTGATTTCAGGGTCCAAAGTTTTTGTGATGTTGTACTTGACAAGATTTTTGTTTGTTTGTTTTAGATTTTCCAAATTACTGATTTGTTTGCTGTTGACAGTGTACCTTTCTAAATGTTCCTTGAGTTATGTTTTTAAACTTTGTCTGTCTAACTGACTTTTTGATAATAAAATTATAATGATAATAACAATAATTTTGGAATTACAAAGCATCAAATTATCACAGCTGTGCAAGTCTCCTTGTCAGCTGGACAAATCCAGAGGGAAAAGACAGATAAAAAAGACAGACAGCTTTAATCTGTGCATTCATGGCTTTTATTTATTCTCTCTGCATGATTCTCGTTTATTAATCTATTGATATGTGTTGTGTTCTGTTATTTGGATGTGCATGTTTTAAGTTTTCCCCGTGTATTGTTTTGTGTTTATGGTTTACAGGTTCTCCTCTCCATTGCTCATCTGCCTCCTCCTCCCCTGTGGACTTCCCCTACCCTCACCCTTCCCATGCAGCCAATCAGGGCCATGGAAGGTTGCTAGGTAACAGTGGGGCTCAGGCTGGCCGGGACTCTGAATCAGAAGATGAGTCTGGCCCCAATTCATTCTCAGTTAGAACCGGCTCAGGGAATGTCATTGCTCCAGCTGCTGTGACTGCTAATGGTGAGTCCCTCCTAACTATCGCTGCCTTCTTGAGGGGTCTCAATATCCCATTCTGAATGTGCTTTGGAGCTTGTCAGGGTAGTCAAAGGCTGCACATCTATTTATGGATATTTTTTTATGAGATGTCAAGGTGAGATGTTAGCTGTTTTTTTTTATTAATTAGAATTTAACTAAGGCCTACTGAAGAGGTCATGTTCAAAGAGAAGCCCTTAGTTGAAGGGAGAAAGGTGTCAGATGCTGATAAAAGTTTGTTAGATTATCTGGCTGAAATCTACAATTCATGCACTCAACATTTTGAACAGAAATCTTATAGAGGTTTTCTTTTTGCCCATTATTAAGTTTGTTATAATATTGGGTGAATTCAGGTAAATTGGGTCACCTCTGTTATTTTAATGTTAAAGAGTGACCCACAATATTGTTAAAAAAAAACCCTACTGATACTGTAATTATCAGAGACAAACTTGGTCCTATCTTCTTTTTGTGGTGCACCTTAAGCATGATATGGTTATACCTGTCTCCTGCTAGAATTGTTTTGATTTGGTTCTGGGCTAAATTATTCAGTGCTTCATGAAATCTGAAATGTTGACATGATTTGGTTTGATTTGATTCAATTATTGGAATATTGACCTCAATACACCATGTAACTTTGAATAATTTTACAAAAAGGAATTGAATAAAAATTATTTTATTTTGCCTTATACATTATTATGTAACACTGTGTATTCTAATAGTAATTTTAACTAATTATTGAAATTTATAATCAATGCATTGAATTTTTACACACAAATCAAGAATGTTTTTATAAAATAACTACATTTAAATGGCACGTAAATTACAACACTAAATTGCATTTATTTATTGCTAAATTTCTTGTAATTTATGTGCACTACCATTTCAGATAAAATGCAATATGGTTGCCTTCCTTATTTTTGTAGCATTAAAATGGCCAAGCCGTTTTAATGAAATAAAAGTCTTTTTCAAAAAAAAAAGAAAAGTACATTAACAAAACAACACTTTAAAGGGCACCTATTATGGAATTTTGAAAATTACCTTTCATGTAGTGTGTAACATAGATATAAGTGAACAAAAACATCCTGCAAAGTTTTATATATGAAAGTTCACCGTAAAAAAAGTTATTGTCTCTCAAAAGTAGCAGTCGACTCTGAGTCAATTTAATGAATCGTATTTCCAATGAGTCATTTTCCTTTTCATTGTGACGTCAAGATGAAAAATTATCAAATTGGCCGCACCCACTCATTGCGTGCGCAGACACCAGGGAAAACTTGAAAACATCATCGACAACAAGACGCTGTGTTCTGAAGTGCATATCAAAAGCGACCTTTTTTTCACTGCCCAGGGACGAGCATGTGAAGAATCAGTGGCTAGAGTTTATATTTACAACTATACCACACAAGTATAGCCCGAACCTTGTGCTGTGTTCGTGTCATTTTAATGACGATTGCTTTATGAACATGAATGCTTTCAAGTGTGGATTCGCGAGCTGGTTGATACCAAGTTTATTTGGATCAGCTTCCTCCTCCGAATCACAACCTGTAAGTATTATTAATAATTGTTGCTTTTATGTGTTTTTTAGCATGCTTAATAAGTATTTGTGTGTGTTGTGTAAGTTACGCTCAGCGCAGCTTCTAGGTCTCCAATGTAATTTTTTTTTAAATATGTGAAATGTTTGTCGATGTTATTGGAGTTGTCATAAAGAATAGAGCAATAACTTGTAGTAATGCAGTGCTTTACCAATATGTTTATGCATTGGGCTAACGCAAACAATAACTGATTGGGTGTTTACCACTGAACTTTGGGCTATGATCGCTAACATAAATCAACTCAAATTCCTTCTCTGATTTAGATTATTTTACTACAAAGCGGTGATGGGCGTTCCGTTTCCGACAATCTCTGCACAGAGTATACCAATCACAACTGACTGGGTCATCTGACCAATCACCGCAGATTAGCGTCACGCAAAGGAGGGGTTTGGAAAAATTATTCGTTGAACGAATCATTTGGGAGTCGGTGAGCAAATCAGGGAAACATAAATGCATATTATAAGACAACAAAAGTGTTTTTTGTCATTGCATGCATGTAAAACTGTTGTTGGGGATTCCCAAAACAATATTAGGAACATTTTAAATGCCATAATAGGTGCCCTTTAATGGCATGACCATTAGCATGACCTGCTAAGGCACAACTGAAAAGGTTTAACCACAATTAATAAGTTTTGCAAGTTACAGCGTCCACACTAATGAGCTGTATTGGAGAGCACACAAAAATTAACTAATACTTTCTGTTAACTGAATCCCAAAAAGCAAAACAAAACAAATTTGGTGAAACTATTAGATTAAAAAAAAGTCTAAATATGTCTTGCATTGATGTCCATGTTGCAAGCTTGTTTATACAACAAAAGATAACCAAATTAGAAATTAATCAAGAAATGATTTGTTAACATGCTTTCTAGATAAGAAAGCTTTACTTTTCTGTGATTAGAGAGACGAACATTCCAATTTGGATAGACGATATGAAGCCTGTCATCGCTTGCAGCTCTCGGCTTCTCCCTCAAGGCTGCTTTACAGAGTAGAACAAAAAATGCAGTAAATTATTGATAACCCTTCACAAGTTAACCAACCAAGGCTGGAATTACATCAAACTCCAGAGTATTCCAGCTGCCTACCTCCACACTGCCACCATAAAACAGTGAATTACCCTCCCCTGACAAGAGCTTTCCCTTTCTCCACACGGCATCTAGCTTCCGACCTGGTCACCTAGCAGTGACACCGTAGTGCTAAAATGGGATTTATCTCCTAACAAATGGCTGTGGTTTGCATTGGTATATAGGGTACCTTCAGGCTGCTGGTAAGAGGTAGCACACACTCACTAAAGGAATCAGCCTCTTGCCTCTGAGCTATGCAAGGCACCATAAGGCTCTATTTGACTGATACAAAGTAGCGTACCGCAGTGCTATGGAAGAGGATATTTTTATGCTGGAGTTAAGCTTACCATCCCCTGGTAATAAAATAGTGGGGTTCCTGCCAGAGGCTATGCTATGTTGTATGCGGTCAATGCAAGGTTTGATCCTGCTTTATATTCTTTGCCTCATACTAGTCAGTAACTTTTCAATTAAAGCCCAGGAACCTCTTCCATTGCCAGTATTTTTTCTTTTAAAACCTAAACTACTGATAACTATGTTTACTCAGAAGCAGATTATGGTTGTCAGTCCTTTTTGGAGTTCTAAATTCTGTTCTAAAAATGTTCACAAAAAGTTCAGTTTAGTTTTGAGTGGGACAGACACAGTCTGTAACTGAAGTGTCTTCCTTAATTTTTCTGGGCTCACTAAATTTTGAGAGCGCGTTCTGGTCTTATGTGCTGTTTGAATGGAATCGCACTTGACAACTAGTTGTCTGTCGCATCACAGACATGTTTGGCACGAGGCACGCTCATTGTGATTCATTCTTTGTGATAATTCTTTTGCTCCTGACCCTTGTTGTAGCTTCATTACAATTTGAGAGTCTGTTAGTAACTGTGGTTGTCAATTCCAAACACTGACTGTGTGAACATTGCCATTGTGATTGTCGGTAAACAAGTGGTAAATTATGGAAATTAGCCTACTCTTTTGGAGAGCACCCTCATTGTAATTTTGTATTGTTTTGCTACTCTATTTGCTGAAACTTTGGACAGAACAAGGACCCACTTATAATATAAAGAGAGAGATGCTGCTGTTTATTCACTTAAAGCACCTAATGAATGTATTTTAGCAATTTTCCTGAGGTTGGAGGTTGGGACAGCCCTTTAACCCTGAGAATAAACAGCCAACTGCTTTTATTTACCTAGCATTAGCATATTATTGCACATTTTAGCAGATATGCAGGATAACTCAGGAATTAATAAGAGTGGCATGTTTATGACAGACTGTTGGATAGGTGGACGCATCCTTCATATAAGTCTTTCATTTTTATTAAGAGGTGTCTCTACATTCAGGCTGAATGACATACATTGCCATCCAAAAACACACTGCAGATTAATTAGCTCAGTTAGCACAGCACATTTTACACATTTTGACCCATTTTTTTTCCTCACTGCATTTAATGTATTTGCCCTGCCCTTGCGTAAACATGAGCAGATGTCTTGAAAGATATGTATTTTCAGAGGAATTTGCTATGTTTTTCAGGCAATTGAGGAGGAATTACACAGGAGAACATGGGAAAGCTAATCCTAAAATCCTAAGAAGAGATGAAGAATAAAATTGTGCCACATGGATAAAAAGTTGGTTAGTGTTTGAAATATCGAGTCTCTGGTGTTTAAACACAACATAGAGCAGAGTTTGGCCTCAGTGGCAGAGTTATACATGCAAATTTCACCAAAGGTAAATCGCTTCACTTCCAAAATTCATCTGTGCTTATAAGCTATCAGCCTGCAGACAGAGTTATCAGTCTGAAGCCATTGAACTTTTCTCTGAGTGGTTTTACATTATCAGAAGGAAAACAATCTGTTGCATTTTAGAGACCAAAAGGCTCTCAGTTGTATTTTATTTTTTCACTCATATATCTCTGTTGTACATCCTAAATCTGTCACTTGCAAATCAGATAGATACAATTTGTATTTAAAAAGACAGATTAAGATATCTGGAAAATTTAGAATAGAAAGTGAAAAGACTTCTAAGCCCACTCAGGCTATTAGCTTGATGGGACGGACTTGCTGAGGCTTGAGGTCTTTTTGTTGAGCATGTGTTGCTCTATTGCCCCTGGCTTTCTCTCAGTGTCCTATTCCTGGAGATCCAACTATTGGGCCTTGGGCTACCCAATGAGCTCCTGTTCTTCAGCACAGAGCCCCTTCATCATAGCATCCTTCAGTGCTGAGCAGCATGGAGATCGGGCCACACTGGGATTCTAATGGAGTATGGATTCCCTTTATAAGGGCTTGCACAACATGCCTTTGCAGTTGAACAGACAGGAATGAGCGGGTGGAAATTAAGCCGTGGGGTCAGCCTGCACTCTGCATTTGGATCATTTGAGTTTCTTCAGAACTTATTTAATCATCCCCCCTGCCCATCACCTGTGGAGGGGGAGAAAATGAGGTTTACAGGGATGCACTGTAACATATATTCTCTGGAGACACTTCAGAATGAGAAACCAGAATAGGAAGGAGAAGATTGTAATTTATCAAGCAACACATGCCATAGCTAAAGAGGGAAGTGTGGAACTTGTGGAATGGACATTGGAATTTTTCCTTGTCAACATTCTATTCTGTCAAAACTTTCCCTACTGGAAAATCCAGCTCAAGCTTAAAATTATGGTTTCTAGCTGGTCTAAGATGGTGATTAATTAGTCATAGCTGGTGATCAGTTAGTCCAAGCTGATTATTGGCTAGTTGACCAACTACTATGTTCCAAAACCAGCTTGACCTCTTTAAGCTGGTATGACCAGCTAGTACCTAATTTGTTGCTGGTCCAAGATAGTCTACCACTGATTTATCTGTATGATACATTTTTAACTATTTATAAATTCAACTACCAAGCCAGCCAACTTTTAATATGACTATGAATCATGGTTACTGGTTTCTAGCTGATCTAAAATGCTCATTAGCTGGTAGAAGGTGATGATTTGTCTTTTTAACCAGCAACCATGTTTCAAAAACAACTTGACCGTTTTAAGATGGTACGACCAGCTAGCATCTTGTTGATTTATGATCCAAGATGGACTATTAGTGATTTTGTCCTTACAGGAAATTCATTTTGTTTAGCAAGCCACCAAGATGTAATCAAAGTCCATTTTTCTAATGGCATCCAGCTAGCCAGTCCTAATGATGGGAAATCCTTAAGATGATAATCTTAAAATGATAGCTGTGTTTTGGAACATGGTAACTGGTTCCTAGGTGGTCCAAGCCGGTGATTAGCAAATGAGCACTTTGGACTAGCTATGACCAGCTCTGGGATCTGGTCCAATATTGTCTACCAGCAGTACTGCTTACAGAGAATAAAACAATACTTTATTAATTGTATTTAGTTAGACACTAGGATGTAACCGCAGCCAATATTTCTAATTGCATCAAGCCAACTGTTTTCCTAATGCTTTGTCACCTTTGGTAAATGTACATTGCATGCTCATAAATTTCTGCTTTATTTAGATAATCCATTCTGAGGTTACCATGGAGATAACAAAGTGCCAGACAGAGCCATCTGCACGTTTCAACATCAAATATGTCTTTGCTGCCCATGAGAACACAAAAACTACACATATTTCATGAAAACAACACCTATGCCTTTGATTCCACATGATTTTCGAAAAATAATCAACTCTGTTGAAGATATGTATCTTTTGAGATATATATTTTTATTTTTTTCTCTGATCTAACTGTGGAGGCCTTCGGTTGCTAACACTTGATTAGGTGTAGAGCATGAACGATTCTGAGTACTGTTAGCTATTTCTGGTAGCCTTCAAATGAAACTACTGAAGACAGCTTGTATTCCCACAGGTATCTTCCTTGCTGTCTTTCCTAATGGTTAAAACACCTTAACCGATATTGAAAGGAGGGGAAAATGTGAAAACCTTAGACACACAACCTTCCATTTACATTTGGGATAGCTGTCAGCTGTTCACGCTGATCGGAGAATATCCCCTACCCATGTTCGAACATTTACAATATGAATACAAACCTAGCAGGCAAATAGACAACAAATCTATACAAATCTATTTTTAGCTACAGGAGTTGTGGACATCGTTTAATGATCTGTCTGTCTTGTGGAGAAATTTTGATTGTATTTGATGCCTTGCAAGTCTAATCAGGTGTCTAGGACACAGCATGAGTTCCCACTCTCAGGTGTGACAAATTTTATTCTGAGACTATACATTTTTATTTTAACTATAAGCTTGTTTTAACTACAAGCTAAAATAGACTAATATTATTCTATAAACTTTCTACAAGTTGTGACGCATCAGCACTCTTCACTGAGTGTGTGTATCACTCCGCTTGTGTTCATCATCCTAAACAAGTGTCAGAGCAGTGCATATGTGTTAAGAGTTAATGTAGGATATGTGTCTCTTTTTACATCCATTTTTTTTTATATTGCATATGTTAGCCAGCAGGTGGTGACAAAAGATAATTTTTGTTTGTAATATGAGCCAGTTGGTGACGTGAAGTGAATCCGTTAGTAATTGTTTACATAGAACAGCGCTCTATGATTGCTACATTACTAAAGTTAGGAAATAGCTTTAAAAGGTTTTAAACAAACAACTTCAGCATTAAGGCTAATCACATCTGAGAAACACACGTGCTTACCTCTTACCAGAGTTTCCACATTGGATACATACTGTTTAAAATGGCGGAGGACATTGAGGTTTCTATAGTGATCGACTCTTGCACACTGGCTACCGCAAAATAGAGAGGAGTACCCCCGCTTGGACGGCTATTTTACCACTGAGAAAGCTGACCTTCAGAAAGCTGACAGCATCTCTGCATGGGTGATTGCACACGCTCTCTCTCTTTCTCACACACACACACACACACACACACACACACACACACACACACACACACACACACACACACACACACACTCACATCCATCCATCCTTGTTCATCCAATAACTTGCTTGAAACAGCACAAGCAGTGATACTATTTCTGAAGTGACATTTTTTAATCACTAACGGAGGCTTGGACGCATCATTTGTTTTGAACCAGCAACGGCAGATTCTGATCTGTCGCATAAGAAAGTAATTCCATGCACAAATGCGTTTTTATGACCGTAGTCAGTTTTTCCAAATTTTTTTAAATTTACTTGTTCATTGCTTGTGTGATATTGCTTATATATATATATATATATATATATATATATATATATATACACAATGTCTTATTTCTTTCTTTTGATATTGGGGTGAAATATGTGAAAGGTTTTGTGAAATTCAGCAAAATAAAGCATTACAAAACAAGCTTATTTTAGTTTTTGAGAAGCTCTTGTTATTATGAAACTGTAAATTGACACATTTGGATCATTGGATGACCTCCTTCCTTAACAATTATTCATATACACAAATCAATTCTGCTCCAGGGTTTGATGTTTTAGTGTCACTTGTTGGTTAACTAACACTGGAGCAACCTAATTTTCCTTGGAGATTGACTTCAGACAACTTTAATGGGCTTTTGACGCCTGCAAATATTGAGCTTGAGAGAAGAGCTTCTGAAATATTTTGGCACTGTGATCAGTTGTTAAAATGAGTCAAATGTAGCACCGGTGTCACACCACTTACTGCGCCACTGGACCAGTTCCAGGTTCTAAGGAGTGGGGAGCAAAAATAATAATTACACCAGAGACCGTTTCTTTATATATAAAAGGCCGGCAATTTACTGAATGCAAAACACATATACATATACAGTTCACGAAACAAAAACAAAAATAAAATTCCCTGCAGGTTCTTAATATTGAGGTAAGTATAATAAACTAAAAGATATTTCACTCTTTTTGTTCTTTAGTTCACCTATAAGTTATTTTAGTCAACTAACCTCAGTTAAACCAGTCTTTTCTTAGGTTGCACCTATTTTAGGATTATTTATCTCCCTGAGTTAACTCTTTTCCTTTCTTTTACAGGTAAGAAAATACCTTCAATTTACTCAAATCAAAGTGGACCGCAACATTTCAAATCACATTCAACATATGAACTCAATATGAAAATAAAAATATAACACCTCAAATTAAAGTTCAAGGCCAATGTGAGTTCAATTGTTCAGTTCAATGAAGAGATTCAGTTCAATGGAGAGATTCAATTCAATTCAGTCCAAAAATAATAGTTCAATCGATTTCAAGTTCAGTTCAAAATCAATTCCTGATACTCCTACCACTCAAGTCAAGTCAAGTCAAGTGGTTTTTATTGTCGTTTCAACCATATACAGTTAGTACAGTACACAGCAAAACGAGACAACGTTCCTCCAGGACCATGGTGCTACATAAAAACAACAAAGGACCAACATAGGACCACATGAGACTACACAACGAAATAAAATACCTATATAAACTACCTATATATATATATATACCTATATAAAGTGCACGTGCAAACATGTGCAAAAAGTACAGGACAGTACAACAAATTACTGACAATGAACAGGACAATAGACAGTGCAGCGCCGACCAGTACTCAGTAGTGCAAAAAGATGACAGTTTCTAAAAATGTAAACATAACATACTATGAGATAATGTTCTATGCACATAGCAGTTATTGAGGTAGCAGACAGTTAGCAGACAGTTATAAAGTGACAGTTATTAAAGTGCAACTCAGGACACGTGTGTGTGTCAAACCAGTCTCTGAGTATTGAGAAGTCTGATGGCTTGGGGAAGAAGCTGTTACACAGTCTGGCCGTGAGGGCCCGAATGCTTCGGTACCTCTTGCCAGACGGGAGGAGGGTAAAGAGTTTGTGTGAGGGGTGTGTGGGGTCGTCCACAATGCTGGTTGCTTTGCGGATACAGTGTTTTTTGAAAATGTCTTTGATGGAGGGAAGAGAGACCCCAATGATCTTCTCAGCTGTCCTCACTATCCTCTGCAGGGCTTTGCGGTCCGAAGCGGTGCAAGTCCCAAACCAGGCAGTGATGCAGCTGCTCAGGATGCTCTCAATAGTCCCTCTATAGAATGTAGTGAGGATGGGGGTTGGGAGATGTGCTTTCCTCAGCCTTCGAAGAAAGTAGAGACGCTGCTGGGCTTTCTTGGTGATAGAGCTGGTGTTGAGGGACCAGGTGAGGTTCTCCGCCAGGTGAACACCAAGAAATTTGGTGCTCTTGGCGATCTCCACAGAGGAGCCGTCGATGTTCAGCGGAGTGTGTTCACCTTGTGCTCTCCTAAAGTCAACAACCATCTCTTTTGTTTTGTCGACATTCAGGGACAGGTTGTTGGCTCTACACCAGTTCGTCAGCCGCTGCACCTCCTCTCTGTATGCTGACTCGTTGTTCTTGCTGATGAGACCCACCACGGTCGTGTCATCGGCGAACTTGATGATGTGATTCGAGCTGTGCATTGCTGCACAGTCGTGAGTCAGCAGAGTGAACAGCAGTGGACTGAGCACACAGCCCTGGGGGCCCCAGTGTTCAGTGTGGTGGTGGTGGAGATGCTGTTCCCGATCCGGACTGACTGAGGTCTCCCAGTCAGGAAGTCCAGGATCCAGTTGCAGAGGGAGGTGTCCAGGCCCAGCAGGTTCAGCTTTCCAATCAGGTGCTGGGGAATGATTGTGTTGAATGCTGAGCTGAAATCTATGAACAGCATTCGAACGTATGAGTCCTTATTGTCTAGGTGGGTGAGGGCCAGATGGAGGGTTGTGGTGATGGCATCGTCCGTTGAGCGGTTTGAACGATCACGCAAACTGCAGTGGGTCTAGTGAGGGGGCAGCTGGGTCTTAATCTGCCTCATGACGAGCCTCTCGAAGCACTTCATGATGATGGGTGTAAGTCGCGACGGGACGGTAGTCGTTGAGGCAGGACACTGAAGACTTCTTTGGCATGGGGATGATGGTGGTGGCCTTGAAGCACGTTGGAACAACGGCGCTGCTCAGAGAGATGTTGAAGATGTCGGTAAGAACATCTGCTAGCTGGTCTGCACATCCTCTGAGCACTCTGCCAGGAATGTTGTCTGGTCCAGCAGCCTTTCCGTGGGTTGACTCTACGTAGAGTTTTGCTCACATCTGCCGTGGTAAGACAGAGCACCTGGTCGTTGGGAGGAGGGGTGGACTTCCTCGCCATCACGTCGTTCTGCACTTCAAACCGAGCGTAGAAGTCGTTCAGCGCATCTGGAAGGGAGGCATCTTTGTCACAGGCAACTGATGTTGTCCTGTAGTTGGTGATGGCCTGGATGCCCTGCCACGTGTCACCGCTGTCCTGGAAGTGACTGTGGATTCTCTGGGCGTGTGCGCGCTTTGCCTCTCTGATTGCCCGTGACAGTTTGGCCCTAGCTGTTCTTAGGGCTGCCTTATCGCCTGCTCTGAAGGCGGAGTCTTGGGACCTCAGCAGCGTGCGCACCTCCGCAGTCATCCACGGCTTCTGGTTGGAGCGTGTGGTGATGGTCTTGGAGAAAGTGACATCATCAATGCACTTGCTGATGTAGCTGGTCACTGATGCTGTGTATTCCTCCAAGTTGGTAGAATCGCCATATGTTGCAGCCTCCCTGAACATGTGCCAGTCAGTACACTCAAAACAGTCCTGAAGAGCAGAGATGGCTCCTGCTGGCCAGGTTTTCACCTGCTTCTGAAGCGGTTTTGTGCGTCTGACGAGCGGTCTGTATGCTGGAATTAACATAACAGAGATGTGGTCTGAGTAGCCGAGGTGGGGGCGGGGCTCCGCCCGGTCAGCGCCTGGGATGTTTGTGTAAACAAGATCAAGCG
This sequence comes from Xyrauchen texanus, assembly GCF_025860055.1. NCBI lineage: Eukaryota > Metazoa > Chordata > Actinopteri > Cypriniformes > Catostomidae > Xyrauchen > Xyrauchen texanus. The sequence goes on from NC_068311.1 coordinate 39,633,986, forward strand.
CGTTAGCCCCTCTCGTTGCAAAGTCCACATACTGATGGAATTTAGGGAGCACTGTCTTGAGATTTGCATGGTTGAAATCTCCGGCGACAATAAACAGTCCGTCGGGGTGAGCGTTCTGCAGTTCAGCTCATAGCCCCATACAGTTCACAGAGCGCTTCCTTAGCGTTAGCGCTGGGGAATGTAAACTCGGTTATGCAAACAGTGGTGAATTCCCGTGGTAGATAAAAGGTCTGCATCTAACAGTCACAAGCTCCAACAGCGATGAACAGTAACTAGAGACTAGCATAGAGTTCTTGCACCATTCCGTGTTGATGTAAACACACAAGCCACCACCGCGAGTCTTACCGCAGAGAGCTGTATTTCTGTCGGCACGAAGCGAGGCGAGCCCGTCTAGCTGAATGGCGGCATCCGGAACTCTGTCGCCGAGCCACGTCTCCGTGAAAACAAAGACGCAGCAGTCTCTAAACTCACGCTGCGTAGCCTGCTGGAGTCGGATATAGTCCAGTTTATTGTCCAGGGAGCAAACATTTGAGAGCAGGATAGGCGGGAGAGCCGGCCGGCTAGGGTTTGTTTTTAGCCTAGCATGGACCCCCGCCCTCTTTCCGCGCTTCCGCTTTCGCGACACCGCTTACGACGTCCTCTCCCCGGCCACCGGCATCAGGCGACGCCGAGGGCTGGAGGCCTGGTCTCCGCAGCAAGCCGAGTACGCGTGAGCGCCTCCTGCAGGTCATCATGCAGCTTGGTTTTGCATGAGTCTTATATTTGAGTAGTGTCTGGCGATGGTAGACACGAACACTGGTTGCTCCGATGTCCATGTGTTGCAAAAGTCGGGCTTTTTTAACAAAAATAGCACCATTGTGGATCCGGAGTGGCCGCTGCGTGCTACCGCGCCGCCATCTTGGATCATTGAAAAAAAATGTGACTCTGGCAGCGAGTCACCATACGCAGGAGATTTCCTCACTGACGCGATGGAAAAGATGAGTTGAAAATCTGGGTCTGGCTCGCCATCTTGAATTCCGTCTGCGCACGTACGCGCCCGCACACTGCAGACGAATCTCCGCTCCGACCAAGCTTCAAACCAAGCAAAAAAACCTGACCTGTACAACAGGTCATAAACACAATAAATCTCTTTTTAAATTCTCAATTTACACAAATAATTGTTTCACAGTCTCTGAGTTGTAACGTTACTGCTACGGTGTTTTTCCACCTCAAAATGCCGGCGGCGCGGTCTTTTTTAACTCACAACTACCGCACACATCTTTCATTTACAGAGCATACATTCACTTTTATAACATTCACAGTTTCCATAAACACAAAATATTAACTGGTAAACAGTTTAATACTAAGTATTTCCTTGTAAACAGCTACGTTTCAGTGTTAGCTCTCACCAAAGAAGGAAAGAAAAATACAACATGACAAAATACAAGAAAACAACACAAACTCACCAAAACCGGTGTTACTTAGTTCTCATAAAATCCCTGTCAGTTCCCGACCAGGCAAATTATGTTTTCTTTCAACTGCAAAATCAACTTTTCACTCTTTTCTCTGCTTATTAAACGCAGCTCGTTCTCTCCCTCACGTCTCTGCTAACACATACTGACGTGCTGCGTCTGACGTCACTAATCTCTTAAAGGGCAGTGACGTGAATTTTCATCAGCACGCTTTTAATTTTAAACATTAAATTGTTGTATTGACATTTTTAATTAACTCTGATGAATTAACTTACATTAAATGAATTACTTCACTTCCAAACTTATTTATGCAGCTTTTTAAACTATTTATTTTTATTTATGTCATATTTTAACATGGGTTACATCCTCCCCTCTTTACCTAATGCACGTCCCTGTGCATTTTGAATCTATACTGTCATAGCTCTAGAGGTTTCTGGAAAGCTAGGCTCTTTAAGGGAATCTGTAAACACATCACTCAAGGTTTGAAATAAAGACTGAACTATTGTAACCAACGGGTTCCCTAGCTCAGGGTAAGTCAGTCTTTTAGTCGCTTTTCTGTCTCTGATAGGTCTTCTAGAACAGTCACCTTCTGTCTGGATGTCAGTTTGATCCATAACACTTGTGTTTTCTTTGTCCTCCTGAGCAGGATGAGTAGAAGGATGGACATTATCCAGGTCTTCCTCAGGTAGGTTTCCAGTTCCCTGTCCAGCAGTTGAGCTGCTCCCTTCAGGATCAGGTAAGTCATAGTCTGCAGGATCAAGTAAGTTCAGGTCACTAGTCTCTACTGGGACATCCTCAGGGAAAGCTTTGTCTACGTCTGAAGGATCTTGCTTAACAGCAGCCAACTCCTTGGAGGGTCCCGGTTCAATCCTTTCTGGAAAGTGTTCTATGGGTTCGGGGGTCGGATCAAAACCTAGTGTTGTTACTATTAGGTTTCTGTGTCCGTCATAGTAATATTCCTCAGAGTCAGATTGGGATTCATCCCCATCAGCTCCATCTGAACTGTCATTTTTAGGATGTTGTCGAGTTCTTGGTCGTCTCACTGCCTTTGACGGGTTAGTTTCACTCTTGATTGAGGTCAAAGGAAGGAAACCGCATGGCAGTAGGAGATCACGATGAAGAGTTCTTTGAGGACCATCTCTTGTCTCAGGCCTCACAACATACACCGGGACATCTCCAGACTGTCTCTGGACAACATACACATCGGACTCCCACCTATCGGCTAACTTTTGCTTGCCCCTAATGCGGACGTTTCGAACCAAGACTCTGTCACCTTCCTTCAAGGTGGAGTCAACAACATGTTTGTCAAACCTCGCTTTGTTGCGGCTGGCTGTCTTTTTAGCATTCTCAGTTGCTACTTTATAACTGTCTTCAAGTTGCGATTTCAGGTTGCGAACATATTGCGAGTGTGAACCTGGCTGGTGATTGACTGGTAGGCCAAAGGCTAGGTCAACTGGCAATCTTGGCTGACGCCCGAACATTACCTCGTAGGGGGTAAAACCAGTTGTCTCGTTTTTAGTACAGTTATAAGCATGTACTAATGGTTTGACATAATCCCGCCAGTGACTCTTTTTCTGATTCTCGAGAGTTCCCAACATGTTGAGCAGGGTCCTGTTGAAGCGTTCAACAGGGTTCCCTCTCGGATGGTAAGGGGTGGTTCTTATCTTTTGAGTGCCAATGAGCTCACACAGTTCTTTTATTGTTCGGGACTCAAAGTCAGGACCTTGGTCACTGTGGAGTTTTTCAGGGATGCCATAATGGATGAAAAAGTGGTCCCACAGACTCTTGGCCACTGTCCTGGCTTTCTGATTCGGGGTGGGGACGGCCACTGCATACTTTGTAAAATGGTCGGTAATGACCAGAATGTCCTTGGTGTTACTGGAGTCTGGCTCCACACTAAGGAAATCCATGCATACAAGTTCTAGCGGCCTTGTAGCGATGATGTTGACGAGTGGAGCGGCTTTCTCGGGCATAGTCTTACGTCGTATGCAGCGGTTGCAGGTTTTGACCTTGGTTTCCACCTCGGCTGACATTTTGGGCCAATAGAAACGCTTCCGGATGAGATCTAGGGTGCGCTCTGTGCCCATGTGGCCCATGTCGTCATGGAGGCTCTTGAGGACTAAGGATCTCAGGGCTTCAGGGAGCACAAGCTGATAGGGAGTCTGAGCACCCTCTTGCCGCTTGCGATACAAGACACCATTTAAGACCGTAAGTTTGCTCCACTCTCTTAATAAGAGACCAAGCTCAGGAAGTTCCTTCCTCAAGGATGGTGGAGGTTTCTCTTCGAACTCCATTTGCCTGAGTACTTCACGGATGCAAGGATCAGCATTTTGCTTGTCTCTTAATTCAGCTGGTGTTAATGAGGGAATCACAGGTAAGCCACCAAGCTGATCCTCTTCTTCAAAGCTTTGTGGGAGAGCCTTTGGATGATGGGCAAGTGACACAACCAAGATGTTGTTGGGTGATGTTTCTTCGGAGTGGTTGTTGATCACCTGGTGAACTAAATGCTTCTCACAGATAGCTTTGATGGTGCTTTCATCCAGGTGTGCATAATCTACCTCTGACAAGTGTCTTTTTGTGAATTGTTGTATCCTCTCTAACTCTTTTTGTGATGATGTATCATCGGGTAATCTGCCGTGGGGACGCCTGGACAGCCCGTCCGCGTCTTGATTTTGCTTACCGGCTCTGTATTGTAGCTGGAAATCAAATGTCGACAGAGCGGCTAGCCATCTGTAACTCGTGGCATCAAGCTTAGCAGAGGTAAGAATGTACGTTAATGGATTGCTATCGGTGACAGCAAGGAACGTGGTCCCGTATAGGTAGTCCTGGAATTTCTCTGTCACTGCCCATTTAAGGGCAAGGAATTCTAATTTGTGCGCAGGATACCTGGACTCGCATTTCGACAAACCTCGACTTGCATAGGCAACAACTCGCTTCCGTCCCTGTTGCTCCTGGTAAAGGGCAGCACCAAGACCCAAGGTGCTTGCATCCGTGTGCAGAATGTAGGGAAGCTTGGGGTCAGCAAACCCGAGGATGGGTGCTGTTGTAAGTTTCTCGATTATGGTGTCGAATGCTACCTGGCAAGCAGGCGTCCATCTGTCACCAAAGAGGTTCTTTGGGTTGTAGTATTTCTCAGTGTTCACTGTGGTTTTAGTGTGCTTCCTCAGGTGTGCTTCCTCAGTGGCGGATAGCCAGCAGTGAGCTCGTTGAGTGGCTTCACAATCTTTGAATAATCTTTCACAAACCGGCGGTAATAACCGCAGAAACCCAGGAAGGTCCTTAGCTCTTTCAGGTTGTTTGGTTTTGGCCAGGTTTTTAATGCTGCTACTTTGTCTGGATCAGTTTCGATGCCCTTTTCAGACACAATGTGGCCGAGGTATTTTACAGAGGTTTGGAAGAACTTACACTTCCTTGGCGACAGTTTCAAGCCAAACTCTTTCAATTGGTTGAGTACGCGCATCAACCTTTCCTCGTGTTCCTCTAGTGTCGAGGAGAAGATGATGAGGTCATCAAGAAAAACCAGGGCTTGCTTCAAGTTCAACTCTCCCATACAGTGCTCCATAAGCCTCTGGAACGTGCTAGGGGCGTTAGTTATCCCCTGCGGCATCCTGTTGAACTCGAAGAATCCTAGTGGGCAGACAAACGCGGTTTTGTGTTTGTCTGCTTCCTCCATCTCTATTTGATAGAAACCCGATTTAAGATCGAGCACTGAGAACCACCTGGACCCAGTTAATGCAGAGAATGACTCCTCAAGATTAGGTAAGGCATACGAATCTTTTACTGTTTGGGTGTTCAATTTTCTGTAATCTATGCAGAGTCTGACATCGCCATTCTTTTTCTTGACAACGACAATCGGCGAGGAGAAGGGCGACTCCGATTCACGGATGACTTCTGCATCAAGGAGTTGCTGGAGATGGTTATGCACAGCCTCTATATCTTGGGGGTGTATAGGTCTTGGTCTATGTTTGAATGTTGTCTCGTCACTGAGGGTTATGTGGTGTTTTATTTTGTCAGTGCGACCAAAATCAAGCTTGTGCAGTGCAAACACCTCCAGCATGGAACTTAATTTCACAATTATCCTCGCTTTCCACTCATTGGGTACAGGAGAGTCAGTGAAGTCAAAGTTGAGATTTAATTTTCGGTCAGGTTTTGTGGGAAGGCCCGAGTCAGGGGTCTTAACTGATTGAACACTCTTGACAGCGTGTATCTCTGCTATTACAGCCTTTGGAGATATGGTGATGTCATGATGAGACTCATTCTTGAGCATGACTGGTATGCAGCGTGGTAGTTTCGGTGGTAGGCTTACCAAGCTATCAGTCACTAGGATGCCACCTGGCAGGGAGGATGACTTTGGTGGTCCCACCATCACCCACTTCCCAACATCAGTTGTCCTGCAGCTCACTGATCCTTCAAGGACTCTGGTCTGTCCAGCTGCAATAGTCTCAAAGTCCCTACTACGGAGCATTACCTCTCCCAGACTGGAATCAACAGACTGTCTTTTCCTGATTTCAAGGGTCTTTAAGACAACTTTGTAGCCGTAAGGAAGAGACTCATAGTTAGATGCGATATCTGCATACTTTTCATAGAAAACATCCAAAGTATTTGTGCCTATAAGCACTGATGACAAGGTGGAGCGCATGTCAGGTACCACTAGAACCACCTATGTCCGCTCCAAGCAAGCTCTTTGGGAATCTGATGGTGGCCTCAACATAGCCAAGGTAAGGGACGCTTTGGCCGTTGGCCCCTTCCACTTCAAGCAAGTCATTCAAGGAATTCATAGGTAAGTGAGACAGGTTCTCTAAATAGAAAGAATTGGGAATCGTTGTTACTTGAGAGCCTGAATCTAACAAGCACCTGCAGTCTTTGTTACCTATGGTCACTTGTGCAGTGCACTTGGCTCCAATCAGCCCTTTTGGCAGGGTCATTGTCTGTTTTTGTGTGTGAGAGTACACACAGGCTCTGTGCAGCTTCTTTTTGGGACACTTTGTCTGTGTTCCAGTCCCCGTTTGTCCCACAACCGGAACTGGGTCTAGTTTAAATGATCTGGCTTTGAAACACCATTTTCAATGTCCCATGTTAACTGTTTTTCTCTTAGCTGCTTCCTCTTCTCAGCCACAAGAGATGGGTTCGGCTCACTCTCACACTGAGGCTTAATGTGTCCGTCCTCTCCACATCTAAAGCAATACCAGGGCTTTGGTCTATTGCTTGTATTGTTGTTTACATCTCGGCTGTGGTGCGGCCTTTGAGATGTTGGAGTGATAGCTGTTTGGGGAGCTACTGGTCTGGCGGCTGATTTAGCCTTTCTACTGTCTTTCTGTGTGATACGTGTGAGCTGGGACTGTAAATCAGCTATTTGTTTCTTTAGGTCTTGGATTTCAGACCTGTGATCAAGAGCTGGCTGAGATGGGTTGCAGTCTTCACTCTGCACATGAATACCTTGACAATAAGAAGACACTCTTGGTTTCGAAATATTGAAGTGCCGTTTCATGCGGGATGCTTTGGAAGTACGCTTATCTTCTGCTATGCGGAGTAACAGGAGTTCAGCAAAGGTAGGTGGGTTCTGTTTCTTTTGTTCCAGCTGGAGTTCAGCTATCAAGATGTTGTCCCAGCAACCTCTGACAAACTGTCTGAGAAGATGCCGGTCAAGGTCACTAGCGGTTACGCCTCCCCTCCTGAGGGTGGTGTTCAGCATCACCTGCAGCCGTTGTAGATAAGCTGAGGATTTCTCACCGTTATCCTGCATTGTGTTAAGATACTTTGCGAAAAGATCATCTCCGTCCTCGACAGTGCCGAAAGCAGAGTCCAAGATCTCTAAGTACACATTAAGGGAAGATTCAGGTGTCAGGTGCTTCACAATATCGACAGCAGGCGATAAGAGGCTTTTAAGAAGCTTTCGTGACTTGTAAAGATCAGACTGTGTTGTGTCTTTAAGGAGAAGTTCCACATTGGAACGCCATGTCTCATAATCCACTTCATTGTTGGATCTTGGGGAATGCCCAGAGAAGGGTCTGAGTCTCAAAGAAGTGTGCACCTGCAGAGCAGAATCTTCATTTCTCACTATGTGCTCGACTATTACTTTTTGAATGTCAGGTGGGTTGACGTCAGAAAGTTTCAGAGCAGGCTGTGTCTTATCTTTAGATGATGGTGGAGACCAATGATGTTGAACATGCTGCTCTAGGGCCGTACTGGGCAGGGGGCTTGCAGCATTTTCGGGGCCATGTTGCTCTGGAGTATCAGGTGAATTCTGTTCTACATCATCTTGGATTTCTAATTGATCTAAATCGACATTCTCACTGATAACGGAGAGCTCTTCTCTGAGGACAGCTGCAAAGTCTTTGCCAGTCAGTCTTGCAATGTCCTTTAACTCTGAAAGGTAAGTCTGTGTAGCCGTTTTACTAGCTACAGGTGTGTAGACACTGGCTAAGGTTCTAATGTGATAAGTGACATCAGTCTGAGTCTTACTGTTGAGTCTGTGTGGCAACGAAGGTAAGAGCAACTGTATAGCTGTACCATACACATACTCTACTACGACCTGTTTGTCTAATGCTGGCTCAGCTAAATCTACAGGGAATACCCTTTGAATGGGACCATATTGTTTCAGGAAGTCGTACAGTTCTTCGTCAGTTTCTGTACCGGCTATACCACTAACTATGACTGAGTTAGGTATTTTCACACTACTTGCTTGAATAACGTCCATAATGAATCACTGATAACAGTACTATACGGTCTCTGGTTTCTAGTTTTAATTGCTTTAAGCCACTCCTGGCTGGCTCGCCAAATTTGTAGCACCGGTGTCACACCACTTACTGCGCCACTGGACCAGTTCCAGGTTCTAAGGAGTGGGGAGCAAAAATAATAATTACACCAGAGACCGTTTCTTTATATATAAAAGGCCGGCAATTTACTGAATGCAAAACACATATACATATACAGTTCACGAAACAAAAACAAAATTCCCTGCAGGTTCTTAATATTGAGGTAAGTATAATAAACTAAAAGATATTTCACTCTTTTTGTTCTTTAGTTCACCTATAAGTTATTTTAGTCAACTAACCTAAGTTAAACCAGTCTTTTCTTATGTTGCACCTATTTTAGGATTATTTATCTCCCTGAGTTAACTCTTTTCCTTTCTTTTACAGGTAAGAAAATACCTTCAATTTACTCAAATCAAAGTGGACCACAACATTTCAAATCACATTCAACATATGAACTCAATATGAAAATAAAAATATAACACCTCAAATTAAAGTTCAAGGCCAATGTGAGTTCAATTGTTCAGTTCAATGAAGAGATTCAGTTCAATGGAGAGATTCAATTCAATTCAGTCCAAAAATAATAGTTCAATCGATTTCAAGTTCAGTTCAAAATCAATTCCTGATACTCCTACCACTCTGGCAGCGAGTCACCATACGCAGGAGATTTCCTCACTGACGCGATGGAAAAGATGAGTTGAAAATCTGGGTCTGGCTCGCCATCTTGAATTCCGTCTGCGCACGTACGCGCCCGCACACTGCAGACGAATCTCCGCTCCGACCAAGCTTCAAACCAAGCAAAAAAACCTGACCTGTACAACAGGTCATAAACACAATAAATCTCTTTTTAAATTCTCAATTTACACAAATAATTGTTTCACAGTCTCTGAGTTGTAACGTTACTGCTACGGTGTTTTTCCACCTCAAAATGGCGGCGGCGCGGTCTTTTTTAACTCACAACTACCGCACACATCTTTCATTTACAGAGCATACATTCACTTTTATAACATTCACAGTTTCCATAAACACAAAATATTAACTGGTAAACAGTTTAATACCAAGTATTTCCTTGTAAACAGCTACGTTTCAGTGTTAGCTCTCACCAAAGAAGGAAAGAAAAATACAACATGACAAAATACAAGAAAACAACACAAACTCACCAAAACCGGTGTTACTTAGTTCTCATAAAATCCCTGTCAGTTCCCGACCAGGCAAATTATGTTTTCTTTCAACTGCAAAATCAACTTTTCACTCTTTTCTCTGCTTATTAAACGCAGCTCGTTCTCTCCCTCACGTCTCTGCTAACACATACTGACGTGCTGCGTCTGACGTCACTAATCTCTTAAAGGGCAGTGACGTGAATTTTCATCAGCACGCTTTTAATTTTAAACATTAAATTGTTGTATTGACATTTTTAATTAACTCTGATGAATTAACTTACATTAAATGAATTACTTCACTTCCAAACTTATTTATGCAGCTTTTTAAACTATTTATTTTTATTTATGTCATATTTTAACATGGGTTACACAAACACCAATCATGAATGTCCTCACAGATCAAATTAGCTTTTTAAAACTTTTCAGTAAAGTTCTTGTGCCTCTTGAGTACTCCCCTCCCCCTTTAAAAACTTTGCTGTTAATCTACATATATAAATATGCCATTGAATTTCCACAGAGAGCTGCTTGTCTCCCTTTGTAATTGCCATATAATTTATTTGTTGTCTTGTAATCATAAAGCAATTTTACATAGTGCAAAGTATCATCTAAATTAATTAGGTGCCTATTATATTCTTAATCTCAAAAGAGGGTGAATCTCATGAATACATGTCCAGTTCACTTTTCATCACAAAATGGCAAGGAAAAAGATTTGCACAAAAGAAAAAATAAGATATTTAAATATGTATTCTGTATAAATATTGCATTAGAGTATAAAGATTTTTTGGCAGTATGCTAATGATAATGGGGAATTATCTCAAAGCAAAAATCTTAATTGTCTATAATCATATTCTTTCTTATTTCTTTGTTTTGATTTTAGGGTAAAAAAATAGACTTAACATGTTCTTGTCAGTTTTCATTAGGTTTAACCGAGAAAGTTTTGACCACCTTTTTAAAAAAAAGTATCTGAGTGGTTTTGTTTTTCTCCTTTTCTGGAGACCATTTGAAACCCAATAACTTTTCCTTAAGTCATCTGTTCTTTAATAGCCAAACAAACTTATCTGCCACTGACTGGAGTTGTGCAAACTAGATCGATGAACGACCTTCCACTCTTTCTGGTCCTTCTGGACTACAATGAATTGTTCTTGCTGAATCATTACTTCTCGATTTATTATGCTCATTGTCTCAAAGACTCCAATGAACCTTACCTTTGGTGTTTGGAAGTAAAGCTCAAGCTCTTGAACGCTGCATCAGCATTCTGTTTTCTGGTGCTGTTTAGGGACTACAAACCCTGTTTTAAAGCAATCTTCTGAAAAAGACGTTTAGAGAAGGGTTATAATTGGTTGTTGCTTTGCTTAACCTTGTTTTAGTCTTATTACTGCCCTTAGCAGTCATAACATTAATAATGTGTTTTTCATGTTGTTGTTATCTTGAGGGCTTGTACATGGAAAATTTCCCTTATATAATATTCTAATTCAATTTAGTACTGCGTTCTTACAGATGAAGTTTACAGCACCAAACAGAACTGCGCAAATAATGGCTTTTTTCAAATTGGATATTCCATTCACTCCAACACTCCCCTGTTTTGCTGTTGGTCGCAGTGTGAACTATTGTTTTAAATTGGAATGGGAGAAGAAGAAAAAAAACGTTCTTTCTAAAAATTTGGACTGTCAGATAAACTGATTCAGCAAGCTTTGTTGACATTTAACTCTCTTGAATCTCCTCACTTTTATAGTAGGAGTACTACTCCCACACATTATTCTGTTCCTTCATTATAAAAATAGTGTACCTCCAGCTCTCTATTTTGACCCGGTTTCATCAGGGCCATCATCAGCTTGGCTCAGGAAGGCAACACAGCTCTGAGTAATTGGTAGCGTAGGATTGTGGGAATATAGCTTGGCCCATCTGTCAATGGCTCTGACAAATGATCCGGCCATGTGTCCAAAATGAAAGGGAATTAAAAAAGGAACGGGTCCCTGTCAGTGTAGCATCCCATGATGATCTTCAGTAGAAATGTGCACTCACCACATGGTGTAAAGCTCTCATTTAGTCATAAGAGATATGTGAGAACTTGCGTTCCTTCACCCTGATGACATATCTCCAACAGAGAACATACTGTGTTGCGTAGTGTGTGAAATTATGGTGAAACCTTTAAAGCATGCAACTTTTAGAGTATTCAAGAGGAGATAATGATTCAATGATAATTTATTTATAAATGCATTGTGGTGCCTTTGTGTTATAGAAGATCATCATGAAGTTGATCAGGCTCTGTGAACATTATCCAAAAATACCATAATTATACAGGTCTGCTTTGAGGCCAACTAGCCGTTCAGACAACACACCAACTAGTCGATTTTAACATTTCTAGTTTGTTGAATTATGACATCTGTATTCTGAGAATTTGTACTGTATGCATTTGGTAATATCATTATTATAGCTACCAATGGTTAAGTTCTTCACAAATGTAAATTATCAATAATAATTTTTCTGCTGGCCCTGTTGTGCCAGTATTTCATTTTCTTGCCATGCCGACATTTGTACTGGCCCCTCTACAAAAAATATATGCTTTATTATATAAACATATTTTATTTTTAGCTCCTTATTTTTATGTGTTCCAGAAAAAAAATGACAAAAAAGGGGAAATTCATAGCTGGAAATTAAACAGCTATAAACCATTTGCATACAATGCAAACACTAACTTTTGTTTCCAAGACTATTTCAAATAATCTCACAATAATAACAAAACTTACATGTGTGGCAAGTTAAAATCAGTAGAATTCATACATCAATGTTCAATACATCACAGAAAACCAAATATATATATGTTTGCAAGGAATGAAAACGTAAACGGTCATTGACTGAAATATATAGTGACAAATTGGCCCATTTAGGGCTGGTGACACTCTTGCAGTGGGCCATCCTGCTGTTGAGCCCTGAAAATATCTTTAGCTCATTAGCCACACCTTTAACAACAGGCCAAACTCTTCTTGGCATGGAGGCCATTGAGTGTTGATGACAGGTGTGAAATGAAACGGCTTTGTTCTTGTTAAGTATGGGCTCTTATAGTGCAATATTCAGAGGCGCTAGCTTATTGATTGATGAATGGTTTAGCAGATATGGCAATGAATGGCTGTGGATCGCACAAGAACACAAAGGTCATTATCTGCGTCTGAATTGCCACACTCTAATGCTCAGATTCTTGTGTCTGATATTCCACAATCATCCATTATGCAAAGTGACTCTAGGAGACAAAAGCAGCATTGGAAGCTGAACCAACTTGCTCTTTTTCAGAGCCCAAACTGCACTAGATCATGGCGTGAATTTCAAACAAGTTGACACTGGTAATTCAGTTGACTTGATAATGACAGATTGCCAGTGATGTGTTTTGCTGACACTGTTTGTGAGACTAGCTGTTAGAGGAAGCAGAAGCACTGTTTATACTGACAAGGAGAAGCTGTGCAAAGTGCAAAATGAAAAAAAGCAAGGTCTGTCTGTAGTTAACCCATGGTTAGCATGGTTACTGCAAGCATGGTTACTGCAATATTGCTATTGTGAAACCTTGGTTTTAGTGAGAGGAATTAATCCCTCGACTCCATTGCTGGTTTGCAATACAATGTGACAAATGGACTGTAGCACTTTGTAGCACTACTTGTTGAAAAAAGGATTACCCAAATCACGCCACTGAAAACATGTAGTTTAGTTAGAAGCGGTGCTGCTATTAGTTAAATCTCCCCAACACTGCTTCACTGTTTGCACACCCATTAGTAATCTTTGCATTGTGTCATTGTGCATTTGTGTGAAGTCTTCTCAGCTTTGTTGCATCGACTATGGCCTCTATTGCTCATGTTGCTTCAAATCGCCAACTCTCGATTACAGCAAATTACTTTTTGTCGCTTTGTCACTGCAAAACCCTGCCAATCTGAATGCCCCTTGGCCACTGTATACAAATGACTTGTTCTGTCAATTAAAATGTTGTGACGGAAATCTCGAGATTAAATGAACTCTAATTCAGTCCTTAGGCTGTTGCTTGAATGGCAGCTAATGATAATGTTGTAATATGAACTTTTATTTGTCAATAAAATACTGATATGAAATAGCCTATGTAAAACAGGTACATTCATAACAAGATACATTTTATGCCATTATAGATATTTTCATGTGCTCCCAGTGGACAGTTTCCGAACTGCTGCCTTGCAGATAATCCCAAATCCAATAAAATGTTTGATAATAAAAATAGACTTACTTGTGCGTAATCTACAGATTCACTATACAGATAATTTATATTTGTGTCACACACTAATGAACAGTGCAGATAATTACTTGAATTGGTTGCTTAATTTAATTAGTTTAATTCCAGATAGGGCTGTTTGTTAGATTTAATATATTTTTTTCTCTCTTGATCCAGAGGGCACTTACCAGAACCATTCCCAGTTGCGGACACCACCTTTGTCCCTTTTACACTCCCACTCACCTAGTCTGCACCACGCCACCTCTATCAGCTCCCTAAGCCATAGCAACTACACCCAGCGCAGTAACCCGAGTCCGGCACCCACCGATTGCTCAGCACCCAATGAGGGTCCTACCAGTGCCCATGTCTCAGGCAGCGCCCAGGACAACTGGCTTCTTAACAGCAACGTTCCTCTAGAAACCAGGTACGTTGTTTGTAATGGTTCATTTAATGACTTTGAGGTGTCGGTTAGACTTTAGTGGCACTACATTTTCTGTTTACAATGCATCATAATCATGCATTCAAAACATGAGTAGATATAAAACAAAGAAAAGCTTGTTTTCTTTTTTGTTTGACAATTCATGATTCATTCCAAGTTTTCAACTTTTCATTGTAGTCAACTAAAAAAGTAAATGCAACATGATTCAAATAAAATTTTCTTTATAAGAATTCAAGACAATCTGGACAGAGAAATCAAAGTTCTATTTATTATAGAAAACACAGGTGTGCATGAAAAATGCACAAGAAAAAAAAATATATGCACCATACATGAAGTTGTCAACATAGTGTAAAATAAATTAACTTGTTTAATATTTGTATGAAATTTATTAAATATGAAGGCACATTCTGTGCAAACTTGACCTAAAAATAACCCAGATGTTCAGAAATAATAGTATAAAATATAAAACATGCAAAATACTTCTTGGCCAATGTCTGTATTATTTTTATATAAATCTAGGTTATCTAGAAATGTATATATATAAATGATCAAGTTTATCTAAAGTACTCATTACTAGTATATTTGTATAATCATAAACCCCTGAAGATAGATTCTAGACAATAGCAAATTGGTCCCCCTCTCCCAAAACATCAGATGCCCCCCAGCGTCCCTGACTGATGCTGAAATCATCAAGTGGGACCCCACCCTTCCCTATGTGGTCAGAAGGCGAAATTAACGTGGAGGACAATAATAACCCTGGTGCCTTTTCTAAAAAAAAAAACATGGTTTTGCATTTATCTCCCATCATGTTTGTCTCTCTGTGAGACCTTTGTGCAGAGGTGATCAGCCAATATGCTCTCAGATGTCTGTTTGCATTGCTCGGGCTGCTCCTCATGCATGGCGGAGGGGAATCAGAGCTGTCAGAGCAGCCTGAAGAGGAATGACACATTCTGATGTTCAGATCACTTCCACCACCCACACAGCTCAACACGGCCGAGAACCCAGATGACTCATCTCATATTTATTTTAGCTGCTGTAAAAGTTTTAACGTTTTTCTGACTCTAAGGCAATGAGATGATGAGACCTTTGTTGTACAGGTGCTCTAATTGTAATGTTTTACTAATGGGATTTCCAAGTAAAAGTTTAATTGGGGAGGGCTTATGCCCCATTTTCATGAGATTGGCAAGTTTCACAAGATCTGTCAAGAATTGTCCAGGTCATACTCCAAAATTGAAAGAACAAATATAACTTATATACTGTGTTTTGTTAAATATTTTGTGTAAAAATAAAATAAAGCCCATTTTAGGACTGTTATGATTTTTTGTGTTGTTTACACATATATTTAAATTTTAAATTCAACTGTAAAGTGAAATTGTACTTATGCATCATGTTAGTAATTGTGGTACTGAATTCAATTTATGCTGGTTTAAAACAAAAAAAAAAATCCTACCTGAGATTACAGTACTGAGAATTGATAGTGCACTGTGCTTAATTGTCATGTAAATTATGTAAATAATTTAATAATGATATTAATAATTTAATAATAATAAAAGTTGCACACAGAATATATATATATATATATATATATATATATATATATATATATATATATATATATATATATACCCCTCATATTTTTGTAAATATTTGATTATATATTTTCATGTGACAACACTGAAGAAATGACACTTTGCTAAAATGTAAAGTAGTGAGTGTACAGCTTGTATAACAGTGTCAATTTGCTGTCCCCTCAAAATAACTCAACACACAGCCATTAATGTCTAAACCGCTGGCAACAAAATTGAGTACACCCCTAAGTGAAAATGTCCAAATTGGGCCCAATTAGCCATTTTCCCTCCCCGGTGTCATGTGACTCGTTAGTATTACAAGGTCTCAGGTGTGAATGGGGAGCAGGTGTGTTAAATTTGGTGTCATTGCTCTCACACTCACTCATACTGGTCACTGGAAGTTCAACATGGCACCGCATGGCAAAGAACTCTCTGAGGATCTGAAAAAGAATTGTTGCTCTACATAAAGATGGCCTAGGCTATAAGAAGATTGCCAAGACCCTGACACTGAGCTGCAGCATGGTAGCCAAGACCATACAGCGGTTTAACAGGACAGGTTCCACTCAGAACAGGCCTCGCCATGGTCGACCAAAGAAGTTGAGTGCACATGCTCAGCGTCATATCCAGAGGTTGTCTTTGGGAAATAGACGTATGAGTGCTGCCAGCATTGCTGCAGAGGTTGAAGGGGTGGGGTATCAGCCTGTCAGTGCTCAGACCATACGCCGCACACTGCATTAAATTGGTCTGCATGGCTGTCGTCCAGAAGGAAGCCTCTTCTAAAGATGATGCACAAGAAAGCCCACAAACAGTTTGCTGAAGACAAGCAGACTACTGGAACCATGTCCTGTGGTCTGATGAGACCAAGATAAAATTATTTGGTTCAGATTGTGTAAAGCGTGTGTGGCGGAAACCAGGTGAGGAGTACAAAGACAAGTTTGTCTTGCCTACAGTCAAGCATGGTGGTGGGAGTGTCATGGTCTGGGGCTGCATGAGTGCTGCCGGCACTGGGGAGCTACTGTTCATTGAGGGAACCATGAATGCCATACTAAAGCAGAGCATGATCCCCTCCCTTCGGAGACTGGGCCACAGGGCAGTATTCCAGCATGATAACGACCCCAAACACCTCCAAGACGACCACTGCCTTGCTAAAGAAGCTGAGGGTGAAGTTGATGGACTGGCCAAGCATGTCTCCAGACCTAAACCTTATTGAGCATCTGTGGGGCATCCTCAAATGGAAGGTGGATGAGCACAAGGTATCTAGCATCCACCAGCTCCATGATGTTGTCAAGGAGGAGTGGAAGAGGACTCTAGTGACAAACTGTGAAGCTCTGGTGAACTCCATGCCCAAGAGGGTTAAAGCAGTGCTGGAAAATAATGGTGGCCACACAAAATATTGGCACTTTGGGCCCAATTTGGACATTTTCACTTAGGAGTGTACTCACTTTTGTTGCCAGCGGTTTAGACATTAATGGCTGTGTGTTGAGTTATTTTGAGGGGACAGCAAATTGACACTGTTATACAAGCTGTAGACTCACTACTTTACGTTGTAGCAAAGCGTCATTTCTTCAATGTTGTCACATGAAAAGGTATTATCAAATATTTACAAAAATGTGAGGGGTGTACTCACTTTTGTGAGATACTGTATATATATATATATATATATATACAGTTGAAGTCAGAAGTTTAAATACACTTAGTTTGAAGTTGTTAAAACAGATTTTTTTAACCACTCCACAGATTTCATATTAGCAAACTATAGTTTTGGCAAGTCGTTTAGGATGTCTACTTTGTGCATGTCAAATAATTTTTCAAACATTTGTTTACAGACAGATTGTTTCACATTTAATTTACTATATCACAATTCCATTGGGTCAGAAGTTTACATACACTAAGTTACATAACTAAGGCAATTAGCCAATTAGCTTCTAATAGGAGGTGTACTGAATTGGAGGCGTAACTGTGGATGTATTTTAAGGCCTACCTTCAAACTCAGTACCTGTGGACCTCCACAAATCTGATTTATCCTTGGGAGCAATTTCAAAATGCCTGAAGGTACCACGTTCATCTGTAAAAACTAGTGCAGGTATAAACACCATGGGACAACGCAGCCATCATACCACTCAGGAAGGAGACGCATTCTGTCTCCTAGGGATGAATGTAGTTTGGTGCGAAAAGTGCAAATTAATCCCAGAACAACAGCAAAGGACCTTGTGAAGATGTTGGAGGAAACAAGTAGACAATTATCTATATCCACTTTAAAATTATATATTCTCATTAACCTAATAAATAAAAAAAATAGTGAATGTGTCCAATAACAGGATGGTTACTGAGATTAGGCATGTAGTATTTGGCTGGTCATGTGATCCTAAAATGGCAGCCCACATGAGGGGACCCTCTCCGTGTAGAATAAAACTTACTGATATGACCAGAGACTTCATCTCGTGTGTTGCTCTTTTAGTATGAGCACTGATAAAAGCTATGTGCTGAAACATTTTCTTTTAAAATATATAATTATTTTTTTATTTTTTTGGATTTGGTGGTGAAGTATGACCACCAATATTCACGAGATTCACTTAGTTTTAATAGATCAGTTGGATCATTTAAAGACACTTGCCGGGCTTGAACCTGCGTCACCCTCATGAGCATCCCAGCTCAATATTTTCGAATACTCCGCATCACAGCTCCAACCAAATTGATGGCATACAGGTGAAACTCGAAAAATTAGAATATCGTGCAAAAGTTCATTAATTTCAGTCATTCAACTTAAAAGGTGAAACTAATATATTATATAGACTCATTACAAGCAAAGTAAGATATTTCAAGCCTTTATTTGATATAATTTTGATGATTATGGCTTACAGCTTATGAAAACCCCAAATTCAGAATCTCAGAAAATTAGAATATTACATGAAATCAATAAAAAAAAGGATTTTAAATACAGAAATGTCAGCCCTCTGAAAAGTATAATCATGCATATGTACTCAGTACTTGGTTTGGGCCCCTTTTGCATTAATTACTGCCTCAATGCGGCGTGGCATGGATGCTATCAGCCTGTGGCACTGCTGAGGTGTTATGGAAGACCAAGATGCTTCAATAGCGGCCTTCAGCTCTTCTGCATTGTTTGGTCTCATGTCTCTCATCTTTCTCTTGGCAATGCCCCATAGATTCTCTATGGGGTTCAGGTCAGGCGAGTTTGCTGGCCAATCAAGCACAGTAATACTATGGTCATTGAACCAGGTTTTGGTACTTTTGGCAGTGTGGGCAGGTGCCAAGTACTGCTGGAAAATGAAGTCAGCATCTCCATAAAGCTTGTCTGCTGAAGGAAGCATGAAGTGCCCTAAAATGTCCCGGTAGATGGCTGCGTTGACTCTGGACTTAATAAAGCACAGTGGACCAACACCAGCCGATGACATGGCTCCCCAAACCAACACAGACTGTGGAAACTTCACACTGGACTTCAAGCATCTTGGATTGTGTGCCTCTCCATTCTTCCTCCAGACTCTGGGACCTTGGTTTCCAAATGAGATGCAAAATTTGCTGTCATCAGAAAAGAGGACTTTGGACCACTGAGCAACAGACCAGTTCTTTTTTTCTTTAGCCCAGGTAAGACGTTTGACATTTGAAGCCCATGTCCAGGACCAGTCTGTGTGTGGTGGCTCTTGATGCAGTAACTCCAGCCTCAGTCCACTACTTGTGAAGCTCCCCCACACATTTGAATGGCCTTTTCCTGACAATCCTCTCCAGGCTATGGTCATCCCTGCTGATTGTGTACCTTTTTCTTCCACACTTTTCCCTTCCACTTAACTTTCTATTAATGTGCTTTGATACAGCACTTTGAGAACATCCAACTTCTTTTGCAATTACCTTTTGAGGCTTTCCCTCCTTGTGGAGGGTGTCAATGATGGTTTTCTGCACAACTGTCAGGTCAGCAGTCTTCCCCATGATTGTGAATTCAACTGAACCAGACTGAGAGACCATTTAAAGGCTCAGGAACGCTTTGCAGGTGTTTAGCTGATTAGAGTGTGACACTTTGAGCCTACAATACTGAACCTTTTCACAATATTCAAATTTTCTGAGATTCTGAATTTGGGGTTTTCATAAGCTGTAAGCCATAATCATCAAAATTATATCAAATAAAGGCTTGAAATATCTTACTTTGCTTGTAATGAGTCTATATAATATATTAGTTTCACCTTTTAAGTTGAATGACTGAAATTAATGAACTTTTGCACGATATTCTAATTTTTCGAGTTTCACCTGTATTTCACATGGGATGTGTTTAATGATGTGCACAAATGCTATGGAATTCATACTGTCACAGGTTGTTTGTGACCAGTATGTTGTGAACGGTCTTCTCAACTGGAAAATGAATGTTAATTTGAAATTGCGGTGGGACAGTTAGCGACATACTGACAGATTAAACACTGTGTATCTCTCCAAACTTTAATCTGGACCAGGTATTGCCAAGTGAGACGGAATAATGATCTTATAATGGTTCCCTCTCATGGCTTTTGTACAGCGGGCTGTAATGGGATGAGTCCCTGGATGTATATGCTTACAGAGCCATCTCATTGGATTAGAGCTAAATGTCACTCTCTCATTAGTTGATGCTCATGCTCTGTTCCAAAACCTAGTGATCTTCCTACAATATGGATGATAGTCATGATAGGCATGCTTTCTACATGAAGGATGTTCCAGAAGGTAGGCAGCTTAATTATGCTGCGCACTAAGACCCCTTCTTTTGACTAGATTCTAAGGCAGCAATGTATCCTTTGTGTCGCATTGCAACAAGCTCTGTGAAAAAAATCCATCCAAGATGGCTGACAAAATGAGAGAAGTAAAAATAAAATAAATGTATATATAAACATGTATTTCATTCAATAGAAGTTGATAAAAAAATTATGTAATTAAAATTGACTATTTTACCCAATATTTGTGTGTGCTATGTATTTTTATGCTTGTTCGATTATTGTGTTGAGTTTCCCATACTAAACACTATTTTTGTGGCAGGCAGAATTGCTGCTCATGAAGAGCATTTCTAATTAGTCACTCATGTAATTCCATGATGGTTAGGGCTCTGCCTTAGGAGGCAGATACCTATGTAGGCAGTAAGGCAAAAAAAGCTTATGTTTTGTTCTTTGACTCCTCCAAACTGGCTGCAAGACCCATTTTGTTGTTTGAAAGGTTAGTTTGCCTCCCAGAACCCAAACTTACAAACAAATGTACATAAACCAGACAAAGACAGTGAACAGAGCAGTAGTTTGTAACAGTTGCGAATGGAAGAAAACAAGCATTTTCTCTCGTTGAATTGAAGGTGTTGAGCCTTCCCGATGCATGTTGACGGTTAATTTCTCCATTACATTATCTCAGTCTTCCCTTATGGAACCGCCGTCTCAGGGGGGCTGCAGAGCTGCAACAGACATGCTGAATGCACACTGTTTGTCTATAGTGTTTCACTCTGAATGATAATAACCCTCCGCTTTATGAAACCATTTATTATTTAAAATCTGCAAAAATCACAATCTTAAAGCAGGATTTAGCATAATAACCTCATGGAAATTGTTTGTATGATGCATGATTCTTCTGAAAACTGTTGTGTCAGTTCCTATAAATACAATAACATGAGTGAATGAAAAGTAATGCCTTGTTTTCTTTTAACCACAAACATAAAGGAGCCAGAATACTCTAATGTTTGTCAGAGAAGAACAGGACGGTTGCAGAGAAGGGCATGGGTCTTACAGCACCAGGTACATGTGCATGATGAAAGGGCAAAAACTCTCTCAGGTGGGAGGGTTTCATGGGGCTGTAAAATACTCAAAACAGCAATTTAGTTCCATAAGGGTGTCTCTGTTTTGTCCTCGTCGGTCTCTCCACACCATTTATCTCAAGTTACCGAATAATAAATTTTTCTGTTTGCACATCTGTGTCACTCTCCATCTATCCATATCTCCATCTGTGTGTAGAAACATAGCAAAGCAGACATTCCTAGAGACTTTACAAGACAACTTCATAGAGATGGACATACTGGCCACAGCTCACCATGACGGGGCTTTCACTGATGGGTATGTTGCATAAACTGATTGTACCTGCCGTCATTAGCAGGATCTGCTTTGCCATGCTGCATAGTGGTATCTTTGCACGCTTGTTATTCATTTTTATTACATGTGTCAGATGTAACCGAATCTAACCTGTCTTATCACTTACTAAATTAATTGCATGTTTACTGACTAAGGAACTGTGTATTTTGCTAAGGAACTTTTCAAGGCTAAGCGCACACTATAAGACAGAAGCTTTTTCACTGCGCACATCTAAAGACTCACATTCTTTTGTTTTCTGTAGTGTTGTTGAAGTGTTGAACACAAATGTTGGGTTATTGCATAAAAATGCTGGATGGAAAAACCAAGATGCAGATAAAAATTCCAAAATGTGCATAAAAAATGCTTGAGGTGGATACATTTTTTATTTGATAAAAAGACATGCTCATTAACTATGATGGAAACACGTTTACTGAATAAATTCCTAAATGTGCATCAAAAATGTCTCAAGTCATTTGACTAAATAATTCACACGCAACTGGACTAACCAGCAGACAAATATCAGTTAACATAGCATTTGTTACTGAAATGTTGCACTGGTCATTCTGAAATGACGGAGCTAAAGCCTGCCATCAAAATGATTGGCTGTATTTACTGCCAGAACTCTGTGCACTCTGATCCGCAAGTAATTTATTGCATTGAACAAAAGAGCTATGGGCTACAACTTTTATTTTTGTTCATTTGCCTGGAACACATAGGATGGAAATGCTGCTTTATTTGCACATTCCTTTTAGCTATTTTCAGATTTTTTTTATATATTCGTAATTTGAATTGAAACATGACTAATTACAAGATCTTTTTCCTCCCTGACATAGATCTGCTTTGATCCCGAAATTCCCCACAAACTCACACATAGTTCAGGCACATAGTTCACGCACATAGCTATGAAAGAGTCAATTCTTGACAACATGTCAATAAGTAACATGGAGGATGCTGTTTTTTTTTTGTGCCATAATTTAAATGAAACAAGAAAAAGTTCAGATTTCCCACTGCATCTCCCAACTCTTTTGCTTTTTCCTCTTTCATTGGCTATTGCACATTACTGTCCATTTGCTTGTCTGAGACAAGATTCACACCAAAAGACTGGAGGGTTGGTTACAGATAAGTTTGAAATTAGTCTGTTTGGAAATGTACAAGTGCACGCTTTATCTTCTGTCTTGTACTGTGCTCAGAGCCAAAAATTTTAATGGGTAGACTACCTTTAAGAGTTTTGAAAATCAGTTGTTAATTTTTTTTATACCTCAGACACATTGGTTCATTTCTGAGTTCCTCTCATCTGGTCAGTATTGCATATACAGCAGTAACAGCAGTTCCTCTTCTGTCGCTCTCTTGACATTGTGTTGGAGAAGCAACACTAGGGGTCTCTCTTGAGCGCCGAATATGCCTCTGACTTATGAAAAAAGGCCAATGAGAAGTTGGCAGACAGTATTTGCATACCCCGCCCCGGACATACGAATATTTAAGCGGGCAAATATGATGAGTTAATTCAGAAAATGTCTTCGGAGTCAATGGTAGTGCATGCAGTCTGCTGCGAGTGACACACACCAGTTTCTGCCTTTTCCTCTGATGCTCTGAATGCTGTTGGATTGACAGCGCACAACAGCGGCTTTCTCCTTCTTGCACGGCTGTGCATTTTTGCCCCTGGGCACTTCGACAGTGCAGACAACTCGAAAGAGTTATTTAAAAGAGTGATTTTATTTAAAAGAGTAATTTCCTCTAAAAGAGCAAAACACAGCGGCGTTGAACGTCCTTTTCAGGACGCGTCTTTTTAAAGATGCCTTTCCGCCCCTGTGTTGTTCCTGGATGCGGTAGAGTGCTCTCCGCTTCAGACGGCCACAGGTGTTGTCTCGTGTGTCTGGGCAGCGATCACACCGAGGCTACATTGTGGATGGTTCATTAATTTAATTTCATTTGACCAATTGTCACACATTATACATACATTTCTGCATATACATGGTGAAATTATTTATTTTTCACATATCCCAGCTAAGCTGGGGTCAGAGTGCAGGGTCAGCCATGATACGGCGCCCCTGGAGCAGATAGGTTCAAGGGCCTTGCTCAAGGGCCCAACAGTGGTGTCTTGGTGGTGTTGGGGCTTGAACCCACGACCTTCTGATCAGTAACCCAGAGCCTTAACCGCTGAGCTCTCACTGCGAGAGCATGACCTTGGCAACGTTGTGGTCGTGGCTTGCTTTCAACAGAAAAGCAAGCCACTCCAGCCACCCCCCCACATTGCTCCTTCTTCCCACAGGATTGAGGACGATGCGGCTGGTGCTGGAGGCTATCTGGGGATGGCAGCGGGTGCAGCTCTGCCAGGTACACCCCCTCGGACCACCCGCCCCCTGGCACGCTTGTTGACTCCCGTCCGTGCTCGAGGTAACAGCGACTCGCCTCACAGCCAGTCTGCCTATCCTCTCGAGCTCGAAGTGGATGAGCTCGCCGCTGCATTGGAGAGCACGTCATCTGACGTGGAGGACTCCCCTGGGCTGCCGCTTTCGTGCCAGCACGCCCAGGCTGAGGCCGATGCGCAGATGACTGACATGCTTTCACGGGCCGCCACTACTTCGTTGTACCCAAGAAAGGCATTGGCTTACAACCGATCTTGGAGTTGCGAGTTTTCAAACTCCCTTTCAAAATGCTCACGCAAAAACATATCCTGACTTGCGTCCGGCATCTAGATTGGTTCGCAGCGGTAGACCTGAAGGACGCGTACTTTCACATCTCGATTCTGCCGCGACATCGACCCTTTCTACTTTTTTCGTCTTCACGAAAGTCGCAAAGGCAGCCCTTGCCCTGCTCCCAGAAGCCAGCATCCGCATACTCAACTACCTCGATGATTGGCTCATCTTGGCCCCCTCACGAGAGTTACTATGCGCGCACAGAGACCAGGTGCTCAGGCACCTCAGCCGTTTGGGGCTTCAGGTCAACTGGGAAAAGAACAAGCTCATCCCGGGTCAGAGCATTTCTTTTCTCGGCATGAAGTTAGACTCAGTCTCAATGACAGCACGTCTCACCAATGAGCGTGCAAAGTTAGTGATGAAATGCCTCGCTTCCTCCAAGCCAGGCACAATGGTCCCTTTAAAACGTTTCCAAAGGCTCCTGGGGTATATGACATCCTCCGCGGTGGTCACGCCGCTGGGGTTGATGCATATAAGACCACTTCAGCACTGGCTTCAGACTCGAGTCCAGAGACAAACATGTCCGTGTGATGATCACCACCGCCTGCCGCCAGACATTCAAACCCTGGACAGACCTCTGCTTTTTACAGGCAGGTGTACCCTTGCTGCAGGTATCCCAACGTGTCCTGGTCACGACCGACGCCTCCAGATCGGGTTGGGGCGCCGTGTGCAACGGGCACGCAGCTGCGGGCCATTGGAAAGGGGCCCCGCTGCGCTGGCACATCAACTGCCTAGAGTTGCTGACTGCTTTCTTTGCCCTGAGAAGTTTCTCCCCTTAGTTCGGGACAAACATGTTCTAGTCAGGTCAGACAGCACCGCGGTGGTAGCGTACATAAATTGCCAAGGCGGAGTATGCTTTCACCACATGTCACGACTCGCCCGTCGTCTCCTCCTTTGGAGCAACTCACTGCGTGCCACTCACATCCACGGCAACCTCAATGTGATAGCGGACACGCTGTCACGACAACGCTTGCCCAGTGGAGAGTGGAGGCTTCATTCCCAGTCAGTCCAGCCGATTTGGGAATGGTTCAGCAAGGCCCAGGAAGACCTGTTTGCCTCCTGAGAAACCTCCCACTGCCCGCTCTGGTACGCCCGAACAGAGGCTCCCCTCAGGGCAGACGCACTGGCAACAGGTGGCCCACGGGGATGCACAAGTACGCATTCCCCCAGTGAGCCTTCTTGCACAGGTGCTGTGGAAGGTCAGGGAGGAGGAGGAGCAAGTCACCTTAGTGGCTCCGTACTGGCCCACTCGGACTTTACGCTTCTCGCGACAGCCCCTCCCTGGCGAATTCCCCTGAGGAAGGACATACTTTCTCAGGAACGGGGTACGCACTGGCATCCGCACCCAGACCTCTGGAACCTCCACGTCTGGACCTTGGATGGGACGTGGAAGATCTAGCCGGTCTACCACCTGCTGTCATAGACATGATCAACCAAGCCAGAGCCCCATCTACCAGGCACATTTACGCCCTAAAGTGGCGCCTGTTCGCAAATTGGTGTTCTTCCCGGGCTGAAGATCCACTGAGGTACGCAGTTAGGTCGGTGCTTTTGGAGGGGAGGCTGTCCTCTTCTACCCTTAAGGTGTATGTTGCTGCCATCGCGGCTCACCACAATGCAGTAGACGGCAAATCTCTAGGTAAGCACAACTTAATTATCAGGTTCCTAAGAGTCGCCCGGAGGTTAAATCCCTCCCGGCCAAGCCTGTTCCCCTTCTGGGATCTCTCAGTGGTCCTCACGGGCCTCCAGAGACGTTTCTAAATCAATGCCTTCACCTGTTTGAGGGTTACATCTTAAATCTAATTTCAAGAGACCTGGCCTCGTTGTACATCGGTGACTAACCTGCACTGATTATATGCATCCTGCAATATCCAACAGCTTCATGACACATACACCCTTAAGGTGAATTAGAAATTGCCATGAGGGCTTGTATTAACAGGAATCCACTGTGGTCAGTCGTGCTGTAAATTTAATTTGATATTGATACAAATTTTGTATGTAACACATCCCACAGGGGCGCAGTGTGTACTGTTGACAGCCAGCAAGCAGAGGTGACTGGCAACAGCTTGGAAAAGTGCTTAGGGACAGCAGTACTGACCAGTGTAGGGCACACTAGCCTTCACACTCTACAGATAATGCTGAACATGTTGAGAAAACTCTTCTCTCACACACTACACTCTAGTCTAATGCCCTTGTTTGCTAAAGTAAGCAATATTGTTTTCTGCATTTCTGCAGACACTTTCTATTCAAGCCTGGCGGGACTTCGCCATTGTACTGCACAACGTCGCCCGGCTACCCCTTGACGTCCAGCACGGTATACTCGCCCCCGCCTCGCCCCCTGCCACGGAACACATTCTCAAGGCCTGCCTTCCACCTGAAGAAGCCCTATAAGCACTGCAACTGGAAATGTGCTGCACTCAGCACCATCATCATCTCCATCACCCTGGTGGTCCTGTTGGCCTACTTTATTGGTGAGTTTACCCATTTTTTCAATATATCTGTCAGAACTGTACTAAAGGGGTGACATCAATACGGTTTATATTTAATTTAGTTTCTTATGAAAAAATGATTTAAACCAGCCTAAGTTAGTGTGCTGTATTTAGCTGATCTTAGCTGGTTTAGCTGGTCTTAGCTGGTTTAGCTGACAAAGTTCAAAAACC
This sequence comes from Xyrauchen texanus, assembly GCF_025860055.1. Lineage (NCBI taxonomy): Eukaryota > Metazoa > Chordata > Actinopteri > Cypriniformes > Catostomidae > Xyrauchen > Xyrauchen texanus. The sequence goes on from NC_068311.1 coordinate 39,661,011, forward strand.
CCTCTAAAACCATCAATTCAAACCAGCCAGTGGAAGCCAGCTTGGTGGTCAGCAAATACCAGCGAACCACCTTAGGCTATTTTATGCAGATTTTCAGAAGGGTTATTTGTACAGTTTTAAGTGGAGTTCACACAGTGATTTGCATGAACAAAGCAACATGATGTGAATAATTTTCAGTGAGAGTTGGCAATTTCCTGCAACATAAGCGACAGCAACCGATGTGACAAAGTTGAACAAAATTCAGCTTTATGAGCAATGATGCAATGTTACCAAGTGTTACCAAAATGGGAGTGCCAACAGGGACCAGCTCCCTGATATTGTTGGAATACTTCGTTAAGAGTAGGAAAGCCTTCTAGCAACCAGCAGCACAAAGATTTGTTGACCTACAGCAATTTAATCAATGTAAGTGTGAATCCTCTTTATACATACAAGTCTACTTTTTGTAATACTGTAGATAGGGTGGTTAGGCAGTCTTTGTGTTGTATCTTTGAAGCGAAGTGACCCTATAGAGTATACATATTATAAAGTCTTAAATGCAGAGCTAATGTTTTGTAATTCAAATGCTTGAGCCGTGAATCTGTGCTAGAGATGATTATCAGTACTTTGCCTCACTGAAAGAGACTGATACGACTTGATGATTAATTTTCGCAGTTCCCTCTTAGTCCTAGAGCAGCGGCTCATATAAAGATCATACAAAGATGCTCTTTGTTAGCTTCTGGGCTAGTTCAGGTATGAACTTGTTAGGAGCCCTGCAAAGCCCACAAAGCTGGTAGATCTTAATCACTTCATATAATTACAGACACCCAACCCCACCCTCTTCCAAAATCAGGCTCATCTCTCCATGCACCTCAGGTAAACACGCAGGAAACCTTAGCTCACCCTGAGAATCTGGGATTCAATCAACAACAAGGGGTCACATTTAATTAAAAGCTGATGAGAAAATATGTTTAATTTCAAGTGCAATTAATTATGTAGGCCTGTAATTGGAAACTCTTGCTGTGTTGTCTAATGAACCCAATTACACCTCCTGACAGATGTTTTTGACTAGCATGATTTTTGTCATTTCTGCCCTAATTTTTTTGGTGCATTTAGCAAGAAATGGTTCCTTGGAACGGATGTGAACGGGAAACTGAGAGCCGTGTGCCATTTTCTCAGTGGTGGCATACTCATTAAGAAGTTCATTATGTCCTCTGCATCTGAAGGTCATCAGCTTCCCTCTGTGTTCATGTCTTCTCGTGCTGGGCAGAGTATTTGAGTGGAGCGGCAACAATTCCCCCTCCACGCTCAAAGCATTCTTTAATCACTCCGCTCCAGCTCCACTCCGGGTTGTCCATTTCCCCCTCCTCGCTCACTCAGCGCTCCTGGGATAGAGAAACCCTGCTCCGTTTTCACTCCATGGCAAAATTAGCACCTAACTACCTCTCCACTGTAAAGTTATTCAGTATGCTTTTTAATATCACAACCTTCCATGCAGAAGGTGTATTAAATGAAAAATAAATACACAATACAAGAAGGAAAGCTACAATGTGCTTTATTAGAACACTAACATTAGCCCTAGACTAAATTAAATACGTTTTATAGCTTACTTTTGAAACATGTTGGCAGCATTCTCTGGGTTTGATCAGTAGGCCTATGTATTATTGCCTAATTATTGCACTTCTTTTAATTAACCTTGCCCTATAATTCTGTGAACGAAAAAAAAATACATTCTCAGAATGTTCTACACTTTTCCTCTATTTGCATTTGCTGACTTTCTTCATCTGCAAATGTATAATGCATAAATTAGCCTATGGCACTAAAATCAATTTAGATGGCAATCGTCAAAAGTCAAACTACACAATATTAACATGTTGATTAGTTCAGTTGGTGTTTTGCGTAGTTAAAAGTTCAATTATTTTTAATGCGGGACATAATAGCCTTCAGTTAAGATTGAGATGCGTTAGATTAGAATGTTGATATGATTATTAAAAATATTTAATAGGGGATATATGTATTAATGACCTTTAGATTTTCTCTCCACATGTGAATGGATTATCATCGTGTCTTTTGGACACGTCTTTTAGGACTTCACAACAAACATTTGATAGTGGCAATCACCTCCCCAATCGTGTTATCCTTCGCCAACCCATCATTAATTTTAACTATATGCCAGTTTACGTAAGAATATAGAGATGAGACACAAGCATGTAGTTAAGTCAAGCTTTACCACATGCTCAATAATAGGGAATGTGAAAACAGAAAGTGAAAGTAACCTTCATGCTGGAGGTCGAACATTACCAAGTGCTGCTAGATTTTAAATTTGTTTCTTTTTTTACCACATTCTTTCTAGTTATATCAGAAATTCCATCTTTCCTTCATGCGAATAGTGTTTAACACTCCATAACACATGGTGAATTATTGCATTAAGGTCAGTTAACAGGTATTTGATAGAGCGTGAGGAGCACTCTTGGAGTGAGAGAAAACAATAACGCTCCGATTTCTTTAAGTCCTCGCTCCAGGCAATGTCATGGCGCTCCACTCCTCGCTCCGCTCCACTCGCATACTCTGGTGCTGGACATTCATCGTACCGCCCAACAAGCAACCTCAGTCAAAGTCACAAGACACACACTCAAACTGTCGCTTCCGTTTGAGGCTTCACTCTTTTGTTTACTATCTCTTTGTTTCCCCATAATTATAAACAGCTCAATGTATTTTCAGTTTTAACTTTAACCAAATATAGTGGGTTTCAAAAGTGTTCCATCCAAATCGAAAATCTGGGATTTAAAGTATAATTTAAACCTAAGGAAAATGTAAAACAAAGAAATATTACGATGTACAATTAAATATTGAGAAATATTTAAGATACTGCATGTTTTGTAGGTCACTATGAAATAATGAAATGTGTGACATTGACCATATTAACTTTGTACAACAGGTCAGATTCTTGCTTACATTGAAGCAAACAAGATGCTCTTTAGAACATTCTTAAATTAGACTTGGACATCAGGGATCATCACGTGGAGCCAGCTTGAATGCATGTTGTCATCTGTAAAGGGGTTAAGGGAAAGAAGGAAGCGAGAACCGGCTTGACAATATATATAATAGCTTAATGAAGAAATAAACCAAAAGACTCAAACACACACATAGGACGGACAGCTGCCCGTAACATTCTCTCTCTGTCACACCATCCGCCTTTATCCCTCTCAGATGCTTGATTAATCACGACCCGGCCCCGCTCACTGCCCGGTCACATCATCAAATCAAAAGGGTGACACACCAAATATTCTGAAATATTTGTAAAAAAATAATAAAAAAAATCATTCAACTTTTCACTCAAATTGTTATGCTTACTATTATAATTTGTAATGAAATAATAAAAAAAAATATTAGACCAGTACAATATAGATGCAAAATACTCTAACATCTCTGTTCAAATTTGTTGTAATTTGACCCTGATATATGTCTTGCCACTCTAGGGTATTGGATTATAGATGTATTGCTCAAATGTTCTGTTTATCCACCAATTGCCATATTTAATAGCTATACTTATATAACTGAAAGGTTATAGGTTTGTGTCAGAGCAAAGTTACAGATTATTTTCTGGCCCTAGCCTAAATAATTGTGTAGAGACTCGCATTAGTTAGAGTTGGGGTTCTCGAGATCGGACTCGTACTCAAGTCTGAGTCACAAGTCCAAACTGAATGGACTTGGACTTGTCACAGTCTTGGATGCATTGTACATGGACATTTTACGAGTTCATGACAAACAAACAAACAAGCAAATTATGAAACAGGGTGACCATACTTCCTCTTTTCTCCAGACATGTCCTCTTTTTCAGACCTGAAAAAGCGTCCGGCCGGGATTTCAAAATTGCCTCTAAATGTCCGGGATTTGGCTTTGTCTTCATATTGATGTGCTCTCTACAGTTAGTACTATCATACAGGTGAAACTCGAAAAATTAGAATATCGTGCAAAAGTTCATTAATTTCAGTCATTCAACTTAAAAGGTGAAACTAATATATTATATAGACTCATTACAAGCAAAGTAAGATATTTCAAGCCTTTATTTGATATAATTTTGATGATTATGGCTTACAGCTTATGAAAACCCCAAATTCAGAATCTCAGAAAATTAGAATATTACATGAAATCAATAAAAAAAAGGATTTTAAATACAGAAATGTCGGCCCTCTGAAAAGTATAATCATGCATATGTACTCAGTACTTGGTTTGGGCCCCTTTTGCATTAATTACTGCCTCAATGCGGCGTGGCATGGATGCTATCAGCCTGTGGCACTGCTGAGGTGTTATGGAAGACCAAGATGCTTCAATAGCGGCCTTAAGCTCTTCTGCATTGTTTGGTCTCATGTCTCTCATCTTTCTCTTGGCAATGCCCCATAGATTCTCTATGGGGTTCAGGTCAGGCGAGTTTGCTGGCCAATCAAGCACAGTAATACCATGGTCATTGAACCAGGTTTTGGTACTTTTGGCAGTGTGGGCAGGTGCCAAGTACTGCTGGAAAATGAAGTCAGCATCTCCATAAAGCTTGTCTGCTGAAGGAAGCATGAAGTGCTCTAAAATGTCCCGGTAGACGGCTGCGTTGACTCTGGACTTAATCAAGCACAGTGGACCAACACCAGCCGATGACATGGCTCCCCAAACCAACACAGACTGTGGAAACTTCACACTGGACTTCAAGCATCTTGGATTGTGTTCCTCTCCATTCTTCCTCCAGACTCTGGGACCTTGGTTTCCAAATGAGATGCAAAATTTGCTCTCATCAGAAAAGAGGACTTTGGACCACTGAGCAACAGAACAGTTCTTTTTTTCTTTAGCCCAGGTAAGACGTTTGACATTTGAAGCCCATGTCCAGGACCAGTCTGTGTGTGGTGGCTCTTGATGCAGTAACTCCAGCCTCAGTCCACTACTTGTGAAGCTCCCCCACACATTTGAATGGCCTTTTCCTGACAATCCTCTCCAGGCTACGGTCATCCCTGCTGATTGTGTACCTTTTTCTTCCACACTTTTCCCTTCCACTTAACTTTCTATTAATGTGCTTTGATACAGCACTTTGAGAACATCCAACTTCTTTTGCAATTACCTTTTGAGGCTTTCCCTCCTTGCGGAGGGTGTCAATGATGGTTTTCTGCACAACTGTCAGGTCAGCAGTCTTCCCCATGATTGTGAATTCAACTGAACCAGACTGAGAGACCATTTAAAGGCTCAGGAACGCTTTGCAGGTGTTTAGCTGATTAGAGTGTGACACTTTGAGCCTACAATACTGAACCTTTTCACAATATTCTAATTTTCTGAGATTCTGAATTTGGGGTTTTCATAAGCTGTAAGCCATAATCATCAAAATTATATCAAATAAAGGCTTGAAATATCTTATATGAGTCTATATAATATATTAGTTTCACCTTTTAAGTTGAATGACTGAAATTAATGAACTTTTGCACGATATTCTAATTTTTCGAGTTTCACCTGTACATTCTGTGTATTTGATACTGCGCATCAGATTTCATGCGTATATGTCCTTACGTGTGATTTTTCTGGCTGAGAGCAACAGTGTGCTCTCTTTCAAAATACTTTTTTAGCTCTCGACCGCACGCCCATGCTAAATGTGTGTGCGGGAAAGAGATCACCATTCGACACATGTGCTCATCCAATCTCATCCAGAAATATCAATAACGTAAGTACACTTTAAAAAGTATGTTCCCCAACTCTGCAACTAATTAAATAGAACGCATGTTTTATCAGACGCACGCTTTCTACACAAAGTAATTTCTAACTGAAAATGTTGACTATATTGAGACAAAATCTAATTTACTACGTATCAGGGACATTTAAGCTATGACGGATGAAATAGACCATGATGGAAATTGTACAACTCAGTCCGTCGCATATTTGAAGCGCAAGCTTTGTGTGTTACCTGTAAAGCTGTCACTTAAGTTAAAATGGCAAAAAAATCTGAAAATGAAGACCACAGGTGAGGTGAGAAGTCTCTATTTACCTTTTATCCATACTAAATATAATGTGAAAAGAAACGTCAGCCCAATTTTGTCAAAAATGTGATCTTTACTTTAGGGAAGTAGGCTACAACTGGACACAGCAGGAGGATTTAAAAGTGTGAAGTGTAGTACCGCAGTATAGAATTTTCTTTAATGGTATCTGATCTTTTCTGTTTTTAGTTTATGTTGCTGAATTTTATGGCCATTATTAAAAGTTTTAATATTACCGTTTATTAAATAAATTAAATGTGTTTCACCCATAATTTGAGATAAAACTAAACTAAATTGAATTGACAAATTGAAAATGAAGGAGAAATAAAAACTGAATAAAAATGTGAAATAATAATAACTCTGGTTGTGTCACGATCCCTGGTTGTCTGCCCTGCGTTTTTCTTGTCACCTGTCATGAACTACAATTCCCGGCCGTCATCACTGCCAGCATTCAATCATTGTTCTCACCTGTTTGTCATTTGATCTTCACTATCCCTCTGTACTTAAGCCTGGTTGTTTGTTCAGTCTCTGTCAATCGTTGTTTGTGGATGTCCGAAGTAGATGTTTTACCTTGTTCACCCATTTCGTGTACCCTTGGATGTTTTCATGTTTTGGTTTCATATTTCCCATCGAGGACGTTTCCTTTGTTCCAGTCTGCTTTGTTTTCACTTTGTTCAATAAAAACCCGCATTTAGATCCTCACCCCTCGTCTGCCTCTTCCTGCTAATGTAACAGGTTGGAATGACTAACTTAGCTTTCACTTTATTTGGTGTATATTTGAGTGGAGGGAAAAATCAAGAAATTATTTAAATGTCAACAGCACGCAATAAGAAGTGTGTTGAAGGACAGTTTTGCCTATATACATCTTAAGCATATGCTTTCATTTTGAAACCACTTTGAAGTCTGTTCAACAGGACACTAATCATTTGTTTTTACATTTATATTGAAAAATGTTACATTTATATTGAAAAATAAACTTGTTGAGTTTACAGTTACAATTTTAATTCAGATTCTTGAACAGATTAATTCGGACTCGACTCGGACTCTGATTGTTATGGACTCGGTCTTGAGTCCAACACGGCCCCTTTTGGACACTGACTCGACTAGGACTCGATCGTTTAAAGACTCGGACTTGAATCAGACTCGAACCCAACACTACACATTAGCATAAATATATATGACCCCATTTCAAGAATGTTGGGTTGTAGCTCTTATCAGTCTCCACAGCTTCATTTTGGCTGAAAAGCTTCTTGTAAATTGGCAAGTTAATAGTAACTGTCTGCTGAAACAATGGCATTATATCAAAGGATTCTGGGAAAGTACATTCTCAGTGGTCAGACTTGACACACACACGCACATGAACCATTGAAGAGATATTATTCACTCCTGAGAGATTCCTCTCCAATTCAATGTGAATGTGAAAAATGGCTCGAGACTTTTGATCAACTAACTTGCTGATGCACTGCCTCCCATTTAAAGACAGCAGTCTGATCATGATGTCAGACCAGAGGAGGGCACGTAGAACAAGAGGATGTTCCATTGGGAGTTTTTTTGTGAAAAGATTAGGCACACTTGACTGGGGAAATAGAACACTCAAGAGTGTTCTCAAAGGTCTCGCTGGTTTGTCTGTAAAGTGATTTAACACCCACATGTGTTTTTAACAGCTTGTTAAAATCCATATGTGATGTCTGAAGAAAGAAAGGAAGAAAGAAAGAAAGAAAGAACGAAAAGAAAGAATGAAAGAAGGCAAAAGGGTGGAGAGGATGAGATAAGGTTAAAGAAAGGACGAAAGAGTGTGCAAGGATGAAAAAGAAGTAAGAAAGGATGAAAGAGGGCACAAGAGAGAATGAAAAAGAGTGAAAGAACAAAAAAGGGTTGACAAGAAAGGACAAAAGAAGGCACAACAAAGAATAAAAGTAGATTAAACAAAGGGCGAGAAAAATACTTTTAAAAGTAAACTAAGGCCATGTCAACACTAGTTTTAACACCTTTAATTCACTAGAATGCCATTTGTCTCCAAGAAAAACAGAGAGTTACCTTCAATGATTGATCTTTTCATCACTGCGTACTTCGGAAAACAATAACGTTAGGAAACTGAAAATGGATTAGTGTAGATGTGGCCTAAAAATAACATTTCCTCAGTTGTGAGAATCTCTTAACTGAAAGAAGTCGTCAATCTCTTTACCCTCCAATCCTCATGTTACAGGTGAAACTCGAAAAATTTGAATATCGTGCAAAAGTTCATTAATTTCAGTCATTCAACTTAAAAGGTGAAACTAATATATTATATAGACTCATTACAAGCAAAGTAAGATATTTCAAGCCTTTATTTGATATAATTTTGATGATTATGTCTTACAGCTTATGAAAACCCCAAATTCAGAATCTCAGAAAATTAGAATATTGTGAAAAGGTTCAGTATTGTAGGCTCAAAGTGTCACACTCTAATCAGCTAAACACCTGCAAAGGGTTCCTGAGCCTTTAAATGGTCTCTCAGTCTGGTTCAGTTGAATTCACAATCATGGGGAAGACTGCTGACCTGACAGTTGTGCAGAAAACCATCATTGACACCCTCCACAAGGAGGGAAAGCCTCAAAAGGTAATTGCAAAAGAAGTTGGATGTTCTCAAAGTGCTGTATCAAAGCACATTAATAGAAAGTTAAGTGGAAGGGAAAAGTGTGGAAGAAAAAGGTACACAATCAGCAGGGATGACCGTAGCCTGGAGAGGATTGTCAGGAAAAGGCCATTCAAATGTGTGGGGGAGCTTCACAAGTACAGTGGCTGTACTTGTGAACAAGACTGAGGCTGGAGTTACTGCATCAAGAGCCACCACACACAGACTGGTCCTGGACATGGGCTTCAAATGTCAAACGTCTTACCTGGGCTAAAGAAAAAAAGAACTGGTCTGTTGCTCAGTGGTCCAAAGTCCTCTTTTCTGATGAGAGCAAATTTTGCATCTCATTTGGAAACCAAGGTCCCAGAGTCTGGAGGAAGAATGGAGAGGCACACAATCCAAGATGCTTGAAGTCCAGTGTGAAGTTTCCACAGTCTGTGTTGGTTTGGGGAGCCATGTCATCGGGCTGGTGTTGGTCCACTGTGCTTTATTAAGTCCAGAGTCAACGCAGCCGTCTACCGGGACATTTTAGAGCACTTCATGCTTCCTTCAGCAGACAAGCTTTATGGAGATGCTGACTTCATTTTCCAGCAGTACTTGGCACCAGCCCACACTGCCAAAAGTACCAAAACCTGGTTCAATGACCATGGTATTACTGTGCTTGATTGGCCAGCAAACTCGCCTGACCTGAACCCCATAGAGAATCTATGGGGCATTGCTAAGAGAAAGATGAGAGACATGAGACCAAACAATGCAGAAGAGCTGAAGGCCGCTATTGAAGCATCTTGGTCTTCCATAACACCTCAGCAGTGCCACAGGCTGATAGCATCCATGCCACGCCGCATTGAGGCAGTAATTAATGCAAAAGGGGCCCAAACCAAGTACTGAGTACATATGCATGATTATACTTTTCAGAGGGCCGACATTTCTGTATTTAAAATCCTTTTTTTTATTGATTTCATGTAATATTCTAATTTTCTGAGATTCTGAATTTGGGGTTTTCATAAGCTGTAAGCCATAATCATCAAAATTATATCAAATAAAGGCTTGAAATATCTTACTTTGCTTGTAATGAGTCTATATAATATATTAGTTTAACCTTTTAAGTTGAATTACTGAAATTAATGAACTTTTGCACAATATTCAAATTTTTCGAGTTTCACCTGTAGTAAACATGCAACTGAAGTAATTACACTTCTAAATCTCTTTTTATGATCTCATGATACAACAAGGACATTCTCAGAACATTCTGTAATATCATTTTACAGTATGTCTTACTTCTATTTGCAAAAATAGTGCCTAGTATCACATACTGTATACGTTTTCTTGTGCACCAGGATCCCTGAGCGATTAGAGCGATGTCACAGTAATTAGACAGCTAATGACTGGACTAAGAGCTGCCACAATTCAATGCTCATCCATTCAAGTGTCTAAAATACATTAATTAACCACATGCTTGATAATGTATCCAGTCCATTCTATGATGGATGAGTGAGAACTGACATTGCTCAAGCAGTACTGCCCTGCCCTGTAACAGATCACAGTATTGTCCTCTTTTTTTTTAGGTAGTCTTAGAATGTATTGCTTTTGTTGTTGCCTGCTTCTCAGGAGGTGTTGCAGAGGTTTAAAGAGGTGCAGTAATGAGCCTTGTGTTCCTCCCAGGCTGAAGCTGTAGTTTGTTCAAACTTTCTGCTTAATTGGCTTGCTCGGATCTGCCAAAACGCCCTGCCAAAGTAGAGATTTTAGGGACAATGCGTGTGTCCAGACTTGGACTTGCATTTCGGCGCGGCTGCCGTTTTACTCTCAAGAGGTCTCGGGGTCTCTGCACTCGCAGTTCCAGCGGGACCCTCATTAAAAACACCTGGCTTGGACTGATTCCACCTGTCCCTACTTTTCTTCCTACTCAGGGAGCTTGGCTAATGGCTGTGAGATGGAAACAGAGTGAGTTTGGATGATGGAAGAGTTCGGGCCAGGCACAGAAACATATTTTATAAGCTGGACTCTTCCCAACACACTCTGGAAATCACAGATAGAGGAACAGGATGGAAATAAATCATAATGAGGCTTGGTCAGCATGTGGTAGCTTTAAAGTTGGAAGCACTTTACATCAGAGATGGACAATACAAGGTGCAGGGGGGCCAGATGGAAGATGTGCCCCATGAGGGAGCAATTACTCAGGCATTTGGAACGACAACCAGACCCATGATGCCTTTGATTAGATTGTCCTCCCCAGTGCCCATGCGCCAACTGCTCTCTCCATTTCCCCCCGATGATGGTGAGCCACAAATCAACTGGTGCGCAACAGAAAAGAGTGAGACAAATGCCTTACTTGATCTTGGGTGATGACAAACCCAGCCATCTGTCTCATAGCCTACCTGTCCTCCTTTGACATAGTCAATTTCAGTGGTGCCGATGGGGATGGAGGTGCCCGTTCGTTTGCATTTATATTGTCTCTCAAGACAGCCCCGACTTTTTATAGCCTCACAAATACTCTCTCTCAAAAGTAGCAGCAACATTCAGACCTTTCTTAAGGAATGCCTTAATCTTTCAGAATGCAATCAACAAAATGCATGCCCTGCAATTTTCCAAATGGCTATTGATTGAGTAAGCCAGAGAATGGCTGCTCCCATCCACCAGGGCAACGGCTGTCAAAGGCTTCATAGTTTTCAGGCAGCATTTTTACATTTAGTAAACTTGGGGCGGTTGCCATGTAATATAGCTTTAATTAATGGCGACTAGTTTGATCTGCAGTATGTCAGCTATGTGGTGGGCTTTTAAAACTGTCAATTTGATGCTTCTAGTTAAGCTAGGGTAAGCACATCTTTGCATAATCTTAAGGATCATTGATTTTACAAGCTGTAAAGCAGGACAAAGGTTATCAAACTAAAGGCCCAAATGAAGCAATTAGACAAAGCCCTTTGTTTTTTTTTAAATGAATTCAGACTCAGCTTTCACTCTGTAAACACTGCTACAACCAATCAGTCCCTGCTCAGTGAAGCATTACTCTCTTAGTTTCATTATTAATGATAATGTGTACCGTATCATTCCCCCTCTTCCCCCACCACCACCACCGCCAAGACTAATCAATCATGTCCCTCTTCTACTTCGTAATTCTAGTTATGTTCTAGTTTTTACTTTGTTCATGGTGAGTGTTTGATGTGTTTTATGTTGCAAAGATAGAATACAATATGGCATTTTATAGTATAATGATAACAAATTATATATTTTTTTTTATTATATTAAATATTCTATAAATATATGTATAATAGCAATTATACACACCTGTTCTGTGTTACCGTGTCTCGGTTGTGTCGATTCATAAACGTACCGTTTTTAGGTCACTGTGTCAAGTTAAACAAAGTTTGAAACTTAGAAAAACATGTCTTGAGGGCCCTGCGTTCAGATTTGGGCTCCATCAAGCTGTGACTGAAAGGCAAGAACGTGTTCTCATCTTGTGTTGTCTGCCCTCAGTAGTGGGGTTTGTTACTTGTCTGTGTAAGCTGCGCATTGCCAAACTTTTTTCCTTGAAGCCCCCCAACTTAATTACAAGAAAGTCTGCAATGCAGTGCATTAACAGGGTACCCCTTCAAAAACAAAAAAATCTGTTATTTTAAGGTGTTTTTATAGTTGTATATAACTGTATTTTATTTATTTATTTAATACATCTACAAAAAAATTAATAAATAAAAATGGGGGAAAGAACGTTTCATAATTTTAATTATGTTTTATTTAAGGGTTTGAAGTGGCTGACTGCTGACTAAATATACATACAACTATACATAGCTGTTGACAAATGTGTTATTTAATAATTGCTGAGGTATTTTACTTGTGTGAACTCTTGTCTGTGCTTTCTGGCAAAACAGATGCTGATAGGAAAACTTGAAGGCGTCAGTAACTAAGGGAAGCAGGGCTTTTGTATCATATGTCATCTCTTGCTGTGTTTGGTCACATGTGTGTGTGAGAGAGAGGGAGCGCAATCATCCAAGTCTGTGAGAAATGCAAAAATAATGCATCAGTATAACGTCTAATAAAAAAATATTACAATATAATGATTTTTTGGAATGCGCATTCTTTGCCATGTTCCAGGATTTTGCATAACTGCAATAGACACAATAATTTAACATTTCTTGCTGGTAACACATTCCTACTGGTATTTCGTCCACACTGACATAGAACCCTGCATCTGTTTTAATGGTCTTCTTATAATGCGTTAACAACACATCAACAAAGTATGCAGTTTTAATAAATTTTTGCAGTCTTGCAGTGCAAAATCCAAGATATGTAAACTCACAAGCACTTGGCCATGCGAAAGTTAGCGCACATCCGCAGAATATTTGATGTGCTTCATCCTCAGCAGTTTTGCAAAGAGGCTCTGGTCGGTTCAGTGACATTTCAGGAAGTTTTACTACAGATGCCAAGGTGTCAAGTCTTTGGACGTTATTTTATTTAGAGATATTGCTTATCACGTTGAGTTAGACGAGGAAGCTGACATACTGTCTTACTGGTATTGCGCATTTTATCGAGCGTAGATGGCATCAAAGTGCGCAAGGTTCCGTGCACCCCATGTGAACTCTGGTGTCCCCCTGGGGGGGGGGAGGGGGTGCGTTGGGAACCACGGGCCTAAACAGCAAGAGTTTCGATTACTGCATCCTGGAGAAAACAGGTGGTACAACAAGCTTGAATTGCTCAGATATAAGGAATATTCGTTATTACGGTCCGGGTACATGATTAATTGCTATAATTTCACATTATTTTTAATATAATTAACCCCACTGAATTAACATGTTAAATCAACAGCCCTAATAATTTTTTTTTACAATATTTCAAATTAAAAAATATATATTTGATCAAACGTATCTATTATGTCAAATATCAATTATATAAATGTTGGTAAAATCATCCTACAACACTTTCCTCTTTCATAAAAGGCTTGAAACAAACAGCTGTAGTTTATGACATGAGTGATAATAGTCCATGAATTCGTAGGACACATAATGACAAGTTGATGATGGTCCATGAATTACTTTGTTTCAGTAGAATCTAGTGGAAAGATTCATCCAATGAGTCATAAAGTTAATGCATTCATTGCTGTATTATGACATTGCTGTATTATGACTCCTAGTTTTTAAAGGTGTTAAATGCAGCAATTTACCTATAAAAGGTGTAATGTTTCATGTTATTTTATGCCGTGTGTAGGTTATGAGCGTTATTTAAATATCTTGTAAACAAATCAAATTAAAGTAGTACCATTAAAGCCCAGACATCTGTTTTAACACTTTGTTGGACTTTTAGGAACTGCAGACTATTATAATTTTAGTGCTCTGTCACACCAAAATGAAGACTGATTTGAGGGCTGATAATTATAGCAGCAATATGTTTTTCTCAAATGTTTTGACAGAAGAATAAATCATTCAGACCTTTTCTCACCCTTATCGAGACCAGATATTTGCTGCCACACAAAAAAAATTGGTTTTCTCCTCTAAAATGTTATTTTAGCCCTTAATTGTCACAAGGATTGTCAAGAGACTTTGGCAGAAAAAGCCACTTGTTCAATTTTAAACCAGCTCTTCACTTGTGAAGGAGAATGGGGACTCACGTAGGGAGAGAAATGGAGTGTGGGGAAGAGACAAAGTGTGAGATCATTTGTTTCACCTATTCGACACTCACCGTAGTCCACTGTGACAGCAGTTTCCTTATAAGACATGGCTGCATCTCAATTAGCATATTATCCATACTATATAGCATGCAAGTTTAGCGCACCCATATCATAGTGCATTTAAAATAGTATGCTACAACTGCCTAGATGGTGTATCAATTCCAGTTGATTTTCAAAGTATGCATTTGTGCCTGCTTTCTAAGGAGCTATGGAAGAGGAGTTTGGGATGCCACAAATGGCAAGCTGCCATAGCAGTTTGAATGGTAAAGCTGCGTTAACACTGCCAGTGACATGCAGCGACAAAACAACCTCATCTCATTCATTTTCAATGCGAGCTGGTGACTTCCGGCAACACAAGCGACGGTGACCATTGGTGACTGGAAGTTGAGAAACGTTTAACTTTATGTAAATGAAGAGCGACTTTCGGGAGCGACAGCCAATATGAGAGAAGATGGTAGAGCTCACGTGATCCTAATATTTTAATAATAATATTAATTGTAAAGAAACAGTGCTGTTTAGATTCTCCATACACACCACTAGCAACAAAGTAGCTGGCAGTGTGAACGCAGCTTAAGTAGGTAATCACTAGTTTCACCAAATAACATGATAAACTTTGCAAAAATGTGACTTTTTTCAAACAGATTTTTGAAACATACCAAACACTCCTATCTCTCATTGACTGGACAATTTATTTATTTTGCTTCCGATTTTCGAATTCCACAATTATGTATTAAATTCCGAAGTTACACTGTGCTTAGAACTTCCATTGAAACCCTGTAAGAAAGTGCTCCAAGGCCATTTGTTGGCATTTTATCTGCTGACTGAAGATTTCCAGAACAGGGTTTTGCCTGGCTAAGCTGGTCCTGGACATTCTCTTTCTGGTGATCCATCATGCCTGCCCCCCTTCCCTGTTCACTGCACCATCAGAGTTCATCCCATTGAGTACTGCTTTTGATGACCTTGTAAAATAATGCTGTCTTCTGGTGCACCTCACGCATTCATCTAAACTTCTTGTCTTATTGCTGACTTGATCATTTTCTTGTCTCATGAAGGGGGTATTCGTAAGCTAATGGAGATGAAAAGAAAAGTGTTGCCCAGTGCCCAAGCCAGGCTTTTCTGTCTACTTGTTGTATAACACTTTTCTATTGCCGAGGGTGGGGTGATGGTTTTGTTTAGATCTTGTTCGTTAACTTAACTTATGTTAAAATTAACTTAATCTAATGTGGTAAATGTTTTTATTTATTTAGTTTTAGAAACTTTCAGTTTTATTTTGTTAAATTCTTTCTCATATCCCGGGTTAATATGTAGAGACTAGTACAAGTAAGCCATTGTTGTGGAAAATTTAGATTTTACTTTCTTTAAGACATGATGTGGATTTTCTTTCGATTCAATCATGTTTCTCTATAGTATTTTATTTCTTTTTCACCTGGCAGAAACAGAGAGACACACACACACACACACACACACACACAGTAAAACAGATGGTCAAGGAGAAGGCCTTTTGAACTCCTCAATATGAGTGCGGGAAAGACTCTTTGTTGAGTTTCACGGGTGTGAAACTCAGTGGAGCTCAACAAAGGACCACTGTCTTCAGGACGAGATAGTGTTTATATGGCCTTTTATGACCTCACAGATGTAAGCATCGTAAAACCCGGGGGGGCTTAGAAGAGCCATTGGTATTTCTAAGACCAGTTAAAATCCGGTTTTAGTGGGATCAGTGGAAAATTACGGAAGAAGGGACTTTGAGGACGGGGGTATAAATAGGCCATGTGTTTTCTGTGTGAGTTAGGGTCTTGTTCCTATTGCGAGGTAGCTGTCGCGATACTTTTGTGAACAAACCTCTTTTAAAAGAATAAACTATCTTTTAAAATATAATTTGGATCCTGATGTCTCTTATCTTGTTATGCATATTTGTTTAATGATTGTTTTTGCCACAACACCATTCATAGTTCTTTTTTTTTTTTCATAAATAGTGTAAACTGTGCGGTAGAAACATTTATGTTTGTTTGAGAATACAGACCAGCATGACACAGCAACATTGGGTTAAACAGTGTCATAAGTTTGGGGGCAAGACTGTTTGTTTGATGACCAATGGCAGTGTGTTTAGGAAGTATAATACTAAAGGGAAAGAAATAACAAACCTTTTAGAAAATGTAAGATTAAAGTTTGAAAATCTCCCATCGACTCCAAATGTTAGAATATCCGCCATTAGAGATGTTGTTTGCAAACTGTATTATGATGGTCTTTTTCTTGTGTTTATTTGCATTTTGAGTTGTGATTGGTCATTTCTATCTTGAAAAAGATATTTGCATTTTGTCATGACAACAGCAAATCTGCTCTGTGTAGAGTTTCTTTTATGCTGAACCAAGCCTAAAACCTAGAATTACCTAAACGTCTAAGGAATAGTTCACCCAAAAATGATAATTCTCTCATCATTTACTCACCCTTTTGACATCTCAAACTTGTATGACTGACTTTATTTTGCAGAACACAAACACATTCATTTTTTTAAAGGAGATACAGTATCCATACAATGCAAGTCAATGTGGTCCAAAACTTTCAAGCTCCAAAAAGGACATAAAGGCAGCATAAAGTTAATCTCAACAATTTAAGTGGTTTAATCCATGTCTTCTGCAATACGATTTTTTTTGGTTGAGAAAAAGACTAATATGTAACTTTTTTCACTATTAATCTTGACATGCATTGTGCGTGCGCTGTGCTGATACAATGAAGTGTAATAGAGCTTCTCGTGTTTTCTCGACAAGCTGACTGCAGAGTTTTATATCAAGTTTTATAGTGTCAAGATTTATAGTGAAAAATGTGTTACGTTTTGGTCTTTTGTCACTGTGGCATGGGGGGCGTGGTCGTGTGTCGGTCTGCGGGAGAGAGAGAGAGAGCGGTAAGGCACGACAGCGAGAGAGTGTTTCGCAAGAGTGCTCCTATACACATACACATACATATAGCTTCACAAAGGAACATTAAGTTGTTATCGACGGTGACTGTCGATTCTGTGTGCTTGGGAAAAAAGGGAACAATAAAAGGACTGAATTTAAACCTGCCTCGTTGTCTCCTGAATCCTCCATTGCTCCAATCTTCCCAGTTCACAGTGGTGCCGAGAACCCAGGTTTGGAGGAGAGCGTCGCTATGTAGCCTTCACCGCTGGACGAAGTCATCAACGCCCTCACCAACATCCAGCAGACACAACACCATGCCCTCTTGGAGGTTCGCCGGGAGCAAGAACAAAGCTTCCAAGCCTTGCTCCAGGCACAAGCCGAGGACCGGCAAGCGCTGCGGAGCTTGATCGCCAGGGAGGGGGCTGGTGCTGCGTCCTCCTCGGAGCCCGTCCCACCGCTGGCCCTCGCGAAAATTGGGCCAAGCGATGATCCGGAGGCCTTCCTCGACCTGTTCGAGAAAACGGCGGAGGTATGGAGGTGGCCTCCCGATCAGTGGGTGGCCCGCCTATTGCCCCTGCTTTCCGGGGAGGCGCAGCTGGCGGCACAACTTCCCGCCACCAACCTCATGGACTATAGCCATCTGAAGAAAGCCATCCAGCAACGGGTCGGTCGGACCCCGGAGCAGAGTCGACAGCTATTCCGCTTGTTAGGCTTCGGGAAGGACGGCCGCCCATTCGCGTTTGCGCAACAGCTCTGTGACGCCTGCCGGAAATGGCTGTTGGTGGGGGGAACCCGCGACGTCGTGGAAGTGGTCGACATGGCGGTACTGGAGCAGTTTGTCTCCCAACTTCCCCGAGGCATGTCGGAGTGGGTCCTGTGCCACCGCCCGGCGTCGTTGGATGGGGCCGTCCAGCTGGCAGAGGACTACATGGCGGCATTCCCAGGAGTCGGCGAGGCAGTATCTTCTCTCTCTCTCTCTCTCTCCACCGCTGTGTCTTGTGTTCCCTACCCTCCCCCCGTTCCCTCACTCCTGCCCAATTCCGGCTCCCAAAACTTTCAAGCTCCAAAAAGGACATAAAGGCAGCATAAAGTTAATCTCAACAATTTAAGTGGTTTAATCCATGTCTTCTGCAATACGATTTTTTTTGGTTGAGAAAAAGACTAATATGTAACTTTTTTCACTATTAATCTCTCTCCACCCGCTGTATCTTGTGTTCCCTACCCTCCCCCCATTCCCTCACTCCCGCCCAATTCCGGCTCCTCGGAGGTGGGGAGGCTCGCCCAGACCCCGTCCCCGGTCCAGAGGACCCTTTCCCTTTTCTGATACTGGTAAGGGTGAAGGGGGATACACATCAAGCTTTGGTGGATACAGGTTGTTCACAAACCTCGATCCACCAACGCTTGGTGCAAGGCGGGGCATTGGATAAACATAAACTGGTGAGGGTGAGGTGTGTGCATGGGGACATTCACAAGTATCCAGTGGTTACCGGTGAGATACGATTTAGGGGGAAAAGGCATAGAGTCGAGGCCGCGGTTAATTCCCGCCTCACCCATCCAATAATCCTGGGAACCAATTGGCCCAGTTTTAAAAATGTACTGAGGGTAAAGTGTGTGGATGGGTCCTGCAGAGTGGTGGCGCAGGGTGTGGCGTGTGATACTACGGAGCCATCAACGCCGGCTCCGCATCAAGTTGACGCAGACGAGGGAGTTCCCGTCCTCAGGGGTATCACTGAGGGGGATTTCCCTCTGGAGCAGTCATGTGACGAGTCCCTCAGGCACGCCTTCGATCAAGTGAAAGTAATTGATGGTCAACAGCTCCAGCCCGGTGTTGTGGTCACATACCAGTACTTTTCTATTATCAAAGAGCGGTTGTATCGAGTGACGCAGGACACTCAAACCAAAGAGATTACAACTCAGCTGTTAGTACCGAAGAGCCGTCAGGAAACACTCTTCCAGGCGACTCACTATAATCCAATGGCCGGCCACTTAGGTCACGAAAAGTCTTTGAACCGTATAATGGCCCGTTTCTTTTGGCCGGGCATTCACGGGGACGTTCGCAAGTGGTGTGCGCTGTGCGACAGAATTGGAATGGATCTCGTTGGGCCGTTAGAGAACACTGCATGAGGGCATCACTTTGTGTTAGTTCTGGTGGACTATGCAATGCGATATCCGGAAGCAGTGCCTCTACGCAACATCTCAGCACGCAGTGTTGCGGAGGCACTCTTCAAATTTATCTCCCGAGTGGGGATTCCAAAGGAAATCCTCACGGATCAAGGCATTCATGTCACGTACACTTCGCGTACTTTAAGAATTATTAGGCATTAAGTCGATTCGTACCAGCGTCTACCACCTGCAGACCAATGGACTGGTGGAACGGTTTAATAAGACCTTGAAAAACATGATTTGTAAGTTCGTACGCGAAGATGCTAAAAACTGGGATAAGTGGCTCGAACCCCTGCTGTTTGCAGTACGAGAGGTCCCGCAAGCCTCCACCGGCTTTTCCCCATTTGAACTACTGTACTGGCGCTGGCCACGGGGCGTACTTGACGTCATACGGGAAGCTTGGGAGGAAGGACCTTCGGATAGGAAGAATCAAATTCAATACGTTCTTGACTCCACACTTTGGGACGGGTAACAGGAGAATTTTCTCCAAGCGCAAGAACGCCAACGCCGACTCTACGACAGGGGCACTCGGCTATGGGAATTTTTACAGGGAGATATAGTACTTGTGTTACTGCCCACCTCGAGCTCCAAATTACTCGCCAAATGTCAAGGACTCTTTGAGGTCACGCGACGAGTTGGAGATCTCGATTATGAGGTTAAGCGAATGGATAGGAGAGGGTCACGTCAAACCTACCACCTCAACCTCCTCAAACCATGGAGGGAAGCGGTACCTGTAGCCTTGGCGACGGCAGTTCCGGAGAAGGCGGAGCTCGGACCGGAGGTATCGCTCAAAGCAAATGAATTTACCCCGGTCCCTTGCGGAGACCACCTCTCGCTGTCACAGCTGACAGATGTTGCGAGGCTGCAAGCGGAGTTCGCAGATGTGTTTTCTCCCCTGCCCGGTCGCACTAACCTCATAGAACACCATATCGAGACCACCTCGGGTGTGGTGGTTCGTAGCCGGCCCTATCGTCTCCCTGAGCACAAGAAAAAGGTTGTTGGGGAGGAATTAGAGGCAATGCTCGAAATGGGTGTAATACAGGAGTTGCACAGTGATTGGGCCAGCCCGGTAGTTCTGGTACCGAAGAGCGACGGCTCGGTCCTTTTCTGTTTTGACTATCGGAAAGTGAACGCGGTGTCCAAATTTGACACTTATCCAATGCCGCGAATTGATGAGTTACTCGATCGGTTAGGCGCGGCTCAATTTTAGTTGACGCTGGACTTAACAAAGGAGTATTGGCAGATCCCTTTAACTCCAATGTCCCGAGAAAAAAACGCTTTTTCCACCCCGTTCGGATTACACCAATTTGTGACACTTCCGTTCGGTTTGTTTGGAGCCCCGGCCACGTTTCAGCGCCTTATGGACAAGATCCTCAGACCCCACACGGCGTATGTCGCCGCATATCTGGATGACATTATAATTTACAGTAATGACTGGCGGCAGCATATGCAACATCTGAGGGTGGTCCTGAGAGCGCTGAGGTGGGCAGGACTCACGGCAAACCCGAAGAAGTGTGCAATTGGGCGGGTGGAAGTTAGGTATCTGGGGTTCCACTTGGGTCACGGGCAGGTGCATCCATAGGTTGACAAAACCACAGCGATCACAGCCTGCCCAGCACCCAAGACCAAAAAGGGGGTAAGGCAGTTTTTGGGGCTGGCTGGCTACTACCGAAGGTTTGTGCCTAGTTATTCTGATGTCACCAGCCCGCTGACTGACCTTACTAAAATGGGGGCTCCCGATCTGGTCCAGTGGACAGAGTTGTGCCAACAGGCCTTCCTTAAGGTAAAATCTGCACTGTGTGGGGGGCCGCTTTTACATGCACCTGATTTCTCTCTCCCCTTTATTTTGCAGACTGATGCATCTGACAGGGGGCTGGGCGCAGTGCTCTCGCAGGTGGTCAGAGGGGAGGAACAGCAAGTGCTTTTTATTAGTCGCAAGCTCTCCTTCAGGGAGACAAAATATAGCACCATAGAGAAGGAGTGCCTTGCGATTAAGTGGGCGGTTCTGACACTCCACTACTACCTGCTGGGGTGGGCCTTCACCCTCTGTTCCGATCATGCCCCTCTGCAGTGGCTCCACCGCATGAAGGATACTAACACGCGGATCACCCGTTGGTATCTGGCTCTCCAGCCCTTTAAATTCAAGGTGGTCCACATTATAGTGATACGGAGAGAGACATTTAAGGAACGCTGAGTGTCGAGAGAGGGAGAGAGAGACCAGAAAGCACGACAGCGAGAGAGTGTGTCGCAAGAGTGCTCCTATATATATATATATATATATATATATACACATACACATACATATAGCGTCACAAAGGAACATTAAGTTGTTATCGACGGTGACCGTCGATTCTGTGTGCTTGGAAAAAAAGGGAACAATAAAAGGACTGAACTTAAACCTGCCTCGTTATCTCCTGACTCCTCCATTGCTCCAATCAACCCAGTTCACAGTCACCCCCAAAAATTATTGTGTCGCTTCTGAAGATGTGGATTAAATCACTCATGTTGTATGGTTTACCATTATGCTGCCTTTTATGAACTTTTTAGAGCTTGAAAATGTTGGACTCCATTGACTTGCATTGTAAAGTCAAATCGTTGTCTTCCTCAGAAAAAAGAAAGTCATTAGAGTTAGAGATGGCATAAGGTTGGGTAAATGATGACAGAATTGTCATTTTTGGGTGAGCACTAGTCTTTTTGCTGCCTTTTTTTTTACAGCATTTGTGGACTGCACTATTGGTTGTGTTTCTCTTGGCTTATAAATTGCCAAAGATTAATCAAGTCAATGCGCATTGCTTTAATTACCCCACAGCCTCAAGAATGTTAATTTTCAGATGCAGTGTCTATAGTATTCCTCAGTGAATCTAATTTAATTACATTAATCTACACTAAGTCACATACTCTGCAATCACTGCTCCAGCACACATAAATTTACCATCTGGTGTTGCTCTTTTTTTTGCAGCCATGCACCTCTTTGGACTCAACTGGCATTTACAGCCAATGCAGAGGCAGATATATCAGCTGACGGAAGACAACACAAGTGACCTACATCTGCCCAAAGATCTGGGCTTGCCGCCTTTGGGAAACACAGGTCTAGTGTTTCCAGACCGAGACAGCAAAGATGATGGTATGTCAAATCTCACATTTTAAAGTATTATTTATGAATAACTTATTATGCATGATTCATTGGTGCACATTATTCCAAAGAAAAATTAATTTCTTTGCAATCTTTTTTCATGGCTTCACCTAAAACATCTTTTCGGCTGATGTCAACTAGGCCATGCGGGTGGAGAGAAAAATTTTCAATCAATAGCTAAAATTAAGTATTGTTTTAAGCTACTGTTGTAGGTATGGTAGACTTTCAAAAATATTGCCAGTAATTATCAGAGTTAACAGCTGCCAGTTAATGTTAATGTAAAAAATGTATGCCAATAATAGCAAATAAAAATACATTTGAAAAAATAAGCCTTACATTTGGGATACACTTTTGATAATCTTTAGCTTCTACGAACAGTAGTTATTGCAGTTATTTTATGCTGGTTAATTTAATGTCATAAATATTAAGGCAAAATGAGAAAATAATGCCAGATTTAAATAGAACAATTTGATACATCCCAATCTGAGTTCCTCTAGCCTTAAATAACCTTAAACATAATTTTTTGAAAAGCATGCTCTTCAGCCATCTCAAATAAGATGCAGCATTCCAACATTTCCAGCTAATTTTCTGCCAGATTTGCATGAACTCATCTCTTGCTAATTTAGCTCAGCACTGGCCAGTATTATAAAGTCTTATTTTTGTTTTTCAAAGACTTAACGAGATCCAGGATTATTTGTCTGCCAACACCATGCTGTGACCAGTCTCAGCGGCTTGCCTTGAGATCTGCATTATAATCCAATGAAAGTAACAGGGAAAGTGTGGAGGGTATTATGTGTTCCTTCCTGAAAGTAGGAATGGCACAGCTATCGGGATTGGGGATCCAGAGGCTCAAGGCAGATTAGAAGTTGACCCATACAAAAAGCCACGCATTGCTTTAATTTTCCGAGACTGGACTAGAGCTTTCCTGGCAGTAGAAGAAAGCGGACATCAACCCCCATGATCACTGAGACAGCACTCTGTACAGTAGGAAAAGTTTGCTTTCTGTGAGCACAGCCCATATTTAGCCATTTGATTTGCAACAGGCCTTGGACAAAAGGTGGGAGATCAGACCATTACCATATAGATGAGTCACAGAGACGTCTTTTTCATTTAGCAGGCGGCAGAGTAGCAGCGAGCGAAGCCACAATCACGGAGGCTACCACAGTGCATGTGTTTGAGTGACATCTGCAGCTGAAAGGGAAATCGATAGGCTGGGCTTTTTAATTCTGACTGTCAGAGTAACATTGTCATCAGGGACACAGCGAATCAATCTCCTGTCTCTTTTCCGTACATCCCTGGAATTAAGTAAAATAAACACTGTACCGGTGAGGTTTTCTGATGATCTGAATGTTTTCACCTTCTAGTCCTGGCACCAATTAGCCAACATGTTATCTGGAAAGTGCCAGGGAAACCTTGTTTAAATTTATGCATTTGCCATGGGGGGGTTGTGTTTGGCCATCTGCAGGTTAATCTTATGAAAACATGTCCAGGTTTAATTTCAATCCAAAATAACAAAGAAAATGTATTGTTTTTTTTGTTTTTTACTTTATTTGTTTTTCATAAAATAAAGTATGATATCAAAGTCTTATTACCATAATATGTCTACAAGTTTTACTTCCCATTATTTTCAGTAATGATTCTCATTACTGTAAAATAGTCATTTTTTCAATATTACAGACACACCCAAAAAAAAAATAAAAAAATCAAAGATACATAGATGATTTACAATTTAAATAATGAATATTTTTTTCCCTTTGCATTACAGTACTAAAAATAGGGTGAGGGGTACTTAACTGTCATGGAATATATTGTCACAATGCAAAAAAAAATAATCCCAAAATGACTTTGTTCTCATTATGAAAAATATAATTTCTTATTTATTGCTTGTTGTTTTGGGGTGAAATATGACTCAGAAATGTTCGTGAAAGATTTATTGAGATCCCTTTCTGTAATCTGTCTCAGCTAAAAGAGGCTGACATACTGGATCACATATTTCAAATATGGGCATAACACTTAATATTCTTTTTGTTTTGATGGATTTGATGGATTTTTGAATTTCGTAAGATGTGTAATTGTCACTGATGCGGTAATGCATTATATGGAGGCTGCAA
Source organism: Xyrauchen texanus (assembly GCF_025860055.1). NCBI lineage: Eukaryota > Metazoa > Chordata > Actinopteri > Cypriniformes > Catostomidae > Xyrauchen > Xyrauchen texanus. The sequence goes on from NC_068311.1 coordinate 39,685,563, forward strand.
ATTGGAAGCTGGCAAAGTGTGTTCTGTCTCTCCAGATATGGCACAACAAAAATTATTGAATTTTCAAAAGACTGCCATCTGCCATGGCATGTGTAGCCCATTATGATGGCTGCCTGCTTGTCCTCTGGGCTCTGTTTGCAAGGATGTCTGCTTTTGTCACCATCACTGTGGAAATTCACCGATCCACATGGGCAAGCAGATGTTGCCATTTCCTCTTTTCTTTGAGGAAGGTACATCAGTGTTAGGCGCATGCATATGAGCTAGCTCGCACATACATAATATATAGTAGCTGCAAAGGGAAAGTACCTGGATGCAGTGGCATGTCCAGAATTTTTTGACTGGGGTGGCCCATGTGGGGACTCATTCAAGGGTGGCATGAAGCATAACTCAACATCCCTGATATTATTAATAATAATATTCATAAAAATAATAATAAGATATGTACCTTTTCAGGAATTTTTTATAGTCGATTGTTACTAAATAATTGATTAATTGTTATTAATACTGTAAAACACAGAAGACACCAAATAGCATTTTTTCTGTATAATTTTAAGTAGTCTCTTTAAACTGCATAAATGTTATGGACACTGCTAATATGAACTAATTAAGAACAGTGGATCATTGAACATATGGTAGTTGTGTGCAATTTTGTGGAGTTTTTGAGTTGGAGAGATGATGCTACTTTGGCATTTTCTAATACTATCAAGTAGGCTGTTGTTTATTTTGAGACAATAAAGAAGATATTGAAGATACTGTATTTCTTAATCTTATAAAGGGCCTACACATAAACAATTTGCAATGTACAGTGTGAATGTGAATTCAGTTTTGTGTAAGCTACTCAATTTAGCCATATATTGGGACTGCCAAAGGTAATTTGATTATTTAATTAAACAGTGCTTTAAAAAATAACGTATTTTGATATTAAAACTGTTTTCCTGATCTCCAGTTTTAGTTTTAGTATGCATCTTTATATACTATAAATCAAGACTGAATGCATTGTATTATGAAAGGAAAAAAATATAGACTATATGAAGACTCAAATGTCTGCTAATTAAAAAATTGATAGGTGTATTAATTTAAACTCGAACACATGGTTCTGATAAAAAACCTGCCAAAGTTTTCAAGGTTCATGGCAATATGACACACTCCCCTTCCTGGAAGCTCTTGCTGGTCCAGGGCTCAACAAAAAAGATGGCTCCATTGCCTGGGGTCAGTGCGAGAGTGGCATGCCTTGCAAACTTAAACATTTGGTTTTCTCCGATGTTTTAAATGTTGTCTCACTGAATGTTGTTCTGCTGATTTCAGATGCACTGCAAAAAAATATTATCTTAATCTGTAGTGTTTTTTCTTACGTTCCAGTAAAAATGTTTTAAACATCTTTAAAGCAAGATAAATTTACTTGGAAAATTGTGTAAAGATAAAAAAAGAACTTTTCTCAGATAATATATCTTAAATTTTTTATTCTTATCTCATTGGCAAATAGTTGATTTGTTTTAATCATATTTACAATTTGGCATAAATATAGCCAAATTGTAATTTTAAGTGAATTTATCTAGTTTTTAGGGTGTTTACATATTTTTTTACTAGAAAAACAAAATACTGATTAAGAAAATACTTTAGAACGTTGTTCCAAAGTATGTGTATACAATTATTTTATTCAAACAAAAATAGATTTACGGTGTTTAATGAGTACAATATATTATATACATATATTATATTATACAAATATATTGCCAAAAATATGAAATAGACAGACAGACAGATAGATATTGAAAATAAGCAAGATGGTTATTGGCCCAGCACACTGACCCTATCTCAGCATAATGTGGGAGATTTATGAGACGTCAAGCTGACTGATAGATCTAATTTTCCACAGGTAAACTAGATGGCTTTTTCCCAGAGGACAGCTTTATAGACATGGGCGAGATAGACGTGGGCCGCAAAGTCGCCCAGCTGATCCCGTCTGGAATCTTTTGGCGGTCGCAGGTTTTTATCGACCACCCCATGTACCTCAAATTCAACATTTCACTTAGTAAAGATGCCTTGGTGGGGATCTATGGGAGAAGAGGCTTGTCTCCATCACACACACAGGTGGGTCAGATCAGTTAATCAACTCAGATGGCTGTTAAAACAATGTTTGTTTTGTCTTTTTGAATAATTTATATATACACACACACACACACACACACACACACACACACACACTTGACTGAAATGTTTCTCATTATCTTAAAAATATTTTTATCTGAAGGCATATGCTGAAATGTTTGAAATAGATTTTGTAGACAAAAATATAATTGTGCCACCATATTCATTTATTTTAATATAAAACTAAAGCTTTATATAAAAAAAAGTTGACTTGAACCAAATAATAAAGAAAAGCAGCCAATAAGTTGGTTGAGAAAATGTCAAGAGTTCATGTCTGCAAATTTAGGCAAAGGGTGATCACTTTGAAGATGATAAAATATAACACGGTGTTGATTTATTTTGAACTTTGTTTAGTCACAACATAATTCCCATAGTTCCATTTATGTTATTCCATAGTTTTGATGACTTTACTATTATTCGAAAATGTGAAGAAAAAAAATGATAATAAAGAATGGGTGTTTATGTGTGTGTGTATATATACATACAGTAGGGGTGTGCAGCGGAGTCATTATCTGTATTTGTATCTGTATCTGTTCATATGACAAAATGATGTGTATCTATGTGTATTCCGATAGAACCGGATGTGGGCACCAAAACTAAATGAAACATACATTTTTAAGTATTGCTCTATTTAAGTATATATTCTATTAATAAAATTTGCCTTGTATATGCCTTTTCATAATAATAGCCTAATAATAATAAGAATAGAAATATTTTTATTATTATGCAATTATTATATAAATTTTCTTTTTTTTCTTAACAGATGAAGCTGTGGAATATGTTGTGGTTTCTCCTGGTATTTTAGATATTTATATCTGCATGAAATAGATTTTTCCATTTATCTTTGCATGTATAACAACATTAATCACGCTCCAACGTGAAATCGTCACTTCAGGTCAGGAATTTAACATTGCACTCAGGTTTAGGTAACATGAGAATCAAATGTGAATCGTGTGATACATTAACATAGACATTTCAAGAAGTGGAAAGTGTATATGATGTTGAATCTTAATGTTACACTTGATAAGCTTCATACGCGCAAAATTGACAGAGACCGCAAACGGAGTTGAGACCACGACCATCCGATCTGAAATCACAACCTGGGCATTTTCATTCATAAGGTTTACACTTTTTAAATATTGGCTGCATAAATTCATAAATTCATTGTAATTTTGGTTAAGTTTATTTAAAATGTTGCTTTATCCTTGTGATTTTTGGATAATCAGTCAAACAGATATTTTGTATATTATTTGGATGAATCCGTTATTCGATTTGAAGTCATTACCTGTGCCTTTCCGAATATGGTATTCGGCTCGGGCACATCCCTAACATACAGTATAATATATATATATATATATATATATATATATATATATATATATATATATATATATGCCATTTTATTGAGAACGAAAGTAAAAAGAGATTACTTAAAATAATGGGGACAAGATGGGGAAAGAACTGATACATCCTGGATTTAAATTTAAGTCTCTTGTATGAGCACCAAGGCTCAGTATGGGTAAGAGTGAATTGCGGCTGCTGATTGTGTAAATTGTGTTAATATTGTGGAGGATGAGAGTTTAAGAGATTTAAGTCCCATTGCAATGAATATGCAACCTATGGTACTAGTTATTTTAATTAGTCAAAATTCCACTTATACTGTGGAATGCTTTGTTTGGAAAATTTTAATAAAGCATAATATTGTTAAATATTTATAGTTTTGTTTTCTTATCTAAGTAGGAAGTAAATGCATTTTGACAGGAAAATATGTATATTTAGAATCAAATTTCAACAATTAACTACGAAAAACTATGCGATTAATCAAAAATAAAAAGTTTAATCGACTGACAGCTCCAGTAAAAAGCCTAATAAAATTGTGTGTAGTCAGTAAATCAGCAATCCTGCATCTTAAATACAGCGCTAAAAAGGCACAAATGTTTAGTAAATTCATCCAAATCTGTCAAGAGCATGCCATGCTAACTAGTAGATGTTAATATTTTTCCATTTTTAATCCACCATGATTTGCCTTAATAAAAAGCTCATAATTATGTCTTCCACTTGAAAGTTTCAGAGCTTTTTCAATTAAATCAACTTTTGTTTGTCTGTTTGTCTACCCAATTCATCTGTCAATAGTATATAGCAGTTGCATTTTCTCCCAAGATTTAATTTATTTTCGTGACATACAATTTACTCACAAAGACTCATCTCAAAGTCTTTGACATAAACATACACTGGCTGGCACAGAGTGTCTCAGCCTCCTTGTATTGATCTGGTCCATAGGTGCAGTGGTAATGTGTCACTGGAAATTACTTCATTTGATATACTCTTTAAATCGAGCGCCAGTAATAATAAAATAATAATAAACCAAAGAGGTTTATTCTCCTCTCAAATATATTTGTCTTCTTAAATTTAGTATATTTATTCTATAATAGAACATGAATACAGTTAGAAATAATGCATTACAAGGGAAAGAAAACCTTCAACAGTCTATTTTATGTGATATCTTAAATAGCTTGATTTGCCACTTGACTTACACTGTACATTACTGTAACTCTTATTCGTGAATCTTACAAAAAATATGTTCCTAGAATACGTTTTTAGGAAGCCTAGAAACTCATTTTAGGACCATTATGATTTTTGGATTTACATTTCCCCCCTAAAGTCACCATTACCATAACCAGATATTTTAATTTCTTTATTATTATTATTATTATTATTTTTACTGCAATACATTAAAATATATCAATTTTTATTTAAATGTAATTTGTTTAAATGTCATAAAATGAATGTCCCATTGCAATATAATTTTGGGGTGAAGTATGACCACATGACTCATGACTCATGTTCTTTACGTGTTTTTTGAGATTTACCCTTATATATACAGTATATAATCATAAAATGGCTCAGTATAAGATGTTGCTTTCACACCTAGCATTCCTCCTTTTCTCATAATCAGAGCCTCGTTTTGTCCTTAGAGGCCAGCTCCTGTTGGCTCCACTGTGGAGAACTTATCAGCTCCTGAAGTCTCATGTGTCAGCCCTAATGCTTGTTTGTGGTCTGCCTGTCTCTCCCCTGTCTCCAGTTTGACTTTGTAGAGCTGTTGGATGGCCGTCGGCTCCTGGCTCAGGGGGTGCCAGGCCTCGAGGGACCACCTTTTGCAGCCCAGCAGCGGAGCCTGGTGCCCCTCACCAGTCATGAAACAGGCTTCATACAGTACATGGACTCGGGCATCTGGCACCTGGCTGTGTACAATGATGGAAAGGAGACGGAGCAGGTGTCCTTTCTAACCACCGCGATCAGTGAGTATGATATTAACCCTTAAACACATACCTCATGTCTTTAGAGACCAAGAACATATATATATATGTGTGATGGTTTTAGTACCAAAAGCATATAGTGTCTCTAGAGTGTCATTTTAATTTATTTTTTGCACCATTAATTATATTTTTTATAATTATTTCAAATCTATTTATGTTTATTATCACAGGATATCTATTTGTTTGTCTATTACAAGAGGAATGAGTACTATATTCGTACAAGTAAACATTATATCACGTTTATATTACGTCAACAATGAACTATCAACAATGGGGAATTATCCATATTTTATATGCAAATACACATACATAATGTTATTTATTACTCAAGGTGGTGCTGATGTTTCAGTGATTGACTTGATTTACATTTGACATTGCTATTTGACGAAGAAACAACATCGAAGAAAACTTATAGCAAGTACAACACATGGAAAGTAGGACATGACTATTGTCACTTGGGTGTACTATTTAAATAATGTATCTATTTAGACTCAACAAGTTCCTGAGAAAATACATAAGATGCACCTAAGTTACACATACATAACACATGTATACAAATAAATATACATATAAATATCCATCCATCCATCTTCAACCGCTTATCTGAAGTCGGGTCGCGGGGGCAGCTGCTCCAGCAGGGGGCCCCAAACTTCCCTATCCCGAGCCACATTAACCAGCTCTGACTGGGGGACCCAGAGGCGTTCCCAGGCCAGTGTGGAGATGAAATCTCTCCACCTAGTCCTGGATCTTCCCCGAGGCCTCCTCCCAGCTGGATGTGCCTGAAACACCTCCCTAGGGAGGCGGCCAGGGGGCATCCTTACCGGATGCCCAAACCACCTCAACTGACTCCTTTCGACGCAAAGGAGCAGCGGCTCTACTCCGAGCTCCTCACGGATGACTGAGCTCCTCACCCTATCTCTAAGGGAGAAGCCCGCCACCCTTCTGAGGAAGCCCATTTCGGCCGCTTGTACTCGCGACCTAGTTCTTTCGGTCATGACCCAACCTTCATGACCATAGGTGAGGGTAGGAACAAAAATTGACCGGTAGATCGAGAGCTTTGCCTTTCGGCTCAGCTCTCTTTTCGTGACAACGGTGCGATAGAGCGAATGCAATACCGCCCCCGCTGCCCCGATTCCCCGGCCAACCTCCTGCTCCATTGTCCCCTCACTCGTGAACAAGACCCCGAGGTACTTGAACTCCTTCACTTGGGGCAAAACCTCATTCCTTACCTGGAGTACGCACTCCATAGGTTTCCTGCTGAGAACCATGGCCTCAGATTTAGAGGTGCTAATCCTCATCCCAGCTGCTTCACACTCGACTGCTCGAAGGTTAGCTCTCACATATAAATATATTTTATTTTATTGTTTTCTAATTGTCTTGAAAAGATTAAAAAAATTGTACCCTATATGGGCATTTTGTACATCTATTATTTATAGATATAAGTGCCGGCTCTCTAAAGACCCAAATATGTAAGTGTTTGGAAAAATGCATTTAAGGGTTAAACTGTAGAAAGCATACCACTGTTGGCTTTGAAGCTAAATCTGTTTTGTTTTATTTAAATCATAAAGTTCAGTTGTGTGTTTGCCATTCCAAAAATATTATATTAGATTCAACTTTAAAATCATTCAAAATTCAAATGCAGTAGATGCTAAAGAATTTACACTGATATTGCATTTAGGAACATTTGCATGGCCCTTTAGTGAAAAATGCCATGTTTTCCAATAAAAAACACATGTTCAGTCCCTGCTGAAAAAAAGGTCATGTCGGCTTAAAGCTGCACTTCATAAGATTTTATTTTGGTTGAAATGAACAAAAGTCCAATATTAAGCGTGTACAAAAAAAAAAAAATCAGTGTTCAGAACCCTGTCCTTGCCTTACCCCAATTCACTACGGAAACCTACAATAATGATATATATTTTAAGCTGCCGGGTTGGATGTTGCGTGAAATCCCAGGCTTACATCATTTGCCCTTGCATGTTTACATCATGTCCGTAAGCACAGAAAATAAGGGCCAGATACAATGTCGCATTTCCTGATTGTTGAAGCTTATATTGGTTGTCATACTTGTTGTCATCTAACATTACTCGGGTTAAATTATATTTACCTCTCATGTGTTTAATTACATTTTCCAGTGAAGTTGCTGTAACATGTTCACTAATATTCTTAATGTCTGACTATTTTATAGCATCGCTGTAGTTTTGAGGTTCTCTAAGTGTGTGTGTGTGCAGCATTTTTCTCATCACAAGATGCATTTTATAGCACAGTAATGTGTCATATTATTACTTTAACTTTACTTAATTTTCCTTTTACATAACTTAGATTAACTTACAAAACATACTGCCATAGATTCAATTAAGGGAACTGTTTATTAATGTGAGTGTTATATTGTATATTTCTGCACATTATTTTCATGTATAATAAAGTATACTATGCATCACCATTATTATTTAATCCTATTTTGTGTTTTTAGTTTACAGTTTTATTTTGTGACATTCACAGACCTACCATTGTACTATTACAGTTTACTTGCATTGTCCATAGAGGCCGTAGATTGTAATATAAAATAATTAAAGGACTTCCATTTAACTCATATAAGCCAAATCCCAAGTTTCATTTGAGATATGTGTAGTACAATACAAACATTAATGTGTGGATAAAACACTTGAATAATCATTTTAAAATATGTAAATAAGAGTGTTGTTTATCTTCATAATCAAGTTATATACTGGTTATAATGCTTAAACAAAGAACACAATCCTTACCAAAAAATCTAAACTAGCTGCAAACTTGCTGTAAATTTGCAGAAAATATTTTCACTTGCAAATGAGCTTTTGATTTGATGCAAATGTTTGCCATAAGTTTGCAGCTGTTCTGCTGCAAAGCTCATTTGCATATGAAAATAATCAGTGGCAAATTTGCCATGGACTCTCAATTTTCAGAATATCAGTGCATAAGACTAGTGCCAAAACACAAAAAGTGAAATGTTCCTCTGCAAATCGCTTGCAATTTTCGGTTTCAAGAACAGATGTTGGTAGAGAGCGCAAAGTTCTGTAGTGCAGCTACAGGTGGTAATTGTGTTTTGGAGCATGGTATGTGTCACGATTCACTGTTGTCTGCCCTGTGTTTCTCCCTTGTCATCTGTCCCGGACTACACTTCCCATAATTCCCTGCCCTCATCACTGCCAGCAGTACTTCATTGTACTCACCTGTGTGTCATTTAATCATTATCCTTTGTGTATTTAAACCCTATTGTTTTATCATTCGTTGTCAGTTGTTGAATGTATGTTCTTGAATGTTTTTCTACGCGTGCCCTTCGTGGATGTTTTCTCTTGTTTATATTTTGGTTTCCCATCATTGATGTTTTATTTCTTCCCTGTGTTTTTGTTTTACACCGAGTTACCTGGTTTATCTTATATTTTCATTAAAAGCTGCATTTTGATCCCACTCCTCATCTGCCTCGTTACAGTATGTGGTTTCCTTGCTTGGTCATTAGCTGGTAAAAGCTGGTTAAACTGGTTAACTAGGCACCGTGTTTCAAAAAAGCTGTTATGACAAGTTGGTTGGTAGTTTGTTGTTTTTACAAGACAGTCTACCAGCCTGGAACCAACTAATTATCAGCTTGGACCATTTAGAAGCCAGCATGTTCCAAAACACAGCTACTATCTTAAGCTGGATTTTGCAGCATGGGTCACATTCCATCTTAGCATTGACAATGGCGTCCAATTAGGGCTGTCGCACAGAAATTTGGCCGCCGAATAATTGTCAAACAAATAATTGGGATTATGGCGATTAATTGTCTGTTTTAGGGCTTTCACGATTAATTGTCATTCAAATTGTCATAGTTATCAAGGTGTATGTATGCTACCTCGATCAGATGATTATTTAATAACAACGACAGGCCTACGTCCAATGTAGTGTGTAGCCTATTGCTGCTGGCCATTTACCTGTTTACCAGATTGGACTCTTTGGATGGGACAGCAGAGGAATTTATGTAGCTCATTTCAAACTCATTTCAAACAGTTCTCTGAAATGAGCATCCATTGTTCCAAAAACCCAAATTCTCATTACATGCACAGTGGCAAAAGGTAGCCCTACAGCACACAGCAGTGGTTAAAAAAAGATTTTCAAAATTCCTCCTTGTAAGCTCTGTGATGTTGCCACATGAACACACTGAGGATTTTCTACAACATGGTTTCTGAAAAAATATATCCAATTTGGATGGCAATAAAATAGCTATCCAGAGCTTGTAAATTCTGAAATTAACTTATGCTTCCATATAAAACTTTTATGGTCTAAACATGACTTAAAGAACCATGATATGGACCATTGTCATCCTTTTGACTATGCCACATGGCAAGATTTTAATGGTTAAATAATTCTTGCTTAGATGCTTTGGTGCCACTTCCTTGATGTGACAGTTTGCAAATTCAAACCGTTTTCTCAAGTTAAACAGTAATTCCAAGCTTAACCATCTTAACTTTAAATGGTATTGGTAGTCAATCTTGGCCAAAATTATCTAGTATTTTGCCCCAAGCCAAATAAGAATAAAGCACTGCTAGAATAGTTTTGCAATTTTTCGGAGCATGCCATGAGTGATATTATCCTTTTTAACATCGCTATCTCAGGCAGCCTATACCTCTACAGAGTAATCAAGATGTATTTGAATAAGAGAGTGTGGAGCGGAGGGGGGCGGGGCTGGGTCGGAAAATTGCGCGCCCGGTCCCCAATCGGCCTGATGAGGCGCGCGAGGCATAAAGGTGGCCGGTGACGATGGTTCGAGAGAGAGAGAGAATTACGGGCATGTCCGTCATGTGTGTTTATGTTTGTGCTTTTGGTTTTGACTTTCATTAAATTATCATTTATATTGACAAGCCGGTCCTCTCCTCCTCCTTGCCCATCTTTTAACTGTGTTACAGAGAGATTGCAGAAATGAGCAGTGCTTCACTATGCTGGCATGTGTTCTCTGCTGATGGGTCATAAGACTCTTGTTAGTTTTTGAGGGTCTGCCAACAAATTTCTTTTCCCATTTGCTGACTATTTGCATAGGACACCTTGGCCTTGATTCAAAGCTTCTGATTGGCAACACTTTGATCTCACCATTGATTTCAATGGACAATATTTGATTATGCTCACATTCTTTCCATGAAATACATTTTTTTCTGTTTCTGCTTTGACCATCATTAATCAATATTTGATTCAGTTCACAAACATTTTTACTGCACTTTGTCATTCCTACTTTCGCCACGATTATGCCAAGTCTCCCACCCTGAGGAAGGTGATTTTGATTGAATCTTTTCTCTTGTGCCCTGAAAAGCACCTTTGATTAGCATGAGTGCGTCAGGAGGGAGGGCAGAGCTTCAGGCCATCGCAAGGTTTCAGCTTTCGTGGGGATGGCAGCTTGGAGCTGTTTTCACATGATCTTTAATTAAATGCTCCTGGGCTATGGTCCATCTGTGATGGGAGGGGAGAGGGGTTTGCCAGCCTATCGATTGATGTGAGTGTGTCTGCCGCACAGCCATTTCTGCAGTTCCAGCTTGTCAGGGGAAAAGACGCAACTTTGCCCTGCCACTCCCAGCAAGGACGCAATAAGATACCTTATAAACAAGACAAGACATGGTGGTTTAGGGAGGCAGAAGATGAGGAGAGTGAGAGACAGAGTCTGTGTATCCTGTTCCTTCCTCTCGGATGCAAACTCCTTTGGGAGTTTGTTGCACACCTGCGGTTCCAGAGAGGATGTTGGGCTTCAGAGCAGAGGGGTCTGCATAGAAGTCATGCCTGAGTTGATTTGGTTCTGAGCTGTGGGGCTCATAGGGAGTGGAAAAAAAAAGTTGAAGTAAAAGGAAAAGGAGGAAGACAGAGGGTGAGAAAGATTGAAATAATGTGGGTCAACTGCATGACGACCTTCAGCAGGATCCACCCAGTTTTCAGTACTGAACTGAATGTTATTACTAGATTTGAAGTAATATTTCACTAACACTAACACTCCTCTAACATATTCCACTAACACTAACTGCCCTGAAAGAAAGGAAAATCACAGATTTAATATCTCAGTTGTCTCACATATGCCTCCTCTAGAAATTCAGGAGACATCCTAAATAGTGCTCAGATTTGCCATTATACAAAATTCTGCAATCAAAACTGAATGAAAATATATATTTTTTTTTATTAACTAAAACATTAATCATCAAATTTATGCAATTCACCCAAGACCAAATTATCTGAGCTATGCTACCCACGTTAATTTTATAGCTCAAAACTCTTATTGCATGCAAACAATTGTCACATTTATTTTTTATTTAAAGTTGAAGTGTTTAATTTCTGCACCACTGTCATTGCAAATAATGATTTTCACAAATAATGATTGTGACAGGTTTTCCCGAACACTCCACATGACTTCCAGTGGTCGGACGAACAGATAGTCCTGCCCCAGTGTCACGAACCCCGCTCCTCTGCCCCATCTCCACTTCCGCGAGCGCGCACACATGCAGTCCGCGAGCGTGCTCGCTTCCCGCTCCCTCGCTCCGCCCCCTTGAGCTCGTACGCTCTTTTTCCTCCCTCGGGCTTCCACGCCTGGTTTTGCTATTACGAGCTCTCGCTCGTAAACACTCTCCCCCCTCTGACTCATGCTCGCTTCTCACGTGCACCAGCCTGAACATTATGACCACTTGCACTCACGCGCTTCCTATCCCCCACACATTAGATTCACCTGCACTCATCTCGTCACCTTCATTGTTCAAACCTGCACCTTCCCCTATAAATACCCAGCACTTCCGTTTCACGGGTGTTGGTTATTGTATGTATTTAGATTCCCGTGTTTATGCCCCCGCTAGTCTCGTCTAGTTTTGACCTCCCTACTTGTTACCTCTTAGCTTGCCAACTCCCCATCCCTCTAGTCCCCTCTTGCTACGTGTTTGTTTCATCCTGTTTACCCCGACATTGACCCTCGTTCCCCTCGACTACTCTCCCGGATTTGCCCCTTGTTTGTACTTTTGCCCGGACTGCTTTAATTTAATAAAGCAGTTTTCATCCGTCATTGTGACTGTCTCTACTTGTGTGTGTGTGTGTGTGTGTGTGTGTGTGTCGGGTTACACCCAGACTTAGTTTATTAAGCCAATGTTCATGAATGAACCTACGAATGCCTACTCGTAATAGTATTACAATAGTATAATAATAGTATAGAAAACATTGCACAAATCATCTTAAAGGAATTCTCTGAGAAACATCTCAAAGTTTATTCTTAATTGAAACACAACTGGCAACTCCATTCTGTATCATGAGTTATGAAAGAGCAACCGCTGAGCAGTACACACTTCCTCTGTGTACTTCTGTTTTGTGGTCCATTGGAGGACCTTAAGTGTTGAATTTCTCTATTGTTCGTGCTTTTTTCACTCTGCTTGACTTTCTGTTCTTGTTTCTTTCTCTATTTCTTTATAATGCTCTCCCTCCACAATTCTCACGACTCCTCATTACAAAGCGAAGGTGTCCATCCTGTGTGCGACAGTCTCTTTTGTCCTCGTCATGTCTATTGCTCTGGTCCCTCAGCTTTCAGAGGAGCAAACAGGCTTTCAACAACAATTGTAATATAAGATATTTGTCACAGACTTAAACCAAGACTACAGTCTCGTGCTATACAGTAGCATATGGAGTAATGAATAACTTTCTAATCAAAAAAAGGTGTCATTTTCTTAATGTTAATGTACTTTATCTTATCCTTTAATGCAGAGACAACTTTAGTAAGCCATTTGCTATATGTAGCTATATGGTGCTTTCAAAACTTTGTTCTTTATGTTTAAGTGACATCTTACTCAATCAATGGCATGCATTTTTGACCAGACTACCTGATTGTTGGTGGACGGTTTGGGAAACCTGGTTGGAAACAATTCTTGTTTGTCTTTGCAAAAGCAAGCATTACTTTTACTATTGCTCATACTTAGGATTAGGGATTTGAACAAACCAATAACACAAACTATTAAACTTTGGTGTCCAAACTGATCAAACTATGAATTCAGTGAGAGTAGGTCAAAAGTTATGCTACTGAAATAGGTCTGTGCTTACTAAAATTTGCATCACAGCCCCTATTGGCTGCAGCTGGAAGTGTTGTTGAACATATGGTATGGATGCGTATGAGCTACAGTTTCTGTGTGGAATGTCCTCAGAATAGCGCCAAAAGCGAGTTGTTTTAAGTTGTAAATAATTATATACAGTCTACAGGAATGCTTATTTTATTTATCCCCAAACTCAAACCCTAAACCTAACCATTAGCAATGTGAAAATGTAACTTTAGAGCACAAATGCAACCTCTGAATCACACTCACCATTGTTTGTGTGATGGGAATTAATTACTGGTACCTGTGGGACCAGAACTCATCTCTGTAGTGCTAGAGGGAATTGTGACCACAGTTGAAATGATTAAAAAATGTCTGATGGGGAACACAGCTTGTCAGAAATTCAGCAGGTTATGCATAGTAAAAACAGGCATTGTATGCAGGGAGGAGACCGGGTGGGAAATAAAGCATGTGCTTGAACGCTTACTCTTCCACTAACCAGGGTTTATAAAGTGAACTTTCTTCAGGTATTGCATACGTATGGTTTTATAAATCTAAACATTTTAAAAAGTATGATTTTGCATATGCATCATTTTAGTATGAAATCTATGCCATGTTTAATACATGAGGCCCTTACAGACTACTTACTGAACTCAGATCAGTCACAGTGTAAAAAATGCTTTACACGAGAGTGACAGACACACAACGAGAAAGAGATGGTGCTATTCCAACCTGTTGAGAGATTTTGTAAGCACATTTCATGACAGATACAAAGTGAAAAAGTCACCATCCTTGTATAATAGTGTTCAAAGAAAATTCAAATGGCAATCATAAAGGGCTAGCTCACCCAAAAAAGGAATAAAGGAAGTCATATGGTTTTGGAACAACATGAGAGTAAACTGTGACAAAATTGTCATATTTGGGTAAACTATCCCTATAACAAATGATATGGAGCACCCAAAAGGAGTTCTATCAGCCAGTAGAATAGCTTTGGGGTTCAATGGGGGTTGGATTTTGACAGGTGGTAGGATTGGTGTGACACCAGCTTGTGAGAGGCCTGTGTGCCCTCTAGTTAGAAACAAGGCTGGAAGCCATCAAACACCCCACTGAAGTCTTGATAAGCTCCGGCATACCGGGGGATAGCCAATCCACCAGTCTTTTCCTCACGCATAAAGCGAGCTGTGCCTTTAATTATAATTTTTTTCAAACTCTCTGCAGCCCAGTTTAGTTGCCTCCCTCCCTCTTTCTCTCCCTTCTCCCTCCATTCAGCTTTCTGTATATGGCATCCTCTGCGATGATTGAGTCTCTTGAGGAAGGGGTAGGCTGTGTCTCAGCTCACATTTCCAACCCCTTTGTCCAAAACAAAAGCATCTTTGTTGAGAGAGCTCTGCCTCGGCGCACCAGTGGCTCGCAGGGTACCTCCAGGAGAGAATATTTTTCATATTTTCATGTTTAATTCAGAGTGCATCTGTTTTTCGCAATTCCAACTGCACAGAATTGTTGGAAGATTTTGCAAAAGCAAAACATTTGCCATGTCATACAGTTCGATAATTGATATATAAATGCCACTGGAGCGCTGTTAATGTATAAATAGACTGTTGGGGTGGTATATCGAATAGTGAATTTATATTTGCAATGATTTTGCTGGTGATATAAAATTATTTTTAATGCACTTTCAATGTTTCCCCTAGGAATTGTTTTTCAGCAGTGGTGCTGTTGTTCGTATGTCCACAAGCCCACAATGCCAGAACCATATTTACACCTGTCTTTGAAGAAATAGCTAAAACAACTTTTGAATCATTATGCTGTAGATGGTTTATTCATGATTGCCTTGTCAATTTTGTGTTGATTTACTGGGAGATTTTGACACTTGAAGAGCTCTGGAAGCCCAGATAGCTGTAGTAATAACTGTCAAATAATTAAATACCACAACATAGAACATTACTTTCACTATTTTTATTAAACATAAATACAAATAGATAATATAAATCAGGGGTGATTCTAGAATTTAAATCTTTGGGGCTGAGCCCTTAGTGACATTATAAAATGTGTCATAACTCTGTGGCATGGATGATGTTTTGTTCTTTAAACTGTGTTTTATTACATAATTTAAGCTAGCCAGTTAACATTCTTTCAGAATACTGTCATGTTCTATAATAAACATTTATAAAGTTACTAAAATAACCAAAAATGCTTGAAGAATACAGACAAAGCATATATTATATTAACTGTCCATTTATTGACAGTATGTTTCATCTGTCCTAATTATTCCTTTTTGTTCTCCATTTATTAACAGAAACGATAGAACATGAATCAATCATTTCACAACTTCTATAGTTTAAAGTTATATCAATCTCCACAAAAACTATTACAACAATAAATGTCACATGTGTTTATTGTATATTGTGCACATGTATTTAACAGCGTTGTGCCGCTGCTGAATACATATAGGAGAAACACTGACTTTTATTGGCCATCAAGTTTCCTAAAAGGTGTCATTAAACTAGTTTTACGATCCTTCCTTGTCTCACAATTTACGAGAAAGAAAGCATTGACATAGATAAAGAGTTGGTAAGTTAATAGGATAGAGTTGGTAAGTTAATTTACATTTATCAGTTCAAACTTCAAACTGTCCTTTGCAAACTTGTCTCATAGTTGCTATACCAAAATGTTTGCCAAATTGTTTTCACATGGCTTGTATGTATTGTGATGGCTTCTTGGTAAAATGAACACTAGAGGCGCTAAAACAATGACTTCGTAAATCACAAGTAAAAGGGCAGATTATAAATTCATAGCCACTTACTTATCATAGACTCTTACTCACTGTTTGAGTTGTGATTTTATGCTATTTTGATCTTATTTGTCATGCCAGTAACAGCCAGTAGATGGCTGTAGCCACCTAATATGTAGTCTGATGTAGTAACCTAATTCTATATTTTATCACAAGATATGCATTTGGATATATACAGTATTTAAACATTATCAAACTATTATTTGTCAAATTTTAGCATTTTAAAGTTGATGTGAATTGTCAGTTTTTGCAGTTAATGTCATTATGCTTGCAATCAGACCTGACCATGGTATTACAAATAGAAGACATATAATAAGCATTTTTCTACCAATAATTTACTTAGAACATAATAAAAAAGAGAAAAAAGAAAGAAAAAGATCAATCAGTAAACTCAGTAAAAGTAAATGCATAATCATTTCAAGGAAAATGATTCCAACAGAAATTAACTGCAAAATTCAGAAATTTAGAGTATAAAACAGAAGAATATAAGATTTTTTTTAGGTTACAAACTGGTAATTACAAGGTATTATGCTAAATGTGCAGAAAGTATTTTGTGAGGGTTAGGTTTAGGGGTAGTGTTAGGGGATCAAATTTATAGTTTGTACAGTATAAAAATCATTATGTCTATGGAGAGTCCTCATGAGGATAGCCGCACCAACATGTGTGTGTGTTCTGCATTGCGAGTGTGTTATTGTCTCACCCCTTCATTTCTGAATGTGTGTATGTGTTTAGCATTGTGAGTGATTTTTTTTTTTTTGACAAATGTAAAAAAAAAACTGTGTTATAGTCTCATTAGTTAATTCTTGTGTGTGTACATGTGTTTTTTTATTAAATGTCATTCTTCCTTGAGTTTTAGTCAAACACTGTTGAAAACACACCTTGATAATTTTTAACTACATGTTTACTGTTGTAGTTCTACTTAAACAATTTTAATCTACTTGGCTACCAAGACTATTTGATTGAAATTATGGTTTCTTTTACTGAAAAATAAATAAATAAATAAATCATACAAATCGTACAATTAATAAGAGAGCTTTAAGCTATATAAATGAATAAGCTATATCACCCAGGCCTAGTGTCTACTGAGGATCAAGCACCATTTCTTCAATCCCTGAGTCTGTATAACATTCCTGCAATCTATAATAAACCCTTTCATATGGATTACCACTTGAAATCTGAAATCTTTCATATGACACTTTGACATTCCTTGCATTTAAAATTAGCATGCTTCACCGGTGGACAGTCGTTGCTGGAATTTTCATTAGCTGTGTCACTGATGTGTCATGTAAATAACCCCTGTGTTGGCTTTGTGTTGGTCAACGTTAGTGACAAATCATAAAAACAGCTACAGTAATTACGCAGAGCTGCTCATTAGGCTGTAGTAAATTCGTCAAGTGGCTCCACTTGAGTTCTACTTCACCTTAGACCTGCTAGCTAACAGCAAATTATACACTTTCCCTTATTAACTCTTTTTTAATGAAAAAGTATCTGTTCAAACTCGCTCATACTTATTTATGGAAATATTCTGTTGAAAATTATCACTTCTTATTGGCTTGAAAAGATCATATTATAATTTGTTTAATATCCCCCCAAAGTCTCCTTATTATATTTGTCAAGTTTACAGCTGAAGCATGTAGTTTTTGCAACACTAGCCCGACCAAAAGGAATTGCAAAAATAATCAGTTAAAAAATGTTCCCCGTCTGCCATTGGTAAAAAAACAGATAGTCCTGCCCCAAAATTAACCTGTGATTAGGTCATTTATAGTTGTCTCTGCATATTAAGCTAGGATAGGAGACAGAATATTAACATAAAAAAATGACACAATTCACCATTAAGAACTTAATGTAAATTATTTATTTATTATTGGCTAAACTCTTCATATGTGAAATATGTAAAAGCACTTCCGTACAGGTTGGGCTCTTGGGTTCAATTTGATGCTGCCTCCATTGTTGATGTGTAAATAGAGGTGGTCATATGCTAATGTTTGTGACATGAAATTTGTATGCCATTTTTGCAGCTACTTTCAACATCATTAACCTTTTATTTTGTTTTTTGGGAAAGAGAAGAACAATGTAGGAATGAGTAAAGGTATTTAACAGTTGATGTGTTGATGGATTTGAATCCTTCTGACAAACAAAAATTGTTTGCTGATGTTCTTTTCTAGACTCGATTGATGATTGTCCGAGCAACTGCTATGGAAATGGCGACTGTGTGGTGGGAAACTGTCACTGTTTTCCCGGCTTCAGAGGACCCGACTGCAGCAGAGGTGAGCTTTCTGTTCATCTATCCCCAATTACCCTCATTTTATCTTGTTTTTCTGTATTCTGATTTTGTTTCTTTTTTTTCTCATTTTCTCTCCTTTATATCTGCAATCTTTTCTGTCCATTTTTCTTTACTTGAAAACCTCTGAATATCACAAAACCTGTCAAGGACACATCTGGGCCATATTTCACATCAAAAGCGAGAAATAAGACTACACTCTATATGAAGAAAATCCTATTTTTTTTAACTATTAAGATTTTAATCTAAGTGGCGATTTTTTTTTTCATTCTCATTACTTTAATGTAAAACAAATAGACATAAAAAACATAGATATATGAATTAAAATGTATTTGTTTCAATGATATTGCTTTAATTTAAGATTCATTTGATTTAAATAAAAATGTTTTTTTTATTGCATTATGTTTAAGTTATACAGTAAAAATAATATTGTATTAAAACAATGAGAATCAACAATGAGCATTATGGGAACTACAAAAAGAAGAAGTAAAACAGCTGAATACATTTTCATTTATACATTTTTATATATATATATATATATATATATATATATATATATATATATATATATATATATATATATATATATAACTGTATTTATTAATTTATTTCATTATTCACATAGTGGTTAATGTGAAGATATGTTTTTGAAAGACTTGGCCTAAAAAAATTGCCATGGTTACCATAGGTTTTGTCAAAATACCATAAAATGCAGTAATTAAGAAACGGTGTTAACTTGGTGTTACCCTCCAAAAAATGTCAGAAAGATTTTGTATCAAGGAGGATACCAATTTATAATTGTATAATAGTAAAAATAACTGTAGTTACTGTGGTTGTCACGATCCCCTGTTGTCTGCCCCTTGTTTCACTAGTCAATTGTCATAAACTCCAATTCCCATGATTCCCGGCCCTCATCACTGCCAGCCCTGTGTCATTGTTCTCACCTGATTGTCGTTTGTTATCATCATGTCTCCTGTGTATTTAAACCCTGCTGTTTCTCCATTCCTCTGTCGATCGTTGATGTTTGTAGATGCCTGGATGCCTATGTTTTACCCTGCCGACTCATTTCCTGTACCCATGTATGTTTTCATCTTCCCATCGTGGACGTTTCCTTTGTTCCTGTCTTATTTGTTTTCACCTTTGTTAAATAAAGCCCGCGTGTAGATCATCACTCCTCGTCTGCCTCCTCCTGCATTCATTACAGAACGATCGACCAATAATGGATCTAGCGGTGTTACAAGTCAACTGTCGTCTGCTAAACCTGATGCAAGAGAACCATCTGGTGGGGGACCACATCCGTGACTTTCTCGAGCTAGCAAGTGACACGGACTTCCCAGACTCCTCCCTAGTGGTTTTCTTCCAGGCCAATCTAAACAGTTCGCTCAAAGAGCGGTTGCCACCGGCGACGTGTGGCTGGACGCTCTGCGAATTCGTGGAGGAGACTCTGCTGGCCTGCGGCTCGCCGTTCACTGTGGGCGTCGTCGAGGAGGACCCTGCCTCTCCTCCCACAGTGGTGACCCCCCATTCATCCATGGCTCATCCCTTCACGCCTGCCCCGCCTGCCAGCGAGCCAACCCCCACGCCTGCCTTGGTCAATGAGCCAGCGTTGCCAGTCTCGTCCGCCCGGAGGAGGAGGAGAAGAGGGAAGGCTTCTGCTCTCCAGCCTCCGCCTCCCACGGTTCCGTCCCCAGAACCTCCCGTGGCTCTGCCCTCTGTGTCCAACAGACCAGAGCTCACGCACACCCCGGCCAACAAGCCAATGCCTGCAGCCCCGACCGTCAGTGAGCCAGTGCCTGCAGCCCCGACCGTCAGTGAGCCAGTGCCTGCAGCCCCGACCGTCAGTGAGCCAGTGCCTGCAGCCTCGGACGTCAGTGAACCAGTGCCTGCAGCCTCGAACGTCAGTGAGCCAGTGCCTGCAGCCCCGACCGTCAGTGAGCCAGTGCCTGCAGCCCCGACCGTCAGTGAGCCAGTGCCTGCAGCCTCGAACGTCAGTGAGCCAGTGCCTGCAGCCTCGAACGTCAGTGAGCCAGTGCCTGCAGCCTCGAACGTCAGTGAGCCAGTGCCTGTAGCCTCAAACGTCAGTGAGCCAGCGCCAGTAGCCTCGACCGTCCCAGAGCCAGCGCCAGTAGCCTCGACCGTCCCAGAGCCAGCGCCAGTAGCCTCGACCGTCCGAGAGCCAGCGCCAGTAGCCTCGACCGTCCGAGAGCCAGCGCCAGTAGCCTCGACCGTCCGAGAGCCAGCGCCAGTAGCCTCAACCGTCCGAGAGCCAGCGCCAGTAGCCTCGACCGTCCGAGAGCCAGCGCCAGTAGCCTCGACCGTCCCAAAGCCAGCGCCAGTAGCCTCGACCATCCCAGAGCCAGCGCCTTTAGCCATGACCGTCCCAGAGTCAGCGCATCTCGAGCCTCCCAGGGCTCCGCCTCTCGAGCCACCCAAGCCTTCCAGGGCCTCGCCTCTCGAGCCACCCGAGCCTTCCAGGGCCTCGCCTCTCGAGCCTTCCTGGTCTTTTTTTCTCCCCTTGTCTTTTGCATGTTTTCACCATCCCCTGATCATTCGCAATTCACAAATCCTTGAAAATACCGAAATTTAAACACAGAACTTGTGGATCAATATGATCTCACACTATTTTACCATTTAACATCAATATGCAACTTTTACTGCAGTGCTGATATTGGTTTTCTCCCAGACATGATTTGCCATCTTTCTCTACGAGTCCAGAAAATTAGCACAAGCTACGTTTTGCTGCACTCTTTAAATAATTATTTTTTGGTGTGTTTTCTCCAGCATCTTGTCCTGTACTGTGCAGTGGGAACGGTCAGTACCTCAAAGGTCGCTGTATGTGTCACAGTGGCTGGAAAGGGTCTGAATGTGATGTTCCCACCAACCAGTGCATCGATATCACCTGTAGTGGACATGGAACATGCATTGTGGGAACTTGCATCTGTAATCCTGGTTACAAAGGCGAGAACTGTGAAGAAGGTACTATAATACATCAACCTCTTACATAAATCTCTCCTACTTTCTACATTCACAGCTTGAAGCCATAGCCTAACTAGCAATCAACAGCAAAGTATTTTGGAGCTGTATTTCTTTAACTATTTCTTAAATAGTTAATATAGTTAATTTTGTATATTAAGTACGTATTAAGTATTGTGGTACATGAATATTGTAATTATTCTGTATTACAATACAGTGGCCATTTCCGTTTTCTTAAGTGATGATGTTGACTCTGTTTTACATAAAAGTATTCTATTTTTTAGCTCCATATTACATAGCAAGGAATAAAGCACCTCATGTTTTGTATCATCATGGCCAATTTTAATATGCATACGTACCCTTCTAAATATTTAAGAATGCCATTCATGACCTTTAAGTCTGGAGCAAACCCATAAGTATCAGACTCTTGTTATGCTTTGGAAGTCTCAGCCCTCCTCTGCATATATCATGGGTACTTCTGAGCAATCCATTAAGGGCCCAAACAATTATTCTGTGTTGAAATCCAATAAATTTAATTTGCACCAAGTAATCTGTAATTTGAGACTACAGCAGGCAAACGAAGAGGGCCGATGTTCTGAGGTGTTAAGAGATAAGAATAAAGCAGCCAATGTGTTTGGCTATTCTGAAGTCTCAAATTTGAAGATGAAAAATGGGATGGCCAATTTTGACAAATGGTATGTTCTGACTCCTTTGACCCCTGACAATTCTATTTTGGGTCTCACTGTCGGCTGTTTGGGGAAGAGAATGCAGACGCTGACCATTTAACGGTTCTACCTTTCTTCGGTGCGACCTTCAGGCTGTGATGATTAATTGCCACGAGAGACGCTCTTGTCATTTAGCCTATGATCTCTGTGCCTTGCACCCAAACCATCTGCTAAGAGACCTGAACTCCTGCTCGTCTATAGGAACTGGTTCTCCACCCATTTGTGTCGACTGTAAAGGGAGTCGGCAATGTAGTGACCCCATCCCTTTTCCCATCATGCCTCAGCTGGCCTCAAGTTTGACATCTGTGAGGGCACATTCCTGTATCATACCATCATTTTCTAATAAATGTTCCTTATTTCTTTTTTTTTTTTCACACAGCTTTTGACTTCTGGTTTACAAGCCATGTCCAGGTCCTCTGTGTTTATTTAATTCAAGGAAATCAAAATGGACCCTATTTATTTTATCAAAAATGTGTGGTCTAATTATGCACAATTGATCATTGTCCATTATTCCTTTTAGGCTACTGTTATATATATAAAACTGGCATTTTTCATCTTGTTTTAAGCTTAAATTAAAATTTGTATCCCAACAACAGCTGTACAAGCAATGTGCTTTTGTGCAGGCAACAAACCACACTGACAGCAGGCAGCACAAGATGAGGATGTTTCCCTACGAACCGGACACCATGCAGCTCTGAATGCAGGGGTCTCAAGACAAGTTTCAAACTACATTTAAATTGACATCGTCTTAAAAAATGCTCTGTTTATGATGTAACACAATCAAAGAGAGATGCTTCAAAAGGATCTGTCTGGCATGTGTACATAGATACGTTCTTAGAAAATCCCTTATAATAAGTGTACCTCGGACAGATTGATACATTCAAAATTGATTTTTGTGGACTGTAGTTACTGTTAAGTTTTCTGCTGCATTACACAGTAGAGTAGATAAAATGGTTTAATTAATAAAAAAGTTTTATTAATACATTTATTAATAATTTATGAATACACATGTAATTAGTTACATCACTAGTTCAAAGGATGCATATAATACATTTCAAAATGGCAAATAGATGATATTGTCAAATCTAATCTAAATATATAAACACCAACCGTATGATTTTAGAAAAAACTGTTCAAAAGAGATTTTTTAGTTGGCCCATAGTTGGTGCTGTCACCAAACATTGCATGTACCCTCATATCATGGTACCCTCATAGAATGATGCTTCTTAAGTTTCGATTTAAATCTTGCTGAGATACAGCCTCACTCCCTGTTTTGTGTGGCTCAGTCTGAAGATCATCTGAGAAATTTTGTGACGATAGGACAAGTAACTGTGATGGGTGCAGTTTTTTTTCTCCGCCTTTTCTCCCCATTGCGCTCTAGGTCCTCGTGGTGGCATTGTGACTCGCCTCAATCCGGGTGGCAGAGGACGAATCTCAGTTGCCTCCATGTCTGAAACCGTCAAACCGCGCATCTTATCATGTGGCATGTTGAGCGCATTATCGCGGAGACATAGCGCGTGTGGAGGCTTCGCGAACCACCCACCACGCGCCCCGCAGAGAGTGAACCACATTATAGTGACCACGAGGAAGTTACCCCATGTGACTTTACCCTCCCTTGAACCGGACCAATTTGGTTGCTTAGGAGACTTGGCTGGAGTCACTCAGCATGCCCTGGATTCGAACTCGCAACTGCAAAGTCAATACTCGCTGAGCTACCGAGGCCCCAGGTGGATTTTAAATGTAAAAATCCATTACCACCTTGATGAAGAGAGTAGAAAAAGAGGAGAAAAATGATTTGTTCATACTTTATATTAGGTGGCATTAACTACTATGTACTAATATTAAATACATACAAGATTATGTATTTACTGGGTAACTCATGTTGTTCTGCAAAATTCCCACATTTGCTGCTACTGAGGTTGAGGTACGGGTAGGTTTAGGAGTAAGGGTAGGGTTAGGATTATGGGTTAGAGTTAGGTTTTGGGGTAAGGGTTGGGTTAGGGCTAGGAGTAAAGTTGATAGGAGTGAATGCAACAACACGTATGCACATATGTACATTGTATCAAATCGTAAAGTACATAGTAGTTAAGGCCACCTAATATAAAGTGGGTACAATAATTTTGTTTTAGACCAAATGGTACAAAAGGTATACACAAAAGATAAGTTAACTTTTGAACTGGCACTATAGAGTTCAGCCTAGAGACCCCAAATTTTGTGTGGGTGCTATTCAAACCCACCACTATAAGTGTGCCAAATTTAAAATAAATCCTCAGTTCATGGCAATTTTGTAGACTTTTGGCCATAGGAAGTATAATAATAAGAAGAAATGGAACAGATAAAATAGTTGCCGATGCCCCTTCGGGGATTGCCCCCTTAAATACTTATTAAGAAAATTATTCTTTTGCTGTGTAACAGTCAAAAAGCCTCATCAAAAGTGTGTGCCGGCAGTGTTTTGCGCATGGGCCATTCGGTATGTCCTTGTTTGCATTCTGTCAGGCTTGAATTTGGTTCGCCGTAAGTGGAGGACCACATCCAGCGTTGCTTTCCCTCTTCGCTTTCTCTCTTCGGTGCTGGGAGGGAATCTCATTACCTGCAGCTGTAGGAGTCGGAGAGCGAGAGAGAGGAAGGGAGCAACACAACACTCCTCTCACCTGCCAGTTTACTGCATGGCCATGAATGTGGCCATTTAATTGGACAGTTTGTAAATCCTGTTTTCCCACGGATGACAATTTGCTATTTCAACTGACATATGTGCTTACCCACTTTTGAAAAAGCACCAACCACCTCCTCAGATGCTGCTGGACATGTGGCATGCTCTCTGGTACTAAAGCAATCCCTGAGGATCTGAATCTATAAGTGGTGGCTTGTGGTTTTTTAAGAGTGGCACAGATGTCAAAACAGCTAATTGTCATCTAAATTATTTTATTTCGTGTTTACAATGTTGCTCCTACAAGCCACTTCTAAAACTACTACTAAGTAGGACTTTCTCTAATTATTATTTTTGTAATCTAGAAATCTAATATTTATTCTGCTGATTAATCGAGTAATCAGAAAAATGATTTAATACCTCAGATTGTATAATGTTGTTGAGGTGAAGCCACGTTTAGATTTAATGCATTCATTATCCTTAGTTTTGATATTCTGCAACTGAATAACAACAATAAAACAAATATGGAAACAATATCTAATGTCAATAGACACTCAAAGCAGAAAGACTTTATATATATTATAATTATAATTAAATAGGAAATATACATTTTAGACTCACAACCATTCCTTTTGCAAATAGAATAGAATAGAATAGAAGAACAGGGAGCCTTGCGACAGGTGGCATGGCCCCCTCAAAATATTGATTTATCTTTTCTTTTTTTTTGCTGAGTGAGGATGTGTTCAATAGTGCCATAAGTAAATAGTTTTAATTTATTTAACCAATTATTGTCATAAATAATTGTAACCACCTTTGCCTACAAAAGCGCACCAATTCTTCTTGG
This sequence comes from Xyrauchen texanus, assembly GCF_025860055.1. Classification (NCBI taxonomy): domain Eukaryota; kingdom Metazoa; phylum Chordata; class Actinopteri; order Cypriniformes; family Catostomidae; genus Xyrauchen; species Xyrauchen texanus. Next base: position 39,711,334 of record NC_068311.1, read on the forward strand.
TACACCTAGGCACAGTTGTTCTTGGTTGTTGGATAGGATGTTCCAAGATTCTATGAGAAATCTATTTAGGCTGTCTCAATTGCTTCTGCCTATTCATGTAATCTCAGACTTACTCGATGTTCAGTGGGGGGCTCCCTGTTCTTCTATTCTATTCTATTCTATTTGCAAAAGGAATGGTTGGGAGTCTAAAATGTATATTTTCTATTTAAATACTGTAGCTGAAGATATAAATAAACATCTTAAACCAATTGTTTTTGTGAAACATCTAATGGACTTTTGCACAGTACTGTATATGTTTAAATATACAAAGATATGCATATGCATATTTATGTTTCTTGCAGTGGACTGCCTGGACCCCACTTGCTCAGGAAGAGGTGTTTGTGTACATGGAGAGTGTCACTGTTTTGTCGGCTGGGGTGATCCTGGATGCGAGAGTCCACGTGCCTCCTGTATGGAACGGTGCTCTGGACATGGAACCTTCTTGGCTGATATGAGCACTTGTAACTGTGACCCCAACTGGACAGGTCACGACTGCTCCACAGGTTGGTACTACAGAAAAAATACGAAAGTTACAATCATATGCTTTGTTTTTGTTTTTTTAGATGATTTAAAATAGTATTTTATAATTTATTATATTAACTAAATTTGAAAGTTGCAAGATGGCAAGAACATAAAATTAATAAAGAGAAAAATCTTTAAAATTAAATTTTTAATGGAATAGTTCACCCAAAATGTACATTTTGTCATAATTTACTCTTGACATAACTGACTGTCTGTCTTCTTTGGAACACAAAAGGAGACATTTCGAAAATGTACTGGTTGCTCTTTTATGTTATTACAACGAATGGGCACTGGAGCTTTCAATTTGTTTCACTGTAATAGCAAATGTCAATTTCTTTCAAAATCTATTTCCCAATGTCTAACCTATGTCTTCATAATTCATCACATATCTGTGTCTGAGAGTGCACTATGCAGAAAAGGATCTCTTCGTACTAATCTTAAGGTCATATCATAACCTGTGTTTTTGAATGCATCTCTTTGTGAGCGGTTCATCTCATATTTATGCATGAATTGATTCATGTAAAAATCTTGTAATAAAAGTGTCTAAATGAAACTTGATGCAGCAAATCGTTGCTAATCTCCATGCCACCAGTTGCCATGGCAGTAGTGACTATAGGTGTCAGGGTGTAATTTCATGATCCAGGTAATTTACCTTTATGATCTCAGCTTGTCTGATTTGGAGAATTCTGAGAAAAAAAATATACTGTATGTAAATTGTTTCAATAAACAGTTTGTTTTTGTATCACAATACAAAATAGAATTTGTATTTTTGAATACAAATTTTTGAATGTTCTGAATATTCTATTCACACCAGCTAAAATGCATTGTGAAATAAAACAATACACCCCAGCCTGTTCATTCTGTGGAGAGAAAACATCTCTATCTCTCTCTCTCTCTCTAGATGGGGTTGTTTTCTTTTTTAAGCTGAAATAAAATAATTTTTCCCTTATAATGAAAGTGAATAGTGACTGAGGCCAGACATCTCCTTTTTGGTTCCATGGAAGAAAAAGTCTTATGGGTTTGTAATAACATTAGGACTAAATAATGACAGAACTTAAATTTTTGGGTGAACTATCCATTTAAGCAGCCATTTAGAAAGTTGATCGATAAAGTGACCACTGTGCCACTTCCATTTTTCTATCTCTACTAGACAAGACATTTTGGTCAAAACAATTTTGTCCCCTCTCCTCGACCCATCTCCCCGTCATGCCCGACTAGCCTTTTCACAGAGACCTTTCCGCATTTAAGCTGTTTCTGTCACGTTAGTTAGTCCTCAGTCAAGAGGTGGGGAGTGAAAAGTGTTTGATACAGCGCAAGGGTTTTAGCTCCCCATGGCGAAAGCAGAGAGCCAGGTTCTGTTAAACAGCACCCTGTGGATATGGTGCTTTGACTTGTATGTAAGATGATTCACTGATGTCACTTTACATTAGACTAGATGTGAGCCTCACACTTGTGGTTTTGATAATGTGAAAGACAAGGCAACTTTAAAAATCTCACAAATAAGCAATACAGTTAGTGAAGTTGTTTGAAACCAGCTGATGCACTAAAACGTTTACGATTATACAATTTTTAAATATATATTTTATTATTCATAAATATAGAGTATATTTAAAAAATTAAAATGTATCATTGTTGTTTAACTTGTCATAGAAGTTGCCAGCAGATGGACTACAACTTTTCCAGATTATCCAAACTTTTATCAAAAGTAATATAAACTCTTTATATTTAAAACAAAAAAAGAAAGGTCCCTTTCCCCTTCTGTCGCTCTCTCCACGTTGTGTCGGAGAAGCGACACTAGGGGTCTCTCTTGAGCGCCGATATTCACCTCTGACCTATTGAAAAGGGCCAATGGGAGTTGGCAGTCAGTATTTGCATACCCGCCCCGCGATCACGGGTACTTAAGCGGGGCAAATACGGAAGTTTAGTCAGAAAATTTCTTCGGAGCCGATGGTCTGTCTGCAGTTTTCTGCGAGTTACACACCACATTAAAACGTTCCTGTTTCCTCTGACGATCTGCATGCTGTTGGATCTTGACGGCGCACAACAGCGGCTTTCTCCTTTACATTGCACGGCGTGCATTGTTGCCCCTGAGCGCTTCGACAGCGCAGACACACACACATACTGTGTATTAAAAGAGTATAATTTCTCTAAAAGAGCAAAACACAGCGGCGTTGAACGTTCTTTTCAGAACGCGTCTTTTTCAAGATGCCCTTCCGCCCCTGTGTTGTTCCTGGATGCGGTAGAGTGCTCTCCGCTTCAGACGGCCACAGGCGCTGTCTCGTGTGTTTTGGCCGCGATCACACCGAGGCGGCGTTTGTGGATGGTTCATGTTCTCACTGCGAGAACATCACCATGACCACGTTGAGTCGCGGCTTGCTTTCAACAGAAAGCAAGCCACCCCAGCTGCACCCGCATTGCTCCTTCTTCCCACGGGATTGAGGGCGATGCGGTTGGCGCTGAGGGCGATTTGAAGGCGGCAGCGGGTGCAGTTTCGCGGGTAGCCCCCGCGAACCTCCCGTTCCCGACACGCTCGCTGGTCCCGTCCGCTTCACGGCGATAGCGGCTTCGCATCACGGCCCGGCTGTCTATCCTCCCGAGCCCGAAGCAGATGAGCTCGCCGCTGCATCGGAGAGTGTGATGTCTGATGCCGAGGACTCCCTGGACTGCCGCCTTTGGGCCAGCAGGCCCAGGCTGAGGCCGGCGCTCAGATGTCTGACATGCTTTCCCGGGCCGCCGTAAGCGTGGGGTTGGATTGGAACCCTCCATCCTCCCCACAGCCTTCACGGTTGGATGACTGGTTCCTGGGGGCAGCACGCCGCTCGCGGCCTCGCATCCCCCCGGTCCCGTTTTTTCCGGAGGTGCATGACGAGCTGACGTCTACGTGGAGAGCCCCGCTCTCTGCCTGTCTAGGTTCCACCCGCTCCACTCTCACCACCCTCTACGGCGGAGAGCGACACGGATACGAGGCGATTCCCCAGGTCGATAGGGCAGTTGCGTACCATCTATGCCCCGGTAGCCCTACCTCCTGGCGTGGCCGCCCCGTACTCCCATCCAAGCCCTGTAGGACAACATCCTCGCTCAGCGCAAGGCCTACAGTCGCGGCTGGACGTGCTGCCTCCGCCCTGCATGTGATGGCCCTCCTGCAAGTCCACCAGGCCAAAGCACTCAGAAACATGCACGGGGTGGACCTGATCCTGATGTGCTGCAGGAACTGCGCTCAGCGACCGACCTCGCCCTGAGAGCGACGAAGGCCACAGCGCAGGCACTCGGACAGACGATGGCCACCCTAGTGGTCCAGGAACGGCATCTTTGGCTCAATCTAAACCCTGACGGGGGCTGTGGTACCCACATTCTCAATAAGAGCTATTTCCTTTGCCTCTGGGTCACCTGGCCCGCAAATGCCGTTCTCACGGCAATCTGCTTTCAGATTATGACAGTCCCGGTACACCGGTACCGCCTTCCGCCTGCCCATGACTGTCTCCCGGCCGGCCGGTTCAGATGAGTCCAGAGGACGCCAGCATCAGACCTCCTCCTCAGTCACGAACGTCCAAAATACTCGTCCCTTTGGTGCCCCTAGCGCAGAGCTGGGAAGCGTGGCTTTCGCTTCCCAACGCATCACGCTGGCTGCACCAGACCATTCGACTTCGGTTACACAATTCAGTTTGCCCGGCTCCGCACCCCTTCAGGAGCGTCCGCTTTCCGCAGTACACGGCAAGCATGCCAGTTCCCTGTGCCGCGAAATCGCGACCCTCTTAGCCAAGAGCGCGGTAGAGCCCGTCCCTCCAACCGAAATGAGGAAGGGTTTCTACAGCCCTTACTTCATTGTACCCAAGAAAGGCGTGACTTACGACCAATCCTGGACCTGCGAGTTTTCAATCGGGCCTTGTTAAAACTCCGTTCAAAATGCTCACGCAGAGAAATATTCTGGCTGGCGTTCAGCATCTAGATTGGTTAGCAGTGGTAGACCTGAAGGGCGCGTACTTCCACGTCTCAATTCTGCCACGACACCGACCCTTCTTACGGTTCGCGTTCGACGGCCAGGCGTTTCAGTACAAAGTCCTCCCCTTCGGCCTGTCTCTGTCCCTCGCGCCTTCCACGAAGTTAGCAGAGGCGGCCCTTGCCCCGCTACGAGTAGCCGGCATCCGCATTCTCAACTACCTCGACGACTGGCTCATCCTAGCACACTCTCGAGAGTTACTATGCACACACAGAGACCAGGTGCTCTGGCACCTCAGCCGCTTGGGGCTTCAGGTCAACTGGGAAAAGTGCAAGCTCACTCCGGTCCAGAGCATCTCTTTTCTCGGGTTGGAGTTAGACTCAGTCTCAATGACAGCACGTCTCACGAGCGAGCGTGCTCAGTCGGTGCTGGACTGCCTCGCTTCCTTCAAGCCAGGCATGGTGGTCCCTCTAAGAATTTTCCAGAGGCTCCTGGGGCATATGGCATCCTCTGCGGCGGTCGCGCCGCTGGGGTTGATGCATATGAGACCACTCTAGCACTGGCTCCAGACTCGAGTCCCGAGACAAGCATGGCACCGCGGCACGCATCGGGTAAGGATCACCCCCGCCTGCCTCAAAACACTCCGACCCTGGACAGACCTCTGCTTTTTACGGGCAGGAGTGCCCCTGCATCAGGTGTCCCGACGCATTCTGGTCACAACCGACATCTCCCGGTCCGGGTGGGGTGCCGTGTGCAGCGGGCACGCAGCAGCGGGCCGTTGGAAAGGGGCCCCGTTGCGTTGGCACATCAACTGCCTGGAGTTGCTGACCGTCCTTCTCGCCCTCAGGAAGCTCCTCCCGTTAGTTCGGGACAAACACGTCCTCGTGAGATCGGACAGCACCACGGTGGTGGCGTACATAAATCACCAAGGCGGCTTATGCTCCCGCCACATGTCACAACTCGCCCGCCGACTCAAGTCGCTGCGTGCAACTCACATCCCCGGCAAGCTCAACGTCGTAGCGGACGCGCTATCACCACAATGCCTGCCCAGCGGGGAGTGGAGGCTTCACCCCCAGTCGGTCCAGCTGATTTGGGAACAGTTTGGCAAGACCCAGGTAGACCTGTTTGCCTCCCAGGAAACCTCCCACTGCCCGCTCTGGTACGCCCTAACAGAGGCTCCCCTCGGGACAGACATGCTGGCACACAGCTGGCCCTTGGGGCTGCGCAAGTACGCATTTCCCCCAGTGAGCCTTCTTGCACCGGTGCTGTGCAAGGTCAGGGACGACGAGGAGCGAGTCACGTTAGTGGCCCCCTACTGGCCCACTCGGACTTGGTTCTTGGAACTCAGACTTCTCGCGACAGCTCCTCCCTGGCAAATTCCCCTGAGAAAGGACCTCCTCTCTCAGGGACGGGGCACACTCTGGCACCCGTGCCCAGACCTCTGTATCCTCCACGTCTGGTCCCTGGACGGGATGCGGAAGAGCTAGCCGGCTTACCGTCGACCGTTGTGAATACAATCAACCAAGCCAGAGCCCCCTCTACCAGGCACCTTTACGCCCTAAAGTGGCGCTTGTTCGCAGATTGGTGTTCTTCCCGAACTGAAGACCGCAGAGATGCTTGCGATCAAGTCAGTGCTCCTGTTCCTACAGGAGAGGCTGGACAGGAGGCTGTCCCCATCCACCCTCAAGGTGTATGTTGCGCCATTGCCGCCCACCACGATCCTGTAGGCGGCAAGTCTTTGGGTAAGCACGACCTGATCCTCAGGTTCCTGAGAGCGCCCAGAGGTTGAATCCCTCCCGGCCAGGCCTACTTCCCTCCTGGGATCTCTCGGTAGTCTTGGCAGGACTCCAGAGACCCCCTTCGAGCCGCTTGAATCAATTGGACTCAGGGCCCTCTCTCTTAAGGCGGCCCTGCTGATCACGCTTCGCCTCTATCAAGAGGGTCGGGGACCTGCAAGCATTCTCTGTCAGCGACACTTGCCTGGAGTTCGGTCCGGCGGATACGTCTGTGATCCTAAGACCGCGACCGGGCTATGTGCCCAAGGTTCCTACCACACCATTCCGAGATCAGGTAGTGAACCTGCAAGCGCTGCCCGGGAGGAGGCAGACCCAGCCCTTTCGTTGCTATGTCCAGTGCGCGCCCTGCGCATTTACCTGGACCGCACACAGAGCACCAGGCGCTCTGAGCAGCTCTTTGTCTGCTTTGGGGGCGGCAGAAAGGGAATGCCGTCTCCAAACAGAGGCTCGCCCACTGGGTTGTTGGCGCCATCACACTGGATTATCACACACAGGCCGTGCCCCTACCCTTGCGGGTCGAGCTCACTCAACAAGGGGTGTTAGCGTCCTCGTGGGCACTGGCCAAGGGCACCTCCCTAGCTGAAATCTGTAGAGCCGCGGGTTGGGCAACACCCAACACCTTCGCGAGGTTTTACAACCTCCGCGTTGAGTCGGTTAGCGTCTCGTGTTTTGTCAGGTCCGAGCCCGTAGAACTTCGGTAACACGTAGACTGACCGGCCGGGTGGATCGCTTGCGCCCAGCGCCCTTTTCCTGGCGTCAAGGTTAAGTAGTGCGCCTTTTTCCCAGGGCACCCCACTCGAGTCGGGACCCTGGTCGATTACTCCCCAGCCCTCCGGGTCCAGCGGTTCAGCGGAGGAACTCGCCGACCCAAGCCACTGCAGGTACCCTGATGGCTACCCTGTACTGGTATAGGTGCTCCGCAGGTAAGGCCTCCTGCTCGGACTCCCCTGTGTGTAATTCCACGGTTCTGTCCCTTACGGCGGACCCCGTGTCTCCCTTAGGCAGTTACAGCTGCCCCGGTCGCCATGCTGTAGCAACTCCCCCCTTTCGAGGCTGGATCTACCACCGCACCATTCTTTCCACACGAGCCCTAAGACGGCCGTGTGACATGTCTACCACTTTTCCTCCCCAAGAAAAAGGGCAGGTGTGGTCTCCGCAGGGTCTGGGTAAGACCCCCTTCCCTATATGCGTGTAAGGGCCCCGGCCGTGATTGCTCTATGCGAGAAACATAGAGAGAAAAGAGGCCCAGCCAGGCTGGCCCGTTCCCATGTTGTCAAACATCGCCTTGTTCCCCTCTCAGGGTAATTAGAAGGATCCCGATGTTCTTATGGGGCATTGGGGAAGGGTACGTGCAGCCAGGTACAGACGATCCGCGGCACTGGATGAATCCCTGCCCGCCTCTGTATCGGCAGTTCACGTACACGGTTCAGCACATGGCAAGATTGGAATGGGTCCCTTAGTGTCGCTTCTCCGACACAACGTGGAGAGAGCGACAGAAGGGGAACGTTTGGTTACGTATGTAACCTCTGTTCCCCGAGGGAGGGAATGACACGTTGTGTCTTTCCTCCGCCATGTCGCTGAACCGAGCCACTGTTGTGGCTGGACCATTTCCGGCTTCTCAGAAAAATCCTGACTAAACTTCCGTATTTGCCCCGCTTAAGTACCCGTATGCGGGGGCGGGGTATGCAAATACTGACTGCCAACTCCCATTGGCCCTTTTCAATAGGTCAGAGGTGAATATCGGCGCTCAAGAGAGACCCCTAATGTCACTTCTCCGACACAACATGTCGTTCCCTCCCTCGGGGAACGGAGGTTACATACGTAACCAAACGTTTTCAGGACACTGTATTTTAAAGATATTTTTTTACAAATCCAAATAACTTTACAGATCTTTAAACAATGTTTTCCATGCTTGTTCAATGAACAATAAACAATTAAAGAACGTGCACCTTTGGAACACTCATTAAAGCACTAACAGCTTACAAACGGTAGGTAATTAAGGTCACAGTTATAAAAACGTAGGACACTAAAAAGACCTTTCTACTGACTCTGAAAAACACTAAAACAAAGATGACCAGGGTCTCTGCTCATCTGTGTGAAGGTGCCTTATGCATGCTGCATGGAGGCATGAGGACTGCAGATGTGGCCAGGGCAATAAATTGCAATGTACTGTGAGACAGAGCTACAGGGAGACAGGAAGGACATCTGATCATCCTCGCAGTAGCAGACCACATGTAACAACAACTGCACAGGAACGGTACATCCGAATATAACACCTGTGGGACAGGTACAGGATGGCAACAACAACTGCCAAGTTACACCAGGAATGCCTATGGGCACAAAACCACCTTGCTGGATGAGACAGGACTGGCAAAAAGTGCTCTTCACTGACGAGTCGTAGTTTTGTCTCTCCAGGGGTGATGGTCTGACTTCCGTTTATTGTCGAAGGAATGAGTGTTACACCAAGGCCATTACCCTGGAGCTGGATCAATTTGGAGGTGGAGGGTCTGTCATGGTCTGAGGCGGTGTGTCACAGCATCATCGGACTGAGCTTGTTGTCATTGCAGGCAATCTCAACACTGTGTGTTACAGGGAAGACATCCTCCTCCCTCATGTGGTACCCTTCCTGCAGGCTCACCCTGACATGATCCTCCAGCATGACAATGCCACCAGCCATTCTGCTTGTTCTGTGCATGATTTCCTGCAAGACAGGAATGTCAATGTTCTGTCATGGCCAGCGAAGAGCCCGGATCTCAATCCCATTGAGCACGTCTGGGACCTGTTAGATTGGAGGGTGAGGGCTAGGGCCATTCCCCCAGAAATGGGAACTTGCAAGTGCCTTGGTAAAAGAGTGTGGTAACATCTTACAGCAAGAACTGGCAAATGTGGTGCAGTCCATGAGGAGGAGATGCACTGCAGTACTAAATGCAGCTGGTGGCCACACCAGATACTGACTGTTACTTTTGATTTTGACCCACCCCTTTGTTCAGGGACGCATTATTCCATTTCTGTAATTTTACTGAAAAACAATTAAAAAAATTTGAATCAAAAATATGAATTTTGCTCTAATATCAAAGGTCTTACTAGAGGAAAAACTAATATGATCTAATGTGGATTGTTTTTATAAAAAAAAATATGTGCCTGGTAATAGATGCATGTAAAATGGCTAGAAATTGCATTTTAGCTTTGTTGTGGAATACAGTTTCCAATATTTTGTATTTTAAATACATAATCCCATATACACGTATTCCTTTACTCCCCAACCCTGAATATATGTTTGCATATTAGGCTTTTTTTTTCTCCAGACAGTTTGATAACATGAGGCAGAAAGCTGAATGCTGATTTTCCAAACCAATTTTGAAACAGAAACCAGTTTATTAATAAAATCTTTTGTTGATAAACACTCAAAAACAGTAATGCAATACCGTTATTTTAGCCACTGCTCTCATAAACACCACAAGGTGATCACACAACTAATGAGGATTGTGCTTCAGCAAACTTTTAAAACACAACAGTGACTAAATTTCACATTAATAACAAACAGACAGACTGACCTATTAAGTAATCTGAGGGATTTGCTGGAAATAGACATTTAAAGCCTGGCTTCTCAAGCGAGAGGGCAGCATGACTAAATTATGACAAGCTTGCAGTCTCCTCCACCCGCCTCTACTTTCCTTCAAGGGTCTGTATTAAGATGGAGTATCGCCTAGCGGAAAAGGAGGGCATCTGTATGCTTATGCATTTAACCACTCAAGCAAAATGCACAGCAAATTTAACAAATTTACTGTTATAGTCAACATGCCCTCATAGAGTCGTATTACTATACCTCAATTTTTCAAAATTATTTTTACGTGGTTCATTTTATGTGAAGTAGCAGTTTCCTAATGAAATGAAAACTAGAGGTGCAACAACAACAATTACTTTTATTCTCTTTCACACAAATCACAGGTAAACACTTCACACCCTGTTCCTCACAAAATGCTATCTTCTGACATCGAAACACTTTTTATATTGTGAATATAAAGAGACCTTATTCACAGCATTGCCATAATTGATTTTTGATGGGAATGACAACAAGGCTGTGAGGGATAGATATACAGTCTCTTCAATGGGCTGTACTGCAGTTTAGAGTGTTTCTGTATCGCTCCATGGACAAAACTTTGGATGAGCATCTTTCCAAGAAACTTCAGTAGACAAAAAACTCCAGACAACACGAGTTGTGGAAAATCAGGTACAGGGTTGGGGAGTAACGGAATACATGTAACGGATTGCACATTTTAAATACAAAACATTAGTAACTGTATTCCACTACAGTTACAATTTAAATAATTGGTAATGGAATAAAGTTACATTCAAAAAGTATTTTGGTTTCTGAAGAAATTACCTTGAATTTCATTGTCATGTCCTTTCAGATGGAAAACATTTATACATATAAATGATGCGATCCAAAGTGTATTTGAACTGTGGTTAAACACTTTCTTATGATGTATTACATTCATACAAGCAGACAGAGAATTACATTTGAAATTTGGAGCAGAAGAAATAGAAATAAACCTTGTGTAAATTGTCAGATTTACGCTAAGCTACTTAGTTCTTTTGGTTAGTGCTGGTATAGTAATTGAATAAGAAAGCTTTCAGCTCTAGTATATGGGCAGCCAACAATTAAGATCTGCATCAATTAGTTTTCCTCCTCCATTAAAGGACACAAAAAGGAGTCATTGTGTCTTTGCCCAGCAGTGAAGACCAGTTACGGGAACGGTTTACAGATGGACTCATTCTGTCACTTGGTTGTTCTGTTACCTTTATGTTCTTTTTGTGTAGGTGTGTGTGTGTGTGGTAAGAGATAAAGACAGAAATATTAGGCAAAATAGGATAAGGACAGTACAGTAGCGCACAAATGAGAGAAAATTAGCAACCGTGTGTCTGCTTGACAACTTTAAGCAGCTCTGAATGGAATGCCATTAGGATGCCTCTAATTGAAATGTTGCATGTGAAATTAAGGACATTAACATAATTTAACAAAGGCCCAGTGCTGTAATTAGCAAGAGGGAAGGATTTTTTTTCTTCTTCAAGCTTTTAAATCTGGTAATGACATGTTATGGTTTGTGCCTGAAAAGACTAACTTAACTCTGTTTAATTTGAAACAACGACAAATCTGGGAGCTACAAGAACAGACAAGAACAGACTCAAGAACAAGAATTGACTCATTAATAGCCTATTGGCGACCTCCTCCCTGGGACCCTTTTGGATTTTGTGAATAGGTTTGGCTAATTAGACAACGATACATAATCATTGTTTTACTCTCTGTGCTGGGCCATTGGCTTTAGTAAAGAGGGCACTCAAATTTATCACGTTTATAAATTCACTTGATGTTTAATAGGCCTTCTAAATGCTTTACGCTTTTATGTTTACGTTTATTAATTTGGCCTTTTGTCCAAAAGCAACAAGCAGTGCATTAAAAAGCAATTTAAAAGTTAAAAATGTAGTGTAACATGTTACATTTTAAATTAGTTTAATCAAATTACAGCAACTGACTTTCAGTGATTTTACTTTTATGTAATTACTTTTATGTATATTACATGGGCTACACACATTTATTTATGTAGAATACATTTAAAACAAGAATTATGATATGATATTTAGGTCTGTTTGCATTTCTGTGACAGCTGAAGTGTCACCAACGAGTCACTGTAAGGGTGAAATATGTGGAGGTGAGTGTGACATGAATTGCGTTGACAATGAACAAGGAGGAAATTGACATTGTTTTGAATTAATTTAACAAAATAAACTTTTCTGTGAAAAGCATTTTAGAAAGTTAACTTAAAAGTAAAGTATTGTGATTACTTTTCCTGTGAAGAAATTAGTTGTGTAATCTGTTTTCTCAATTTTAGAGATGTAGTTGGTAGTGGATTACTTTTTTAAATAACTTATATATAACTTGTATACCAACAATGTATATTTTATCTGTGTTAATCACTGTGTATTCCCTGAGAACTGAACCCATGACCTTGACGTTGCTTGCACTGATTCAGCTACAGGAATGTTTCTAGAACTTCATTTCATTCAGTTTTCTGACTAGATGTATTACACTGTGATACAGACCTTATTCACAGCATTGCCAATTTATGACAGGAATGACAAAGAGGCTGTGAGGGATATACTTAATAGGTTCTTCAATAGGTTGTTTTTGTGTTTTCGGATCGTTCCGCGGACAAAACAAAATATCTGAAAATGTGCTCCCACAATCCCAGAACCCATGCTTTGTAATGGTCTTATTAAATTTGTATTGTCTGTAGGGGATTGCCCCCTTTATGAGGTTGCAGGAATTTCTTTTCACTGCCCATCAGACAAGGTAGTGGAGCGTGGCCACCTTATCACAGACAATAACTACTGGATTTGCTTTCTCTTTACCCCCTGTCTTCTTGTCCTGTCTACTCTTCTACAACACCCCTCCTTTCTCTGTCTCCCACAGAGCTTTGTGCAGCTGACTGTGGCGGACACGGCATCTGCGTGGCGGGCAGTTGCCGCTGCGATGAGGGCTGGATGGGCGCCGGGTGTGAGCAACGGGCTTGTCACCCACGCTGCAGTGAGCACGGAACCTGCAAGGATGGGAAGTGTGAATGCAGCCCAGGCTGGAATGGAGAGCACTGCACAATCGGTAAAGTGGATGGAGTGTGGCATTCATATATGGGTCAATGACAAATAAGGATGTTCGAGATTATACATAGGAGAAATCTCCTCCTACATTAAAACACATGTGCCAAGTTCATGGAAATGTAATCTTTACATTAATGTTGGTGCCATACATTTTTGAATGTCAAGACTTTGACACATAGTCATGAGGGTCTAAAAGGGTCTTTTCTGTTTTCTTGTCACATGACATCAAAATGGCTACCAGCATATTGGTAAAGCCACACTGACACTGGCGGAATATTTTTATTTATTTTTTTATTCCAGATTTTAATAATATTTTAAAACAAAATTGATTCACGTCTTATTTATTTTATGACAACATAAATATTTGTAAAAAAAATCAACCTTGACATTTTTTACATTTTTTATTTTTTTTTCTCTCCGGACAGTTACACCATCTACACATTTTTGACTTTAAAGTTGCACATTTTTTGAATATGTCATCTTGAAGTTACTCTGACAACTAGGGGCATGGATGCAGCATTGCAATTGTTTTTAATTACCAATGCCATTGTAGAAATTCACTATTCACAGTCAGAGATGATTACTTTCATCAATGGGTAATAGGACGGTTAATGAGACGAAGCGAGTAGTAGTTTTCTGGTCATGTGATCCTAACATTTTGTGCATTTTTACTAATTTATAGATATTTTATATCCCTCAAACCTACCCCTAAACATAACCACTTTTCAACAACATAAAACACATAACATGCTGATTAATTTACAATGGCAATAATTTTTTTTACAATATACTAATTTATATATATTTAAGAGCCACTGATCCCACCCCTACATCTTAAACCTAACCCTAACCATTTCTTATGAATTACATTCTTATTAAATGTAACAGGCAGATAATGTAATCGTACGGAGCACATAAGAGGATAGTGCGGGAATTTTTCCCTGAAATAGTTTTGCGTTCCCTCGCACTAGTTGTGCGTTCACTTGCAATAAGTTTTGTGTGCCCTCTTAGTAAATTTACCATGGTTTACTAAAATAACCATATTTTAAACTTGATATTCATAGTAAAACCATAGTAATAATTCAGGGAAACAAGATTACAAGATGTAACCACATGCTAGGGCAGTGGTGGCTCAGCAGTTAAGGCTCTGGGTTACTGACCAGAAGGTCAGGGGTTCAAGCCCCAACACCACCAAGACACCACTGTTGGGCCCTTGAGCAAGGCACTTGAACCTATCTGCTCCAGGGGTGCTGTATCATGGCAGACCCTGCACTCTGACCCCAGCTTAGCTGGGATATGTGAAAAATAAATAATTTCACCATGTATATGCAGAAATGTATGTATAATGTGTGACAATTGATCAATTTATTTTATTTTATTATGATTAACCCTGGTTAATATATAGTAAATTCATTTTACTATATGGATAAAGTATACTGTATTTAAACCATGGTTCAAAAAAGAACATGGTTACTTAACTTACTTTTCATAGGAACGACAATGTTAACTGTGGTCAAACCATGGTTCCCCGTCTGTCGCTCTCTTTGACGTTGTGTCGGAGAAGCGACACTAGGGGTCTCTCTTGAGCACCGAATATACCTCTGATCTATGAAAAAGGCCAATGAGAAGTTGGCAGTCAGTATTTGAATAGAAACTGCGCTCAGCGCCCGACCTCACCCTTAGAGCCAAGAAGGTGACAGTGCAGTCACTCGGGCAGGCGATGGCCACCCTTGTCCAGGAACGGCACCTATGGATGAACCTGGTCGAGATGTGTGAGACCAACAAGGTTCACTTTCTCGACGCCCAGTCTCCCGGTTTGGCCTCTTCGGTGACAACGTCGAGGACTTTACCCAGAAGTTCTCCACGGTGAAGAAACAGACGGAGACGATCTCTCATATCCTGCCCCGCCGCAAGCCTGCTGCCATGGGCCATGCCCCGTCTGCTCGCCGAGGGCGTCCCCCGGCGATGAAACAACAAGCTGCTCCGCCTCAACCTGGGCCCAGCTCTCAGCCCACGCGTCGAGCACTCAGCAGGAAGTAGATGCCCCCCGTCTCACGGACCCCCTCGAGGACCCGGAAGGCTCCCAGGTGCTCCTGAGACGGACAACCCAGAGCCCAAGACGTTAGCTCCGGAGATGGTAAGACCACTCCGTTCCCCGGTGGAGGGCCGGGAGGAGAATCTTCTTTTGAATTTATTTCATTTGCCGCTCCCCTTGACCGGGGTAGCGATACCCAAATTCTCAATATAAGAGCTATTTCCTTTTGTCTCGCAAATGCCGTTCTCACAGCACTCTGCCCCCAGATCTCAACAGTCCCGGCACGCTGGACGCGGTCCCAGACCCGCCTTCAGCCCCACGACTGTCCCCCGGCCGGCCGGTTCTGACGAGTCCAGAGGACACCATTATAAGACCTCCTCCTCAGTCACTAAACCGCCCCCTGTCGGGTGTGCGGAGCAAGGTAAGTGCTTCAAGTCTTTTCTCAGCACCAGAGCCTCAGGACGCGTCCTCGCCTCCCGACGGTGTACTACCTGTTCCACCCCGCTGCGAAGCCCCGCCGGGTATGTAAAAAATACTCGTCCCTTTCTCCAAATAGAGGCTTTCCCACTGGGTAGTAGACGCCATTTCATTGGCTTATCACACCCAGGCCGTGCCCCCCCCCTTGCGGGTCCGAGCTCACTCAATGAGGAGTGTTGCGTCCTCATGGGCACTGGCCAGGGGTACCTCCCTAGCAGACATTTGTAGAGCAGCGGGTTGGGCAACACCCAACACCTTTACGAGATATTACAGTCTCGGGTTGAGTCAGTTTCATCCCGTGTTTTCTCAGGTCCGAGCCAGTAGAACTCGGTAACACGCTGATGGGCTGGCCGGGTGAATCCCTTGCATATAGCGCCCTTTCCCTCGGTTGAGGTAAAATTGTACGTCTTTTTTTCCCAGGAGATTCCACATCTCGAATCACTGGTCGATTCCTCCCTAGCCCTCATGGGTCTGCAGTTCAGCGGAGGAACTTGCTGACCCAATCCACTGCGGGTACTCAGTCTACTCTGTACTGGAATAGGTGCTCCGCAGGGTGAGGACTCCTACTCGAACTCCCCCTGTGTGTATTTTCCACGATACGGTCCCCTTACAAGCGGACCCGCGTTTTCCTTGCGTAAGTTTCGGCTGTCCCCCGGTCTCCGTGTTGTAGCAACTCCCCCTCGCTGAGGCTGGATCTACCACCGCGCCACTTCCACGTGTCGCCTAAAAACACATGTGATGTATTCGCCACTTTACCTCCCCGCCGGGTAGGTGTGGTCTCCTCAGGGTCTTTTCCCCCTGAAAGAATAGGAAATTGGGTAAGACCCCCTTCCCTCGATGCATGTAAGGGCCCCGGCTGTCTATTGCTCTATGCGAGATACATAGAGAGAAAAGAGGTCCGGCCAGGCTTGGCCCATTCCCAGGTTGGCAAGCATCGCCTCGTTCCCCTGTCTAGGCTAACCTTAAGGATTCCGACTACTTTTTTGGGGCATTGGGGAAGGGTACGTGCAGTCTGACACAGCCGGTCATTTGGCACGTAAGAAATACCTGCCCGCTGCTGTGTTAGCAGAAAACGTACACGGCTCAGCGCATGGCGGATTTAAATTGGACCCCTAGTGTCGCTTCTCCGTCACAACGTCGAAGAGAGCGACAGACGGGGAATGTCTAGGTTACGAATGTAACCTCCGTTCCCTGATGGAGGTTACATTCGTAACCTAGACGTTTCCATCAAAAAATAAATAAAAAAATTATAATAAACATATAAAAAAATTAAGCATCATTAACTAACAATGAACTAAATATGTTTTACGGTATTTATTCATCTTTTTTAATAAAAATTAAATATTTCATTGATAATGTTAGTTCATATAACAATCACTAACTTTTGATTAACTTTTGACTTAAAAATCATATGTTGAAATTGACATTAACCAAGATTGATATGCTGTAAAAGTATAATACATTGTCAGTTCATGTTGACTAATGTTTTATATTTTAAACTAATGTTAACAAATGGAACCTTATTTTAAAATGTTGCCATAATATTACTATAGTAAAACCATAGTTAAACAAATGTGTTTGCATAGTAAAACCATGATAGCTGCAAAATTATGATTTTTATTACCATAGTTTTGGTAATTTGTTACCATTTTCCTGTAATATCACTATGATGGATATCATGGTTAAAAACTATTGCTAGGGAATGCAAAACTATTGCGAGGGATCACAAACTTTTGCGAGGACATGCTAAATTTATTGCTAGGGCAGGATAAACTATTTCAGAAAAAACTCTCACCCTGTCCTCTAAGGGGCATATTTTTATTCAGAAATATTCAGTACAAGAGAAGCACAAATGACGATGTGATGCTTTCGATGTGCTGACAGCTTTGTGTGAGGTAGAGAGTGGAATTGAAAATCTTCTTCTGATGCACTCTGTGAAAGCACTGTCATATCACATTTAAACAAATACATCATGGAAAATGGCATTTTGCAGTCATTCACGAGACAGGTGTGAGCCAATGAGCATATGATATCACTGCCGTAAAACCTGTGTCGTACTCGTAAACTCGTGCTATTACTTCAAAACTAATCAGTGCAGGATTTAACTTTTAAGGCTGTTACAGACACCATGGCAGATGGAGACATAGATGGTTTAGTAAAACACTTGAATCTAGGTCTATTCATAACCCAGAGCTATATTTTAAGCCGCAGGATATTCTGAAAACTCATTTTAGGTCCCATTTTTACAAATATAATTTTTATTCATTTTAACATTTTAAAGTTTAGTCTTTTTAAGTTGTACAATTCTTTCTACAATTGATAGGGAAGCAGAAATCACAATGTACAGAATGAAACCATTATAATGTCATATTAGGTAAAAGCAACAACTCTGTAAGTTAAATATATGTTATGGCACTTAAAATTAACTAAACTGTAATTATACATTTCATAACAATTAAATATTCATGGATTCAATCAGTGTACATAAACATTTGCACATTTCTAAAGGTGTTAATTCATAAAATGATTATGTTTAAGATGCTGTCAATATTCTATGTTTCCTGTTTATGCAAACGTAAGCAAATGTACTTTTGCTAGAACCACATTTTACATAAACATACATAAATATTTTCATGAGATCACGATGTTATAAGAGATCCTCCACTGTTTTTAACGCGAAAAAATTCAAGTTCTCCTGTTAATGAACGCACAACTGACATAAAGATTTTAGGATATTGATTTATATTGCTCCTTTTTGCATTCACGTTTGAAATTATACAAGGGTGACTAAATGATTAATAGTTAATTTTTTCAACTATTCCTTTAACTATTACTTCAAAACTAATTTTAATTCAGAAATTGAACACATCATAGAATAGGAGCATTTAATTTTTTTTTTGTTTGGATAACTTAGATCCTGACAAAAAAAATGAAGCATCACGTCATTGACCCATGTATGTGTGTGTGTGAAGTGTCGGGTGAGGGTGGGGTCGTAATGGGAAGAAGGAGCAGGCGAGGAGGTGTGAGAGAAGCATGCGTAATTGAATTTGTGCAACTCGGCATAGCATGAACAGGTTTGTTCAAGGATATGACGCTTGCCTTCATGCATTTTAATGTGGGAATGTGCTAAGGTGTCTATTCATTTCTGGTTGTCACTTCCCTCTCATTGCCTTTCCTCTCATTCCTTTCCATTTGTTCATTCTGAACACAAATATTTGCATTGTTACAAGCAGAGCAGTCACTGGAAACACATTCTTTATGGCAGGGAATTAAACTACGAAAATGCTTCTCATTTCGCACATGAATATTTAGTGCACATGAGTATTGTATTTATAAAAGTGAAATATTTAACTAAATAGTTAACAAAGTAACTTTTTTTTTTGTAAATGTATTTATCTGTTTATCGCGACATTTATATTGAATTTCATAAAAGATGATTCACAATGGAAATAGACAAATTAAAGTGAAATATTATCTGGCTCCTTACAAGTATTGTGGCATGTCAGAGGTGATATATCCACTGAGTGGTGCTAAAAGCAAGTTAAATGTTCTCACAAACAGATGAGGTTGTTAAGGTTAATGCTCTATGGAGTTTTAAATCACCAAAACCTACCTTTCTACCCTAAACCTAAAAAGCAAAGATTAGATGAAAAACACAACTACTGACGCAACAATGTCATATTGTGGTGCTTCTATGACACTTTAGGCTCAAATGTCGAATTGTATGTTCTTCACGACAACAATCTCGCAGAAGAGCTACCGTGAAATTTGATTGCACTTGAACAAAGTTGTAAATGTAGTTGCAAAAGTTAAAATGCATCGCCTTACAAATCGTGTTCTATAGTAAGAATGTTTATATGTCATAAGATAGCACTGTGTGAGGAACGGAGAAAACAAAGTGTGTATTAATTATTTATTTATTGATTATTTGCCGTTTTACTTGTGAATTGTGTGAAAAGGGATTGTGGAAAATTATTTGGCAAAAATGTACAGTAGACAGTAACATGATTCTATGGGCTCAAGTTGCAGGAAAAGCATCTAAGCTCTTGCTTCATTGCCCTTGGTATGACCATGGTAGCCATAGCTTCAACTACATTACCATTAACAATAATACCAAATGACCATAGTTTTGTTGTAGAAACAATACCAGTTTTAAATATGCTACTCTTGTGACTAAAATTATGATGGTACATTTTTTGTAAGGGTGCAGTGTGGAATATCATAATACTCATAATAATTTCTGCCCTTAGCAGTTGATAAACTCACTACAGATTTAACTGTTGGTTTTTGTTTCCCCTGCACAATGACGCCCATCTGAAGTTAATGGAGAGGCAAACTGTCCTGCAGTTGAACCAGGTTTAATAGGCTTTGTGAGGGGCAGAATTTAACAATTTTGTTAATGGTAAGCCACAGGCCAGAGGAAGAAGGTATTTTTCATTTGCAAAGAAGACTAGTATAGCGAGTAATTTCCTCACTACCAGAGATGAAAAGGGCTCAACACACAATTTGTGAATTGCTGGAAACGTTGAATTTGTCAAAATGATCAAGGTCCTAATAAAGTTTAATACTGCTTATTTAACATGAACAACAGTGTCCAAATTCTATTTATTTTGTAACAAGCAGCTCAGTCTTCCATGGTTTGACAACATTACCTATATAATTGGACCTTGTCCTTAATCTTACCCCTTACTGTAACCTAATCTATAACATGCTATGCTTGGGTATACACCTTTTGTTAACAATTAGAAAAGACAATCAACAGTCAGGTTCCCAGGAGTCTGTCTTTGTTCTGTTCATTCTCAGTCTCACCCTCTCTATCCTTGCGAAAAACACCCACACCATCGCTGCTCTGTAGAAAGACCTCACACATTCTGATCTTGTATTTTTTCCAGCTGTAACATTTGATTTCGTCTCTGATTTTATCAGTCAATGGCCCTAAAATAGAAGAGACTCTACAGTAATAGCTCTACACAAATACCAGAGGAGAACAATGCGAAGAATTCCAGTTCTATTTTGATCCTGTGAACATTCCAGTTCAGTGAAATCAGAGATCTTCTAACATATGATTCACAGAGCGCTTTTAGTGTTTACCTGGGCACAGAGCAGTAGCATTCTGTATCTGTAATATTTTCCTGCATGCATTACTGACCTCCTTTATACATGTACTAAAGTGAAACATAGAATCCCAACCACTGGGACCATACATTCTCAGAAGGGGTGAAACTTTAAAGCTGGTAAGTGTTGGGGCCTGGGTAGCTCAGTGAGTATTGACGCTGACTACCACCCCTGGAGTAGCGAGTTTAAATCCAGGGTGTGCTGAGTGACTCCAGCCAGGTCTCCAAAATTGGCCCAGTTGCTAGTGAGGGTAGAGTCAAGGGGTAACCTCCTCGTGGTCGCGATTAGTGGTTCTCGCTCTCAATGGGGCGTGTGGTAAGTTGTGCATGGATCGCGGATAATAGCATTAGCATCCACATGCTGTGACTCCCCGCGGTGTCATGCACAGGAAGACACATGCTAAGATGCGTGGATTGACTGTCTCAGAAGCGGAGGAAACTGAGACTTGTTCTCTGCCCTCTGGAGTGACCGCGCCACCACGAGGACCTAGAAAGTATTGGGAATTAGGCATGCCAAATTGGGGAGATAAGGGGATAAATTTTTTTTAAAAAGGTAAGTGTGGTAGTTTGTGAACTAACGTGCAGAATTTTTGACAGATGATGTTAGGATTGGAGTGTAACCTTTCCACCAGTGATGTCTTTCTTTATATCTTATCATAATCACACAATGATAAACTGATGAAATATATAATAATTATAATAAATAACGTATGCAATTTTTTATTGCCATGTTTTTTAAAAAGCACTGGTTAAGGTAACACATTCCAAAAGGTATAATATATAATACATACAATTAGTTTTAATGCATTTTAATTATAAAGCCTTATAAAACACTGGTTGTATCTTCTCATAAGAAGGCACTACAGTTAAACTGCAGTAATTTATAATATTTACATATTCACATTTTGTTCATGGTATTTTGTAATAAGTGTTCACAATGCAGCACAGCCTTGTGTGCCTTATTTTATTTTTTTTAAACAAATACTACATCATAAAAAATATAAAGAATACAACTTTTCCATTATAACATTATTTTCTTAAACCAATAAAGGGGTTACTATACAATTATGGATGATTGGTGCAGTGATTTGATGAACAGTTACAGTATTTGATATCTATTTTTACTTGTACAATTATTTACAAAAAATATTATGGCTTACAATTTCTATGAATTACTATAATGCATTAAGGAAAACTTCTTTATAATGCATTATATATACAGACTTCATAGAAAGTGTTGCCAAAATCAACTCTCTGCATCTACAGTATTTATTTCTATCTCTCTCTCTCTCTCTCTCCGGTCACACCATACCTTTAACTCTCTCTCAGCCTGTGATGTTATATGTTGCTTGTTTTGCATGATGTTGTCCTTGCTATTGCTTGTACAGTCCTTCTGTGTTTCAATAAATGCTAATGGTTCGAACAACGACAACCTATGCTTCTAGCTGTCTGTGTCTTGTCATGGAAGCAGCACTGTTCAAAACCTCCCTTATATGTCCTTGTCTTTTATCTCCCCCTAAAGCTCACTATCTGGATAAGGTAGTGAAAGGTATGGCACTCCTCCTTTTCTATCTTTTCTTCCTTTCTCACAATCTGTCTTCCATGATCTTCCCATTAGTCCATCCCAGAGCAAAATTGTTTTGCTCAGAGGATGCTGTGTTTACAGCTCAGGAGTCTTCGTGGTTTTATTTAAGTATCATCTCTGACTCAGCTTTTTGACTTGATCTCTTCTGAGAAATAGTATAGACACATTAGACAATTGTGACTCACAGTGAGACTGCAGATTTATGAAGTTATTTTTGATGGCATGGCTTATTTTGGGCTTTGAGAATTTGATGAAAAGTGCTTGAGTTCCAACCAGAATCATGTCATAATAGTTTCGTACAAAGCCTCATAAAAAAACTAACAACATTTACTCCCATAGAGAGAATATGTATGACCCTAAGTCTAACACCTTACCCAACCTTAACCTTACCGTGATTTTAATACAAAAAGAAAAAAAGAAAACTTTGGGCTTTGGAACAGGAAGCATACTCCAGGTTATAAACATAGGCAACAACATTAATTTGTATTGCCTAAATATATTTGTTCACTGATGTTTTCTTTTCTTCAAATAAAATGTTGGATTGGAGGCTAGTATAAATTTGATGCCTGCATTGTATCGATTTGAAATTCAGTTTGTTGATTGGTGAAAAGTCTTACCTTTCATACAAGCCAAGTTGGACAATATCTTACATTCCCCGTCTGTCGCTCACTTCGACGTTGTGTCGAAGAAGCGACACTAGGGGTCTCTCTTGAGCGCTGAATATACCTCTGATCTATGAAAAAAGGCCAATGAGAAGAAGACAGAATTTGCATGTCCTGCCCCGGACATACGGGTATAAAGGTGGGTTTCATTCATACATTTTCTTCGGAGCTGATGGCCATGTATGCAGCGAGCTGCGAGTCACACACCTGTTCCTCTTACCTCTGGTCGATCTGCAGTTGGATCTACTGCGCACATCAGCGGCTTTCTCCTCCTCCGCACGGCAGTGCAGTTTGCCCCTGGTTAAAAGAGTTATAAAAGAGTGATTTTCTCTAAAAGATTTTCCTCTTAAAAGAGCAATACACAGCGGCGTTGTATGTCCTTCTCAGGCGCATCTTTATAAAGATGCCCTTCCGCCCCTGTGTAGTTCCTGGATGCGTTAGATTGCTCTCTGCTTCAGACGGCCACAGGTACTGTCTTGTGTGTCTGGGCTGCGATCACACCGAGGCAGCGTTTGTGGATGGTTCATGTTCTCACTGCGAGAACATGACCATGGTAACGTTGCGGTCGCGGCTTGTTTTCCTTCAACCGAAGGAACGCCACTCCAGCCGCCATCCCCCCTCGTCGCTCCTTCTTTCCACGGGATTGAGGACAACGCGGCTGGCAATGGAGGCGATCCTGGGATGGCAGCGGGCACGGTTTCGCAGTGTACGTCCCCACGAAACCTCCTGCCCCTGGCACGCTCGTTGACTTCCGTCTGGGCTCGAGGCAACAGCGGCTCGCCTCACAGCCAGCCTGCCTATCCTATTGAGCCCCCTGGGCTGGATGAGCTCACCGCTGCATCAGAGAGTGGTCCGGCATCTGATGCGGATGACTCGTCTGGGCTGCCGCCTTCGGGCCAGAACGCACCGGCTGAGGCTGACGCCCAGATGTCCGACATGCTTGCCCGGGCCACCGCCAGCGTGGGGCTGAACTGGAACACTCCATCCTCCCCACATCCGTCGCGGCTGGATGATTGGTTCCTGGGGTCGGCGCGCCGCTCACAGCCACACCCCCCAGTCACTTTTTTAGGAGGTGCATAATGAGCTGACGACTGCATGGAGAGCACCCCTCTCTGCTCATCACAAAGCCCCTCGCTCATCCACTCTCACTACCCTCGACGGTGGAGCGGCCCACGGGTACATGGCGAGTCCCCAGGTGGATAGGTCGGTTGCGATACACTTATGCCCCGAGAACGGCGCCATCTGGTGGGGTCGCCCTGTGCTCCCCTCCAAGGCCTGTAGAACGTTGTCATCATTGACCGCCAAAGCCTACAGCGCCTGACCTCGCCCTCAGGCACTCTCATGGTTCAGGAACGTCATCTGTAGCTGAACTTGGTCGAGATGCGCGAGACGGACAAGACACGCTTCCTTGATGCACCGGACTCCCAGTTCGGCCTCTTCGGTGACACCGTCGAGGACTTTGCCCAGCAGTTCTCTGTGGTGAAGAAGCAAACAGAGGCCATTTCACATATCCTGCACCACTGCAACCCTGCCACCAGGGTCTGCTCGCCGAGGGAGTCCTCCTGTGGCTAAGAAAAGTGGTACTCCGCCTTAACCTGGGCCCAGATCTCAGCCCCCTTGTCGAGCACCCCGCAGGAAGCGGACGCCTCTGTCTCACGGACCCCCTCGAGGACCCAAAAGGCTCCCAGGCGCTCCTGAGATGATCGACCCAGAGACCGATATGTTCGCTCCGGAGCTGGTAAGCAGACCACTCCGTCCCCTGGTGGAGGGCCAGGAGGAGAATCTTTATTTGAATTTATTTCATTTGCCACACCCCTCCGGGGCTGATGTACCCACATTCTCAGTAAAAGAGCGATTTCCTTTGTCGCTGGGTCACCTGGCCCGCAAATGCCATTCTCACGGCACTCTGCTGCCAGTCCTCGACAGTCCCCTGGACGTGAACCCCCCGCCTCCAGCCAAGCCACGACTGTCCCCCGGCCAGCCGGTTCTGACAAGTCTAGAGGACGCCATCCCTGGACCTCCTCCTCAGTCACTAACCCGCCCCCTGCAGGGTATGCGGAGCAAGGTAAGTGCTTTGAGTCTTCTCAGCACCAGAGCCTCGGGACGCACTTCTGCCTCCCAACAACGTACTACCTGCTCAGCCCCGCTGCTCAGCCCTGCTGGGTAAGTCAAAAATAATCGTCCCTTTAGTGCCCCTAGCACGGAGCTTGGAAGCGTGGTTTGCACTTCCCAAATCGCTGGCTGGCCAGGACCATCCGACTCGGTTACGCAATTAAGTTTGCCAGGCCCCCGCCCCCCTTCGTGGGTGTCCGCTTTTCCGCAGTACACAGCGAACATGCCAAGTCTCTGTGCATGGAAATCGCGACCATTTTGCTAAACAAAGATAGAGCCTGTCCCTCCAACCGAGATGAAGAAGGGTCTCAGAGTTTTCAACCGGGACTTACACAAACTCCCGTTCAAAATGCTCATGCAAAAACATATTTTAACTTGCGTCCGGCATCTAGAATGGTTCACAGCAGTAGACCTGAAGGACGCGTACTTCCACGTCTCAATACTGCCTCGACATCGACCCTTTCTATGGTTTGAGATCGACGGCAGGGCATATAAGTACAAGGTCTTCCCCTTCGGCATGTCTCTGTACCCTCGCGTCTTTTCGAAGGTCGCAGAGGCAGCCCTTGCCCCGCTCTGAGAAGCCGGTATTCGTATACTCAACTACCTCGACAACTGGCTCATCCTGGCCCACTCACGAGAGTTACTATGTGCCCACAGGGACCAGGTGCTTAGGCACCTCAGTCGTTTAGGGCTTCAGGTCAACTGGATAAAGAGCAAGCTCGCCCCGGTTCAGAGCATCTCTTTTCTCAGTATAGAGTTAGACTCACCAATGAGCGCACGCAGTCAGTGCTGAAATGCCTCGCCACTTTCAGGCCAGGCACAACGGTCCCTTTAAAACATTTCCAGAAGCTCCTGGGGCATATGGCATCCTCCGCGGCGGTCGCGCCGCTGGGGTTGATGCATATGAGACCGCTTCAGCACTGACTACAGACTTGAGTCCCGAGACGAGCATTGCACCGCGGCACGCACTGTGTGATGGTCACCCCAGACTGCAACCAAACATTCAAACCCTGGACAGACCTCTGCTTTCTGCGTGCAGGTGTCCCAGTGGGAGGTTACTCGGGAGGCGAACAGGTCTAACTGAGCCTTGCCGAACCGTTCCCAAATCAGCTCGACCGACTGGGGGTGAAGCCTCTACGCTCCACTGGGCAAGCATTGTCGTGACAGCACATCCGCTACCACATTGAGGTTGCTGTGGATGTGAGTGGGATGCAGCGACTTGAGTCAAAAGTCAACAACTCCAGGCAGTTGATGTTCCAGCACAGCGGGGCCCCTTTCCAACAGCCCACAGCTGCGTGCCCGTTGCACTAGGCGCCCCAACCCAATCTGGAGGCGTCGGTTGTGACCAGGACGCATCGGGACACAAACAAAGACTCCCTGACACACAGCTGGCCCACGGTGCTGCGCAAGTACGCATTTCCCCCAGTGAGCCTTCTTGCACAAGTGCTATGCAAGGTCAGGGAGGACGAGGAATAAGTCACTATAGTGGCTCCCTATTGGCCCACCAGGGCTTTGTTCTTGGACCTAATACTCCTCGCGACAGCCCCTCCCTGGCAAATTCCCCTGAGGAAAGACCTTCTTTCTCAGGGAAGGGGCATGCTCTGGCATCTGCACTCAGACCTCTGGAACCTCCACGTCTGGCCCCTCAACGGGACATGGAAGAATTTATCTGATCTACCACTTAATGTTGTAGACACGATCAACCAAGCCAGAGCCCCTTCTACAAGGCAACATTATGCCCTAAATTGCCGCTTGTTCGCAAATTGGTGTTCTTCTCGGGGCGAAGACCCACAAAGGTGCGCAGTCAGGTTTCTCTCATCCACCTTGAAGGTGTATGTAGCTGCTATCGCAGCCCACCACGACGCAGTAGACGGCAAGTCTTTGGGTAAGCACGACTTGATTATCAGATTCCTAAGAGGCGCCCAGAGGTTAAATCTCTCCCGCCAAGCCTGTTCCCCTTCTGGGATCTCTTTAGAATCAGTTGGACTCAGGGCCCTCTCCTTAAATAAGGCCCTGCCTATCGCGCTCGCCTCCATCAAGAGGGTCGGGGAACTGCAAGCGTTCTCTGTCAGCGACACTTGCTTGGAGTTCGGTCCGGCAGACACACATGTGATCCTAAGACTGCGGCTGGGCTATGTGCCCAAGGTTCCTACCACGCCCTTCAGAGACCAGGTAGTGAATCTGCAAGCGATGTCTCGGGAGGAGGCAGACCCAGCACCTTCGTTGCTGTGTACGATACGTGCTTTACGTACCTACTTGGACCGCACGTAGAGCTTTAGACGCTCTGAGCAGCTCTTTGTATGCTTCGGTGGACAGCGGAAAGGGAACACTGTCTCCAAACAGAGGCTCTCCCATTGGGTGGTGGACGCCAGGCTTTGCGCCCCCCCCTTTCAGGTCCGAGCACACTCAACAAGGAGTGTTGCGTCCTCATGGGCTCTGGCCAGAGGCATCTCCCTGGCAGACATATTTAGAGCAGTGAGTTGGCAACATCTAATACCTTTGCAAGATTTTACAATCTCAGGGTGGAGTCAGTATCGTACAGTGTTTTCTCAGGTCCGAGCCGGTAGAACTCGGTAACACGCTGAGCAATTGACCGGGTGAATCGCTTGCACCTAGAGCCTCCATCGGCTGAGGTAATACCGTGCGCTTTTTCTCCAAGGAGAGCCCACTCACTCGGCTTCCTGGATGAATCCTCCTTAGCCCTGTGGGTCTGCAATTCGGCGGAGGAATTCGCCGACTCAATCCACTGGGGGTACTCAAATCTACCCTTTACTGGAATAGGTGCTCCGCAGATTAGGGCTCCTATGTGGACGTTCCGCATGTGTGTATTTTCCACGGTATGGTCTCCTTATGAGTGGACCTGTGTCTCCCTTGGGCAGTTCCCGCTGCCCCCCGGTCGCCGTGTCTGTAGCAACTCCTCCCTCCGAAAAAGCGGGATCTACCACCGCGCCACTTCCCACATGTGACCTAAAAGCCCATGTGGTGTATTTCGCCACTTTTACTTCCCCCTCTCTGAGCGGGTGTGGTCTCCGCAGGGTCTTTTCCCTCTGAAAGAATAGGAAACTGGGTTAGACCCCCTTCCCACAATGTGCTTTGCTCTATGTGAGAAACATAGAGATAAAAGAGGCCCGGCTAGGCTTGGCCTGTCCCATGTTGGCAAGCGTCGCCTTGTTCCCCTGTCTAGGGTAACTATAAGGGTTTCTGATGACTTTATGGGGCATTGGGGAAGGGTATGTGCAGTCTGATACAGCTTTTCGTTTTGGCATGCCAAGTACCTGCCCGCTTCTGTGTCAGCCCGCTCCTGTGTCAGCAGTACACGTACATGGCTCAGCGCATGGCGTGATTTAAATTGGACCCCTAGTGTCCCTTCTTCGACACAATGTCGAAGTGAGCGACAGATGGGGAACATCTAGGTTATGGATGTAACCTCCATTCCCTGATGGAGGGAACGAAACTTTGTGTCCTCCCGGCCACGTCGCTGAGCCGAGCCGGACCATTTCCGGCTCCTCAGAAAAATCCTGAATGAAACAGATGCATTTCCCCACCTTTATACTGTATGTCCGGGGGCGGGACATGCATATTCTGTCTGCCAACTTCTCATTGGCCTTTTTTCAAAGATCAGATGTATATCCGGTGCTCAAGAGAGAACCCTAGTGTCGCTTCTTCGACACAATGTCTCAGTAACCTAGACGGTTTCACCATTTGTATGAATTGTTATGACTTGTCATAAGACTATGTGGTTGAGTTCATTTTGAAATCTCTCATTTCTGATTGCAAATTTTGGTATCTTGGCAAAGCCGAGCACAGTTCGAGAGATCCCATTTGTCATTTTTCTATTCTATGGGATCCTTCAAATGTGCTTCCTTAGAGCAGCACTCATATTTTTATTCATCCCATGATTTGCACCTCTCTAACATAGTCACTGCAGAATCACACCATTGTTACAGCAAATCCAACATGCCATGCTGTCACCTCGCCACTTAGTATCTTCACACCCATTGAGTCGGCAGCACAAGAACCAGGGTGCCTCCTTAGGTGCCATTATACTACCGTTGAAGTAACTGGAACAAAGGGCCTCCCTGGATTGCAGGACCAAGGTGCTGGTGACCAGTCACATACCTTGCCAACCAGGGGCATGTATAATGGATGCTCAGTCCAGCATTGTAGCGGAGCCGAGGGTTTTCAGGAATGGGGGCGGAGGTTAGGAAAAGTGCTGAAGCGTCAGCCTCTCTAATTAAAATCCGCCATGCACCAGGGCTCAGAATCACACACACCCCTATCTGCTCATTTACTCTTTCTTTGACATTTTCTTTTTTTGTCCCTGGTTCCTCGCACGGTGAACCCACCCCTTCCCTGCCTTTCACTGCGTGGCTAGCATGAGCTGCAGGTTCATTTTGTTTGTGGCTCTCCTTAACTGTTTCAGTCCTATGAGTGGGTATGCTCTGCAGGGACCTCTCTCTGAAAGGGTTGCCAATTAAGCTGAACTCCTGCCAGCAGATATTTCTTTATTTATCTCTTTAATAAGCATTATGAACAGACCATTCAAACGTCTCTCCACTACAGACAGCTGCAGTGTAGCTGTTTGTCTGTTTGGGTGTTTGAGGAGTAACCATCAGTCGACTGCTCAAGCTTACCCTTGTAAGCAAAACATAGAACTGTCACAGTCTGCTTTATAGCACAAAATGGTTGTCCTTACACCTATGTAAGGTCAGCTAGAGACTGTGATACTGTGTGCAACATTTTGTTTGTGGTAAGTTCTTAGTCTTCGTGTTTTTGGATGATTTTATGGATGCAAAAGTGGAAAGACTTGATGGAAGCACAATATGTTGACGGGGCAACGCTGAAGCTACTGCAAGACTGCAAGTCCGCTTCAAATGCATGATCTCTTGGTGCCCACATGAGCACCAGTGTGTCAAGGCACTTGTATTAGGGGCCAGTGGTGGCTCAGCGGTTAAGGCTCTGGGTTACTGACGAAAGGTCAGGGGTTCAAGCCCCAGCACCGCTCAGACCCCAGCTTAATCGGGATATGCGAAAACAACTGCATTTCATTCACTGCACAATGACAATAAAGTTGAATCTTAATCTTACTACAGCTCTGACTCACAGCTCAGGATATGTTGCTGATCCACCCAGATAGCTATGCACATCTCTGAGATGTCTGGTTAAGATCTTTTCAGTTGTGGAAAGCATCACAATCTAATTAACATCTTCTAATCATCTTAAAAGATCAGATTTACAAACATTCTAAATCATAAACATGTAAAAGACATCTGCAGAATGTCTTACTGACATTCGAGACATAAGTCTTATAGACATATTGCAGATGAGCCATCAACGTTAAAAATACGTCTTTAAGACACACACATATAAATAAATATCTGGTTTATATATGTGCACTATCAGGAAAAGCCATCATTTAATTACAAATATCGATACCACAAAGCCCACATTCTTGATGGCTTTAACATATACAGTAGTTGAAGACTTACACCAAGGATCAATGCTTATGTCCTAATTGTTTCTTCTCTTTTCAATAGAGCTAAATATGCAACATATATCAGTTGTTGAAGCCCAGCTGCCTTAGAATATTGAACACAGTATCATGATGCACAATAAACATTCCATGCCATTCCACGCTGAGCCAGCTTAAGAAATAATCATGGCCGTTAGAGTCATCTCAAGTTTCCTTCGTATCAGGCATCCACCACCTTTCTTTCTTAGTACAAACCACCCACTCACATCTCTCTCTTTCTGTCTCCCTTCTTTCTGCCTTTATGGTGTTCGATCATTGGCCCTGCTAACTGTCGCAAACAAAATAGGTCAGCTAAGACATCTTGGAGAGCGATGCTCTAGGCTCATGAAAACCATGTCAGGATTTTACATTGGATGGCACAGGATTTCTTGCTTTTTGTCTCTGATTTCATCTCAGGAAATGGAATTGGACAGGTAGCTGATACATGGTAGGGAGGGGAGGAAGAAACAGGGGACAATGACAGACATTTTATGCTGTCATATGGAGCAGACCCCCAATCCATGTTTGTATGACTATGTGTCACCTGTGCTATCTACATCCTGTCAACGTTTACCTCCCCTCTTAAATCGCACCCCTGTGGAATGGTGCCTTCAAATGTGACATGACAGGTTATAGGAAGAAAATATTATGTGGCTTTTGCATTGTACCATTAGATGAGAAAATATGGAATGCACATTTAAGGAGCCATTCAGGGAAAATGCGTTATTGCGTTAAAAAAAGCTAGACACAGCTCAATCAATTGAACAGAATGCAGGTGTCTCAAGGCACGTCTTTAGTTATTGAACTTGACAAACTGTCTCATAACTTTAGAGCTTATGCGCAAGATGCTAAAAAAACAATAATAACCCCTGCAATGGTCAAAGACATCTGCAAAACGTGTTACTTGTGAATGAAAAGGGTTTTATAAGAAAGTTTCCGAATGGCAACTGACAAGAAATCACAAACACAATTGTAACATAGTCAATGGAAAGGAGGAGGCGAGAACCAGCTTGATTATATAAACAATACTTTAATTATAAACTTAAGAGACAACAAGCACACATATGACGGACATGTCTGTAAACAATCTCTCTCTCCCGCACAATCCTCCGCAGTCAGCCTTTATCCCTCTCGGAGGCTTGATTATCCTGATAAGGGACCGGGTGTGTATAATAACGACTCGGCCCCGCCCTCCGCCCTGCCACATTCCTCCCTCGTTCTCTCAGGCAGGGGAGCCTCCGGCTTGATGTACACCCCCCCCCTCTCTTTCCCTGGGGAGGGGCGTGCCTTTTGCCCCATCTGCCTGCAGGTCATCCCCATCTACCTGGACGAGGGAGGGGATAAGGGGAGGGAAACAGAAATAATTAAAAATTAAACTTCCTGTAACAGTGTAGTACCTCCCCCAAAAAAAAAAAAACACTGTAAAATTTAAATGATAGGGAAAAGGCCAACACGGAGCGGCAGTGAGAGAGAAAGAGGAGATTTAAAAAAAACACTTAAATAACAATATAAATAATATTTTATTGCTTAACTTAAATAAAAGACAAAAACACACACACATGACGGACATCTCGGAGGCTTGATTAGCCTGATAAGGGACCGGGTGTGTATAATCACGTCCCGGCCCCGCCCTCCATCCTGCCACAACAATAATGAAATGTTTTTCAAGGATTACATTCTTCCTCTTCCTTTTTTTGCATCACATTGTCTTTCTTCTCTCTCTCTCTCTCTCTCTCTCTCTCTCTCTCTCTCTCTCTCTCTCTCTCTCTCTCTGTAGAGATAAGATGATTTCTGCATTTATTGTACATCACTAATGAGAATGTATTGATCTGGTAGAACTCTGCAGTATGAGTCAGTATGAAGGTGTACCACTACTATTACTGATGCACTCTTTTGACCCACAGTCATTCATTTTGACTTTTTCTTTAATTTGACAAACAGTCTTCAGTATAGTAACCAATCGTGTGTTTGTTTTGATTAAAAACTATCTTCTCTAATGTGTTTGCTTTGCTTCTGTTTGCACAGAGGGCTGTCCTGGTCTGTGTAATGGCAACGGCAGATGCACGCTGGGTAATAATGGCTGGCACTGTGTTTGTCAGCTGGGCTGGCGGGGAGCAGGCTGTGACACATCAATGGAGACGGCCTGCAGTGATGGCAAGGACAATGATGGAGGTAAAACAGCACACTACCCATGAGTATTTATGAGATTCTTGTCTTGTCTCCTTTCCTATTGTCATCTCTTCTCTTCTTGTCTTTCGTCTCATCTTTTCTCTTTTATTTTCTTCTCCTCTTGTCTGTTCTCCTTGTCTTGTCTCATCTCTTCTTGTCTTGTCTCTTCTCTTTTCATCTTTTCTCATTTCTTTTCCTCTCTTCTTTTGTGTCATCTCATCTTTTCTCCTTTCATGTCATCTCATCCGTCTCTTCTTGTCTCCTTTCATTTCATCTCTTATTGTCTTTCGTCTCATCTTTTCTCTTTTCTTTTGACTCTTCTTCTCTCTTGCCTTTTCTTCTCTTTTTATGTATCTCCTCTCCTCCCCTCTCATTTATACTCGTCTCGTCTCATTCATCATGTCCTATCTCCTCTTTTCCTTCTTTATTTGTCTCATTTTTTCTCAACTGATTTCCTCTTCTCTTTTCATTTGTATCCTGTCCTCTCCCCTCATCTCTTCTCTTCTTGTCTCTTATCTCATCTTTTTCTTTTATTGTTGTCTCTTCTCCTCCCTCTTGTCGTCTCTCTCATCTTGTCTCCTTTCCTCTCCTCTCCTCTTCTCTCCTTTCCTCTCTTCTCCACTTTAATTTTCCTATGCATCTTCTGGAGTTTTTTGTGATGGCTGTGCTGTTGTCAGTTTTTCACTGGGACTGGGGGAACAAACAGTACATCTAGTCTAGAGTTCGCCTAAAGAACCCTCATTAAGCAAATAGAAGGATGAGCTGTGCTTCTAGTCAAAATCAGAGACTTCAAGTTCCCCAAGCTAGACGAGACACATACATAGCCCATATAACCCAGCCTCCATTTCTCAGCAGGCATTAGCCTCGAACCGACCTCCTGCCAAGCATCTAAATCAACGGTAACCCTGTCCTATCACAGACCTCACTGAGACAAAAACTTTGAAGAACATGCTTTTCAGGTTAGCCTCCAAACTCTACATTTCAACACTGAATCAGTAGAGCATTTTATTCTGCAACAAATGCCTGTTGGTGTTTTTGTGGTAAAGCACAACCTTCAAAACTAATCACTTTGTGGGACGGGCATGAAGGCAGTGAAAAATGGTTGTTTGGCGATCCAAAACAAATTCAACTGCAGAACCACAAATTGTACATGTATAGTATGATAGCAGTGCAGCAGTGAGTTGGTGTTACCATTGCAATAATTGAAGCAAGCAGCACTGATACTTCCACCAGGAGAGGTGTTATTTTTGTAAGCTGGCCCATCTGGTCTGAAAGGTTCTTGAAAGTAGAGACAGAGAGAAAGAAAGAGGGAGAGAGTGTAGAGAATATGAGATGACCCACTTCACTACATTAAGGGATTCCTCTCAGCGTGGCCCAGAGTCCTGAATTATTTCAGATGAATTACAGGAGGGAGAGGCTGAGCTACCAGTGGAGGTGTGGATATGCGGACAAAAACATGAAGTAGCCAGACATATTTTGCACTGACTCTAACTAACTAGAGTTATGCAGCTGTAGGGCAGAGCAGGCTGTCCAACAGAGTGAATTATTTCTTAGAAGTTTTAGGGATCCTGCTGTGGGTTTGCCGTGTTCCTTTTGGAATGATGAAATCTTTTCCCTTACATTTAAAGATGCAGAACCAGAGGAATTTACATTAGCAAGGATAAAATGACCTTGCAGGCAGGCATCCATGCTACTGAAAACCAGGTCATAATTGGTCGAGATAGTTTATAGAACATAACTGAATGAAGATCTAGTTTAATCAAATTCCTGAATTGAATTTGAATTGAGGCAGCAAACAGGTGGCTGTTAAATATATATGGCCCATGATATAGGTTCCATTTTTTAAGTAATTTTGTGACAAGAATCTGGTCCATTTTCTGACTTTCTTATCATCAGATGGGTTGATGGACTGCATGGACCCAGATTGCTGCCTGCAAGCTTCATGTCACACCACATCTCTATGTGTGGGCTCCCCTGATCCGCTGGACATCATACAGAAAACCCAGATCTCCTCCAGCCAGAGCACCTTGCAGTCCTTCTACCAACGTGTCCGGTTCCTGGTGGGCAGGGACAGTACCCATGTCATCCCTGGGGCCAACCCTGTCGACGACAAGTAAGTGATTGTCAGCTATGGCTGCAAAGTTTTTGAAATAAGTTTTTTATTACTGCGCTTGATTCATTTAATTTTCAGCATTAAAGGAATAGTTTATCCATAAATTAATGTCATCATTTACTCACCCTCATGTTGTTACAAACATGTATGACTTTCATTGTTCCGTGACACAAAAGGCTGTCAAGCTCCAAAAATGAAAGAAAAACACCATAAAACCACAGTAAAATTAGTTTATTGTGCCATGATGTCATTTACATTTATGCATTTGGCAGATGCTTTTATGCCCCTACACCACCACAACTCCACATATATATATCATAAGTGATTGTATGGCTTTAGAAGACTTTGAATATGATGCACATGTCATATCAACTACTTTTACTGCGGTTTCTGTTTTTTGTTTTTATTTATTTTTTGCTTGACAAGCTGGCGTCACTACTTGTTTTTATTAAATGGAAAGACAATTTTCTTTTTGTGTTCCGCAAAGTAAGTCATACTTTTTTTGGAGCAGCATTAGGGTAAGTAGGCTAAATAATGAGAGAATTTTCATTTTTGGTTGAACTATATTCCTTAAATTATTGTACAGTTATTTGTAGTTTAACTTGTCTTTTCCATACTTATCCCAAATCCCAATTCACTATTGTAGTCATGTGCCCCAATGATGTTTCATATGGGAGAACAGTGCTGTCACTGTGATCCCATATGACTCCTCATCTTTTGCCTCCATTTTGTGGCTCCCTTTTTATCTTTAAACAATAGCTAGTGCATATGCCACTTTATTTGCATCTTGCTTGTGCTCTGGTCTTGTCCCTCTCTCCTTCTGTTCTCATTTGAGACAAACACAAAAGACGCTGGTAAAAGTTGTGCTCCTTTGAAATCTCAAAGTGTATCCCCGCTTTTCCTTTCATGTAAGCCGAGCTGACATTTCAAAGCGGAAAATGAAGACAAAACAACCAAATGAGCATCTTTTCGAGCTTTCCATGTTGAATGTCTCTGCTGCTGCCTGGGGTGCACTGATGTTTGGATTCCCATCTTCATAAGGCATAATGTGCCAAAGAGGTCTTTAATTCTGAGCCCTATGTTTTGAGGACTTGTCTTGTTTTGTTTCTTCTCCCATCAAGTAGGAATGTATTTTTTTAGAAGAAACTAGAAGGTCAAAGAAGGGGGGAATCATATGACAGAGCGGAGCGGCACCTCTTGTAGCGTACAGTGCATGTGGCTGTATATTATTTAATATAATAACAATCTTCTGCTGTTTAATAATCACACTTGGACATATCCAGATTTTTTTTTATTTTATTTTCAAATTGTCATTGATTTCATCTTATATTTGTCACATCTTATATAATTTTGGTAATGACAGCATACTGTAATATGGTATGGTATAAGCAACAAGATGATATTGTACCGTTTAATTTTTAATTAGTACCGGTAAACCACCCTACCCTAACTGAGACTAACATTTTGCCTAACATCTTTTGAGTTCCACGGATGAAAGAAAACCATATGGGTTTGCAAAAACATGAAGGTAAGTAAGTGAGAGTCGCAATTGGTTTTCCTCTCATCTCTGACCAGCGTATGCTGTTGGATCTACGGTGCATATCAGCGGCTTTCTCCTTCTCTGCACAGCAGTGCAGCTTTGCCCCTGGGCAATTCGACAGCGCTAGTAAAAGATACATTTTCACTAATAGTGTATTTTCTCTAAAAGAGCAATACACAGCAGCGTTGAACGTCCTTTTCAGGATGCATCTTTATAAAGATGCCCTTCCACCCATGTGTAGTTCCTGGATGCGGTGGAGTGTGGAGTGCTCTCTGCTCCTGATGGCCACATACGCTGTCTTGTGTGTCTGGGCAGCTATCACGCTGAGGCAGCATTTGTGGATGACTCATGTTCTTACCGCGAGAACATGACCATGGCAACAATGCGGTCGTGGCTTTCCCTCCTAAATGGAACGCCACTCCAGCCGCCCCCTGCATCGCTCCTTCTTCCCACGGGATTGAGGACGACCCAGCTGGCGATGGAGGCGATTTAAGGATGGCAGCGGGCGTGGTTTCGCCGAGTACGTCGCCGCGAACCACCCGCCCCCCGACACGCTCGTTGACTTCCATCCGGGCTCGAGGCAATAGCCTCTCGCCTCACGGCCAGCCTGCCTATCCTCTTGAGTCCCCCGAACCAGATGAGCTCGCCGCTGCATCAGAGAGTGGTCCGGCGTCTGACGCATATGACTCGACTGGGCTGCCACCTTCGGGCCAGCATGCCCAGTCTGAGGCTGACGCCCAGATGTCTGACATGCTTGCATGGAAAGCCGCCGTTAGCGTGGGGCTGGACCCTCCGTCCTCCCCACAGCCTTTGTGGCTGAATGATTGCTTCCTCGGGTCTGCTCGCCACAGCCTTTGTGGCTGAATGATTGCTTCCTCGGGTCTGCTCGCCACTCACAGCCGCAACCACCCCCCGGTTCCGAGTTCGTGGAGGACACCCTTCTCCACCCATCACTGTGCCTCTCGCTCATCCACTCTCACTACCCTCGACGGCGGAGCAGCCTACGGGTACACGGCGATTCCCCAGGTGGATAGGGCGGTTGCGATCCACCTATGCCCCGAGAACGCAGCCACCTGGCGGGGTCGCCCTGTGCTCCCCTCCAAGGCCTGTAGAATGTCGTCATCATTGACTGCCAAAGCCTACAGTGCCATCGGACAGGCCGCTTCCGCCCTGCATGCCATGGCCCTCCTGCAAGTCTACCAGGCCAAGACTCTTAAAGATCTGCACTTGGGTAGGCCTGATCCCAACGTGCTGCAGGAACTGCGCTCAGCGACCGACCTTGCCCTCAGGGCCACGAAGGGCACAGCGCAGTCACTCGGGCAGGCGATGGCCACTCTCGTGGTTCAGGAAAGACATTTGTGGCTGAACATGGTCGAGATGCACGAAGTGGACAAAACAGGCTTCCTTGACGCACCTGTCTCCCAGTTCGGCCTTTTCAGCGACACCGTCGAGGACTTCGCCCAGCATTTCTCAGTGGTGAAAAAGCAGACGGAGGCCATATCTCACATCATGCCCCACCGCACCTCCAGCGCGGGCCGTTCCCCGTCTGACTGCCGAGGGTGTCCACCTTCGGCACCTAAGAAACACACAGCTCTGCCTCAACCCGGGCCCAGCTCTCAGCCCCAGCATCAAGCACCCCATAGGAGGCGCATGCCCCCCACCTCACGAACCCTTTTGAGGAATCGGAAGGCTCCCAAGCGTTCCTGAGACAGACGACCCAGAGACCAAGATGTTTGCTCTGGAGCTGGTAAGCTGACCACTCCGTCCCCCTGTGGAGGGCCGGGAAGAGAATTT
The DNA here is from genome assembly GCF_025860055.1 of Xyrauchen texanus. Taxonomy (NCBI): domain Eukaryota; kingdom Metazoa; phylum Chordata; class Actinopteri; order Cypriniformes; family Catostomidae; genus Xyrauchen; species Xyrauchen texanus. Next base: position 39,749,398 of record NC_068311.1, read on the forward strand.
TCAGTTATCTTTACTTACTTTGCCACACCCCCTTCGGGCTGCGGTACCCACATTCTCAATAAAAGAGCAATTCCCTTTGTCTCTGGGTCACCTGGCCTGCAAATGCCGTTCTCACAGCACTCTGCTGCCACACCTCAACAGTCCCGGCACATTGGACGCATACCTCTCGACTCCAGCCCTACGACTGTTGTCCCCCGAATGTTGACATGCTACTCGGTTATGCAATTCAGTTTGCCAGCACCAACCCCCCTCCCTTACTATGCGCCCACAGGGACCAGGTGCTCAGGCACCTCAGCCGTTTTTCAGGTCAACTGGGAAAACAGCAAGCTCACCTCGGTTCAGAGCATCTCTTTTCTCGGCATGGAGTTAGACTCAGTCTCAATGTTAGCGCTTCACCAACGAGCATGCGCAGTCAGTGCTGAAATGCCTCACCGCATTCAGGCCGGGCACGGTGGTCCCCTTAAAATATTTCCAGAGGCTCCTGGGGCATATGGTGTCCTCCTCCAGACTCAAGTCCCGAGACGAGCATGGCGCCGTGGCATGCACCGTGTGTTCATCACCCCCGCATGCCGCCAGACTTTCAAACCCTGGACAGACCTCTGCTTTCTACGGACAGGAGTCCCCTTGCAGCAGGTGTCCCGACGCGTTCTGGTCACCACAGAAGCCTCCAAATTGGGTTGGGGCGCCGTGTGCAACGGGCACGCAGCCGCGGGCCATTGGAAAGGAGCCCCACTGCGCTGGCACATCAACTGCCTAGAGTTGTTGTCTGTACTTTTGGCTCTGCCGAGGTTTCTCCCACTAATTCAGGGCAAACACGTCTTGATCCGATCAGACAGCACCACCATGGTAGTGGAATTAAATCGCCATGGCAGCGTACGCTCCTGTCACATGTCACAACTCGCCCGTCGTCTCCTCCTTTGCAGCCAGCAGCAACTCAAGTCTCTGCGTGCCACTCACATACCGGGCAACCTCAACGTGTTAGCGGACGCGCTATAATGACAACGCTTGCCCAATGGAGAGTGGAAGCTTCACCCCCAGTCAGTCCAGCTGATTTGGGAACGGTTCGGCAAGGCCCAGGTAGACCTGTACACCTCCCGAGAAACCTCCCACTGCCCGCTCTGGTACGCTCGAACAGAGGCTCCCCTTGGGGCAGATGCGCTGGCACACAGCTGGCCCGCAGGGTTGCGCAAGTATGCATTTCCCCCAGTGAGCCTGCTTGCACAGGTGCTGTGCAAGGTCAGGGAGGACGTGGAACTAGTCATTCTAGTGGCTCCCTATTAGCCCACTCGGACTTGGTTCTCAGATCTCGTACTCCTCGCGACAGCCCCTCCCTGGCAAATCCACCTGAGGAAGGACCTTCTTTCTCAAGGACGGGGCACGCTCTGGCATCGGCACCCAGACCTCTGGAACCTCCACGCCTGGCCCCTGGATGGGATGCGGAAGATCAAGCTGATCTACCACCTGCTGTCGAAGCCACGATCAACCAATCCAGAGCACCTTCTAACTGGCAACTTTAAGCCCTGAAGTGGCGCTTGTTCGCAAATTGGTGTTCTTCCCATGCTGAAGACCCACTGAAGACTGCGCAGTTAGGTCAGTGCTTTCATTCCTGCAGGAGAGGTTGGAGGGGAGGATGTCCTGATATGCCTGGTCGTCGAACGTGAACCGTAGAAAGGCTCGATGTCGAGGTAATATTGAGATGTGGAAGTACGCGTCCTTCAGGTCTACCGCTGCAAACCAATCTAGATTCCGGATGCAAGTAAAATGTGTTTGTGCAAGGCCCGGTTAAAAACTCGCAAGTCCAAGATTGGTTGTAAGCCGCCGACTTTCTTGGGTATGATGAAGTAAGGGCTGTAGAAACCCTTCTTCATCTCGGTTGGAGGGACAGGCTCTATCGCTTCTTTGAGTAAGCGAGTCGCGATTTCAGCACGCAGGGATTTGGCATCTTCGCCGTATACTGTGAAGGGAATATGGCAGGGTGGTGGCTGGCAAATTGAATTGCATAACCGAGTCAAATGGCCTTGGCCAGCCAGCGTGATAGATTGGGAAGTGAGAGCCACTCGTCCAAACTCTGAGCTAGGGGCACCAAGGGGACAATTATTCTTGAATTATTTTAGAGAAATAAACTATTTTACTGCGCTGTCGAAGAGCCCAGGGGCAAAGCTGCACTGCCGTGCAGAGAAGGGAGAAAGCCGCTGATATGCGCCGTAGATCCAATAGCAATCATATTCAGAGATGGGAGGAACAGTGTGTGACTCGCAGCTTGCTGCATACACAACCAGTCAGCTCCGAAGAAAATTTCTGAATGAAACAGATTTATTTCCCTCCCTTTCCCTGTCCGCCAATTTCTCATTGGCCTTTCCTCATAGATCAGAGATGTGAAAGACTCTCAGGAGAGACCCCTAGTGTCGCTTCTTCGACACAACGTTGACGTGAGCGACAGACGGGGAATGAAGGTTTTTATTGTCAACCTTCAACATCGACACAGGCCAGCTGAACAACCTGCCTGTTCTTCACAAATTTACAATCACACTTAAATATTCCTGCTCTCTCTCAGAACCAGAATATGTTCTCAAATACAAAAATAGTAACAAAATCTTGACAAAATCTAAATACTTCAAAATGCATTTGAACAGACTGCACACTGCAGACTTATACACAGGTAGGAGACAACTGTCTGAACTTATATTGTAACACAGTTTGTATTCATAATGAAACTATTCATTCAAAAGATCCTAAATTTGGCCTGGCCTTGCCATGATCAAGATTCAACAACACTTACTGTTTAAACTAAAAAAAAAAACAATTAAAAAAATGGTATCAGCTTCTTTGGGTAGCTAATGTGAAGAGCATAAAATAACACAAAATGTTAGAACACTGACCCACGTTTTGACATATGTCCCCAAATCATTTTCGAGGACAATGCACCCAGTGTATTGAAAGGCAACTTTTGTTTTTCCTGCTTCAAAGCTATGATGGCATTTGCTCCTGTCTATGTTTGGTCAAGCTGGTCTTCCTAAAAGCAAATGAAAGAGAAATAATCTTTGTCAGTGTACAGTATATTAACAATTTCCATTGTATTTATTTGCATAATTGAATATCCTCAATATCAATAATTACAGAATATAACAAAAAAGTTATACTTAAAGGGATAGTTCACGAAATAATTAAAATGCTCTCATTTACTCACCCTCATGCCATCCTAAATGTGTACGATTCTTTCTTCAGGAGAACACAAAAGATTTTTAGAAGATTATTTCAGCTCTGTATGTCAATACAATGCAAGTGAATGGTGGCCATAACTTTAAAGCTGTAAAAAGCACATAAAAACAGCATAAAAGTAATCCGTAAGACTCCAGTGGTTAAATCCATATCTTTAGAAGCGATATTATAGGTCTGGATGAGAAACAAGTCCTTTTATTTTTTTCTAATAATCTCCACTTTCACTTTCATATTTGTCTTACCTTGCTTTTGGTGATTCACTTTTTTTACTACTGGGCAGGGAGGAGAATTTATAGTAAAAAATTACTTACATTTGTATCTGTTTCTCACCTACACCGGTCATATTGCTTCTGAAGACATGGATTTAACAGAGACCATTTAGCAGAGTTGGACATCTATTCAAATGAATGGGATAAATTGGAAAGCCCAAAGGCAGCCCACGGTCAACGGATGTAGAAAGGAAGTCCCGCCTTTTTTGTAGAAGAGCCAATCACCTTTTAGATACAGACTTCATTTAATTCGAGAACACGCATGTTCATTAGCTATACAAACTGGGAAAATTATAATTTTGGGCATAATCTGAGGAAAAGAAGCACAATTTATGATTTCGGTTAGGGTTATCTGCCTGGTGAAAAAATCTGCGGGCTCCTTTGTGTTTGTCCGAGTGTGAAGATGTGCACATCTAATTAGCCTCATGCAGACAAACGTTTAATATACTGTGGATTTGCAAACTAAACGTAATGTAATATAACGTAACTTCAAAAAAAATTATAGCAAAAAAAAACTCTTTTTACCTTTTTTTTTTTACATTTAATTTACATTTGAACTTTTTGGCAAAAACTTTGTGTTGTCCACCGCAAGCTCTCCTCATCCAAAATGGCAGCCAGCCCCAAATAAACTTTCTTGAAATTCAGGTTTCCCATGGAATCTTAAAAAATTTGTTGTTTACTACGGAGCCCCGAAGTGACCTGTGCAAAAAAAAATCTAAGAGAATTTCGCGTGCACGAGAAACTATCGCGTCATGCCGAGAAACTTTCGCGTCGCCACGAGAACTATCGCGTGCGCACGAGATACTCGCGTCGCCACGAGAAACTATCGCGTCGCGCACGAGAAACTATGGCGTCGCGACGAGATACTTCGCGTGCGCCGCAGCTATCAGCGTCGCGCACGAGAAACTTTCGGCGTGCGCCGGAACTTCAGCGTCGCGCACGAGATACTTGCGTCGCGCGCAGACTATCAGCGTCGCACGAGATACTTCGGCGTCGCGCGTTACAGTTCGGTGTGTGTATAGCTCTTTTCGATTACGTCATTGCCATCATTCATTTACTCAAAGATACTGAGAGCATGGATGCGCATGAATTTATAGAGATATATTTTAAACTTGGCCTTCAATACAAAGACATTACTGTCTATGACATTTGTAATACTGTCATGGCTGAGACACGCTTTGATCTGCCAAAGGACACTAATCAAGCAATAGACTTGTACTTGTACTTGCATTTAACACGAGAACTACGAATTATATAACTACTAGAATGGCCATAGTGGTCATTCTGACCGTTAGACTGTACCAAATGTCATGTCATATTTACATTCGAAACTTCTATTGAGGTTTTAGAATGAAGCTTCTAATGTCTGTCGTCATATTTTATATCGTCATCACCCTAAAAATGTATTGAATAAAATAGAATAATATGGATCAAATGGAGCATAGCTGACATGAGATAGTCCTACATATACTGATCTTTTTTGTAATATATAATAGTGCTAGACTATACACATACATAGGCCTATATATATTATATATTAGCTGCTAGACTGCCCGGAAGGTGCGTGCCTCGCTTTGTGTACAGCAAGTTTTTTTCCACCACAGTGAAAAGGGTTTTGAAAGTCTAAACGCCAACAAACATGGATTGAGGCGGAATATTTCGTTAGATAAAAACATGTTGTGAATTTTGGAAATTATTACATCTATCCTTTTTCAAAACATGTTGACTTTTGGACTTTACAACGCTCTGGATTTATTGGAAATTGGAAACAATCCTATGCAGCCGCCACTGGAATCAAAATCCATGAATAAATGAATCTGTTATATTAATAATAAACACCAGGACACGAAATTTTAATTCTAATGAATGTGAAAATGTATTAGTTCATCGACAACCACAGAACTTGCTATTGTAGCTGATTACAGATACAAATTTGATTATTTATATTAAATTATTCTCCTAAAATGGGGCCCCCTTTTTTGTTCAAGTGAGCCCACTTTTAGGAGAATTCGTTCATAATGATTTTACAGCATAATATTTTCATTATAGTTTTACAGCATGATATTTTTGCTCACAGTAAAACAAATATTGCTTTCTAAATCAGTTTTCCCACAGTTTAGCTGAATGTTCATATTCTTTATTAACTGTTTTGGCCATTTTGGGTTTGGCCTATATGTGATTCATACATGTCTAAGGTTTTTACTATGCATTGAAATACACATTGGTGATGTTTTTATAAGCTATTGCATTGATTTGTTTTTATTTTACAAAGAAAATAATAGAATATAAATAATCAAATTTGTATCAATCAGCTACAATAGCAAGTTCTGTGGTTGTCGATGAACTAATACATTTTCACATTCATTAGAATTAAAATTTCGTGTCCTGGTGTTTATTATTAATATAACAGATTCATTTATTCATGGATTTTGATTCCAGTGAAAAAACTTGCTGTACACAAAGCGAGGCACGCACCTTCCTCCGGGGCAGTCTAGCAGCTAATATATAATATATATAGGCCTATGTTTGTGTATAGTCTAGCACTATTATATATTACAAAAAAGATCAGTATTATGTAGGACTATCTGCGTTCAGCTTGGCTCCATTTGATCCATATTATTCTATTTTATTCAATACATTTTTAGGGTGATGACGATATAAAATATGACTGACAGACATTAGAAGCTTCATTCTAAAACCTCAATAGAAGTTTCGAATGTAAATATGACATGACATTTGGTACAGTCTAACGGTCAGAATGACCACTATGGCCATTCTAGTAGTTATATAATTCGGTAGTTCTCGTGTTAAATGCAAGTACAAGTACAAGTCTATTGCTTGATTAGTGTCCTTTGGCAGATCAAAGCGTGTCTCAGCCATGACAGTATTACAAATGTCATAGACAGTAATGTCTTTGTATTGAAGGCCAAGTTTAAAATATATCTCTATAAATTCATGCGCATCCATGCTCTCAGTATCTTTGAGTAAATGAATGATGGCAATGACGTAATCGGAAAAGAGCTATACACACACCGGAAACTGTAACGCGTGCGCACGCGAAAGTATCTCGTGGCGCACGCGATAGTTTCTCGTGCGCGACGCTGAAGTATCTCGTGCGCACGCGATAGTTCGTCGCGACGCGAAGTTTCTCGGCGCACGCGATAGTTTCGTCGCGACGCGAAAGTATCTCGTGCGCACGCCATAGTTTCTCGTGCGCACGCGAAGTATCTCGTGCGCACGCGAAAGTATCTCGTCGCGACGCGAAGTTTCTCGTGCGACGCGAAAGTTTCTCGTGCGCACGCGAAATTCTCTTAGATTTTTTTTTTGCACAGGTCACTTCGGGGGCTCCGTAGGTTTACTGCAAACTTGTTTACTAAAATTTTTCTTTAAATGTACATACACACAAACTACCACAATCTTATTGCTAGAATAAATATTACACCATGTATACAGAGATTAATGTTTGTATTGTATGTGTATTGTTTAATGTTAATTTCATGCTGTTTATTGCCTCATTTTGGTTTAATGCATTATTGTTAGATGATCCTTATTCTTTATCAGAGCATGTCATCAGGATAACCGTAAAGACTTCAAACAATTTATGCAACTCTTTATTATTTATTTGTCATGCAAATCATCAAACATCTGTAATATAGGCATATTTATGGTTCATATTACATACACCAAACCTTAACCGGTTGATGTGCGACCCCTTTTTTTAGCACAAACCATGAAAATGATATACCTGAACTTAAATGGTTGTATTTACTGGACCCTTTGGAATATGGACACAGTTTTAGTATCTTTTGAAAGAAGACACTTTGGGCTTTATTTCCCAAGTTTGAGAATTTATATATGTTGTTATTTTTTAAAGTTAGAGAAGCTGAAGTTTATAGTAATGGAAATATTTTGTGCTGAACATGTTTTTATAATCTAAAAAAACAATAATAAAAGTGCCAAGACAACCCAGAAATGCAGTGTTCTCAAAGCCACAAGTCTAAAGAAGTTATGTTTCAAATTTGAAGATGATCTAACAAAAAATGAGGTTTCTGCAAGCTTTTTTTCTCTGTAAAATCGCTGGATGCTTACAGAGTACAATTGAGGCTCCGCTCAATTTACAACACTGAATCTGACGGCACTGCTCGGCTTTTATGAATAAAACTACACCGCATTTTTAAAAACAGACTATGGAGACAGACTTGTTTTGTTTATGAGACTCTAATATATGAGATAATATACAATTTTACAACATGAATGTTGCTCAGATTGCATAGTGTGTTGAAGAACGATGACGAAGGGTAATTCTTTCAGGCGAGATCTCATGTAAACAATGGAGAATATATCAATATTTCTCAGATATATCACTTTTATGGACAAAAAGTGCTATTGAATGTTTTTCATAATAAAGGTATGAAGTCCCGTTTTGATATTGCATGAATAACAAAATTGCTGTTTCTGGAGCATTGCCATTGTGAAACAGAGATCGGATATCAATGTTGAACCCTTAGACCTTTGAAAAGATGTATAATTTGTTAACATTAATTACATTTATTGATGGTAAATTATATATTAAATGTAAGCAGAGTGACGTCACCACACGATTGCATATCAACAGGTTAAATAGCTGCATGTGTATATATATATATATATATATATATATATATATATATATATATATATATTTATATTTATTTATTTATTTATTTATTTATGTTTTTTTCAAATGTGAAGATTAAATTAATTAGCTAGCAGTTCCAGGTTAAAGGATTACATTTTTTTATGTTTTTCAAAATTTCGGTTAACGATATCGGCCACAATGAGCTGTGAATTATTGGTATCGGCCTAGAAATTCCATATTGGTGCATTACTATATTATACTGTATAAATCAATACACAGGTCTATTTATTATTAACTACTTATAATTACTGATTCACAAGGCAAAAAATACCTGTATGGGTCAGATGGAGATGAGGATGATAAAATAGTCCGTTGTAAGCATTTCTCGTCACCTTGCAGCTATTCTAGGGCATTATACACAAAGAATTTGTTTTATTTCTGCCTTTGTTTTCAAAGGTGCTGTAATACAGTATGAGCAAGTACCATGATGTGACGAGGGAAATCTAGATTGATCCTATGGTATGGACTTGCCTTGTAGAGAGCTCCGTTAATTATAATCAAGAGTGATTGTTTTATCATCTCCCTAGCTTGCAGAGAAACGTTATAACAATGCACTTCCTTGGATCATTGTGCTCTCGTCACGCGTCCAGTAAGCTGTGGATTGCTGCACGTGCGAGTGAGAGAGACACAATATTATTATTATCATTATTACTTTTTATTATAAAGAAATGAATGATATTCTGTTTTGAAAAATTGTTTTATATGCTTTTTTTGGATTTGAGAAATTCCCGGTTGGGAAACGCTGCTTTAGGATACTTGAAATATAGCATAAAATAAATTGTATTCACTACTTTAATTACTTTTACTTTACAGGCCATGTCACTATGAACTATCATTGTATTGCAAGAGCTTGATTTTGTCACGATTCCCCGTTGTCTGTTCTGTGTTTCTCCCGTCACCTGTCCCGAACTACACTTCCCATAATCCCCTGCCCTCATCACTCATTGTTCTCACCTGCATGTAATTTAATCATCATCCTTCTGTATTTAAGCCCTGTTGTTTGTTCATTCGTCAAATGTATGTTATGGTTGTTCTTGATTGTGTTCCTGCCCGTGCCCTCCGTTGATGTTTCTCATGTTTATACTTTATTTTCCCCTCGTGGATGTTTTGTTTGTTCCCTGTATTGTTTTGTTATTTTGTGTTGTCAGGTTCACCTTTTTCATTAAAAAGCTGCATTTAGATCCTCACTCCTTGTCTGCCCTCGTCTGAATTATAACAGATTTGTATGAAAAATATTCAGAAATTTGTACTTATGTGTTCCATGAAAAAACATGAGGGTGAGTAAATAATGACATACTCTGGCAAGTACGGACTCCGTTTGTCTAACCTGTGCCGTTCTAATGAGACTCTGATTACTTTAAAGCTGAGACCAGTCCTCTCTCCCCTATGCAGCAGTTGCCCCTCAGTCCTATCTACCAGACGTTCTCCTCTTGCATAAATCATGGTGCCATCAATCACCTTGCGTCAGAGATTTTGATGTTCATAACCTCAGCTGCTCTCTTGCTTGAGAAATTAAACACTGGACTTTGTTTGATATGGTCTTTTGTCAGCCACCATTCATGTGTACAGTGTGGCATTTTCCCAAGATGACATTTTTGAGACTCAGTAGGGAGTCTCTCGAGACCCACTTCATTATTGCAAGAAGAAAGTCTCGGTCTTCATTACCATCTCCCAAGATAAAAGAAGCATAAATAAATAAGAGCTTTTGAAGCTGCCCACCAGCCACAAGATCGGAGACCTCGATTCATAAAAAATATCAGTCCTTATATATTATTTATTTGTTCTTCATTCTTCCGCCCACTGACAGATATGAGAGAGACTGACAGCAGCTCTCAAATCCAGATAAAGCTTTTAAACATGGCCTCAGCTGGTCTCAAAGAGTCCCTTGCCATCACCTGATCAAGCCTTTTATTGATTTCATAACCACCTCTGCATGTTTGGAGACATATCAGAAATGCACGTCTTGACAATGCACACCACCACAACCAAGTACATGGATGGCAATGATCAAAGTCACCCATCGTCCCTTTCTGAAACTTTCCAAATGTTCTTATATCTTTTAGTATTTACTGTATTCACTCTGTCTATCTGAATAATGGAGATTGCACAAAATAGTAAATGCACTTGGCTGGAGATGTACTGGGGTCAAGATGTTTGTTTTTTCTGCATCTGAGTGTACTTAGCCACTTTCACCATTATTTGGAGATGTGGAGGGGGACGGCCAGAGATCGCCCATTATTTATCTCCATTTAGCCTATTTACAACACATCACTGGTTCTGGGAAAAGGAAGAATACTTTTGAAACACAGGCATAATGCAAGGGCGTGTGTTTATTTTTAGCCCCTTTCAGGTTTTTTTTTTTTTTTAAGTAATTAAAGGTGCTTGCTAAGGCTAGAAATACTATAGCAATTGCATATAACTGTGCTATTACTTTTCTTAGTATAAATGTGCTATAGAGTGCTGCAGTAGGATTCATGAAGCTAAAATACCATTCATATTTTCCATATGGAACTAATTTTTTAATGATAACTTAGAAACATTTAAAGACAGACCCAATTTGAGCTGCAAGGTTGTTAATCAATTATATGCTTCTGCTGAAGCCATCACGCTGCGTTACTTTAACTTAAAAAAAAATAATAATCAAACAAACAGTCATGTTTAATTGTGGAATTCCTGGTGGAAAACTTTACTACCCAACTACCAAGAACTACAGAGTTCTGCAATGACCACCCGCTCCCATTACAAGGACACAACTGGTCCTTCAATTCTCAAAATACTTGTATATTTGTATATGTATATCTAAAAATTTTGCAATAAACTTAAAATGTATTGTTTCTATACTTTTAACCTACCATTGAAATCAATATCTTTAAATTTTTCCATTGGTTTTATTTCTATTATGACATTCGCAGTGCTTCGGAGGTGGTTGATTTGGTTCATGGCTTAGAACGCTTTTATGGAGAGTTTTATGAAATGCCTATGGATAAAATGAATAGGAATAATACTTCCGGAACCAAGATGGCTGAAAAAGTGGGTGGGAACTGTTGCGCTTTACCACAATTCAAAGTACAATCTGATTTTCACCAGATAAATGGGTGAAAAAATCCCATAGATTTACATTGAAAGAGGAACCTGAGCCATATTCTAGTGAACATAGAGATTTGCATGTTGGCTCATTTGACTTTGATGATATTTTTAACACTTTTGTGTCATAGTAGCATTTTGCATAAACAAAGCTACACATTGTCTTTAGAAAATGTACAAATCTATTTATCCAATGAAATTACAATGGTAAAGAAGTTTTACTTTTTAAGTATGGTTTTGAAAACATTATATTTGCCCAATATGCATTAGTTTTCTTTGAAACAATGGAACACCCAATAAGACATTCCCTTGTATTTGTGCAGTTTCCCAAACACATGACACTCTAAACACTTTGCACGTACAAAAACGCTTCATAACATGCTCCCAGAAATTGCTTATCTAGACAGTTTACCATGCATTCTTTCTTAATTACTTAGGCGTATTTTCTAATATCAAGTTTGATGTAGCCTATAATTTGCTTCTCTGCACTAAAATTACACAGTTGTCAAGATTGTGATCTTGTGATATTTCTGTCGTAGAAATGTTGCTGTCATATCTGACTTTATAAATCACCTTCCGTGTTCCTCAAGGGGCTGGGAGTTCAGAATGAATGTTTCGATTTTTCATAATGATCTCTTCACAGTTCCCTCTCTCACCTTTATCTTCTTCATGTCCGTTTTATCTAAATATTAATTAAGTAAGTAATTTGTCTGGGAGTTGTTGAATCAGCTCGCCATATTTCGCTGTGGCACTGAGACAACAGTTCCACTCAGTGCTCTCTGTGAAAACGTGCATCGCTGCCCCTTTAGAATGAGAAGTCTCTAAATCAAACTGTCACCTCAAGCGATGCTGTAGATAGACTAATGCTTTGCACATTTTATTCTCTTTCTTTCTATCTCTCTGCTCTTTCTTTAGTGATCTTTCACTGTCACTCTCTCTCTTTTTTCTATTTGACTCGCTTGCAGTCTTATAATAGATATACTGGTGGGGCTGTGAGTTAGCACACTATCTATGCTAGCTTTGTTTACAGGGACACAGAGCTGAGCCAAGGACTGCTGAAGGTGGGAGGCTGCCTAAATTAGCATAAAGTTAGCCTCTCTGGGACGGAACAAAAATACAATAGATAATATTTATTTATATAACATTTATAAATCGTGGTAAATGTTAATATCTAAATATGCTAATACATTTTTAACATTAACCCTTAAATGCATACCTTGGGTCTTTAGTGACCCGGGACCTCATTCCACCCCCTCTACCTCATCCATGTTTTAGAGCAGAGGAGGGGTAAACACTAGCATGCATTCAACAGCAAAAGAGGAGCAGGCTATTTTATGCAAATTAATTTCAATCTACATCTTGATGTAAATCCTACACAAGATTAGTTAGGGTGTTTTCATTAGCTGAATGGGAGGCTAAACACTATTACAAGACTTGTGGTGCGCGTCCAAGACATTGGTGCATCACAAGCCGATCAATTATTCATTCAATGCTTTTCAGTGAATCTCAAAATGCAAAATACTAAAATTGTATTTCCAGGTTTAATTTATATTATGAATTGTCAAGATGTGGGTTTATGTTTTTTCTATTAATCGTTTAATGCAATTTTGATTGCAACTGTTGTTAAAGGGTGTATGCTGGGTTAAAAAAGATTAATAGTGGTGTCTTCCAAATCACATCACGTGTTGTTTATAAAGCAAAAAGAAACAAATGAAACACAGAATATAGGCTGTCATCCGCTCAGCCTCACTGAAGCAAAGCAGGCTATTTTTAGTCAAATGACTACTATATCATGTCAGTTTTCTGCACAACAATGGTGGATTATTAGTATTCCATGGAAGTAAACTATAGTCAATGACTATCGCAATTTGGCTGTAGTACAGAAATTGTCTAAGTTGTACAGTCTATTTAGACTCTTATTTATCTATTTAGGGCATGTATGTTATGTGTAGCTCAATATGTGTTTCACAGCCAGTTACTGTACGTCTCATAATATTTTAGCGTGGAAGTAATGAATGCTGATCTATCATTTGTTGCATAATCTCATATATGAAAAATAAAGCATTAAAATATATCAAAATATATTTATAATATTAATTTATCCTAGTCTTGAAAATATTTAGAACATTTTGCACTATTTGGGCATTTTGTAGTTCCATTTGTGATAGATATACGTGCCGGGTCTCTAAAGTGTTTGGCAAAATTACCTTGCATGTAGGGGTTAAAATAATATATTCTGCTCTCAGGATTATGTTGTTTTTTTTTTAAGTTTTTTTTTTAACTTTGTAATCTTTTTCACAACAGCCTGAATCATAATTTAAAGTCTCTGTCTTGCAGGGAGTTGTTTTTCCTCTTGTTCAGGATTTTATGAAACTGAGTTTGACTTTTTCATATCGATCAGAATGTCTGAGCTCTTTAGACCAGCAGATAACATCAGACAAAGAGACAGGTTCAAGCCCTGATATCCGCTGTGACTGAAAGCCCTCATACTTTTGTATTGTTCTCTCAAAGAGCTGCAAAGACACAAATACTATCCAGTTTTTTAGTTATTATATTTTGCTCCTAAGACCATGTAAATGATTACTTAGAGCTATGGGATTAGTTTAATTTATTATGTGAGTGTTTAGAAATAGCACCTGATGTGGTCTTCTGTGCTGAAACATGACCCAATTTAAAATTTGCATTTTCTTTGGTCACCTTGCAGTCATGCTTGTGTTATCCGGGGACAAGTGGTGACCTCAGATGGGACTCCGCTGGTCGGTGTGAATATCAGCTTCATCAACAAACCAGCCTATGGATATACCATCACCAGACAGGATGGCAGGTAAAATGCAGCGGCCTTAAAATGAATAGCTGAATACACCCATGTACCTTCTGACCATCTGTCAAAATACGTTTCAGATTGTAGAAAGGGGTCTTCTAAAGATGATTTAAATTTTATTTTTTTTACCATGCTTTAATGTGGACTTAAAATAGATAAAGCTGCCTTTAGCCATTACACCCATAACAATTTAAGAATTTACTTAAATTTACAAAAATTTCTTAATTCTCTTTTGTACTCATATTTTTGTAATTTTTTTTATTATTATTTTTGTTGTTTAGTTTAGTTTAGTTTAGTTTAGTTCAGTGTGGTTTAGTTTAGTATAGTTTTCGTTTTGTTTTGTTTTACACAGATTAACTTCTTGGTGTTTTGTAGGTTCTAGGTTCAAACCTCACAGAATGTCCACTGTGTCACCATGTTCCCTATCAAAAAGATACACTTTGATGCTGCACTGATTTAGCGCTTTGGGAATGACCAGCTGTGAATATTTGTGCAACACTATAATGAAATTGACTAGAATTTATAGCCTCCGCCGTTGACATCATTAGGATGCGCCGGTACAGGGGCTATAAATAGATGCGCCACAAGTGCATCGTCAGATCTTTTGTCTTCAGATCACTCTGTGTGTGTTGTGCTTCTTGACCTGTCAGAACTTTCTACTTTCCTCTGTTAGGAGTAAAAATTTGTTAGGCAGTGCACAGAAACATTTATCTTTCAAAAAAAAAGAAAAAAGAATGACTGATAAACAAAGCAAGCGGTGTGTGTTCCTATGTTTACGCTCTATGGCTGAGAGGGACACGTTTTGTTTTGTGTGTTTGGGGGAAGAGCATGCTGCTCTTGCGTTGGGGTTGGGTGGGTGCAAGCATTGCGATCTGTTCTCAGTCAAAATGCTTCGCACTCGTATTGCTTACTTCCGAGAGTCAGCGCCCACTCTTCCATTGTGGGGCTCTTGTATGGATCTGGCTGAGCAGCGAGAGACGGGTCCATCCCTATTGCTCGCTCTCTCACCCCAGATCCAGCCGGTCCTTCTCGTGATCCTGAAGCTTGCTTCGGCGACTCTTCGGTTCATGAGCGGGACCTTGAATCTCTTGAGTCTGCGGACTTCGAGTTACCCACCTCTGAGCGTTCGCATGATAATAAAGCGGCTGAGGAATTACTCGAGGTGGTTACTCAGGCAGTGGCCAGGATTCAATTAGAATGGCCACGCGAACAAGAGACCCCCAAGCGCTCCAAACTGGAGACATATTTCTGTCTGGTGGCCAAGGGAAGGGAAAGCCACATCAGTCCCTTCCTTTCTTTGATGACCTCCGTGATGAGCTTTCTCATTCATGGAGGAAAAATTATACTTCCTGTGTCTTCGTGCCCTCAATGTCGGCATATTCGACGATTGTGGGTGCTGAGGCATGGTGGTATTCCGTGATGCCACAGGTAGAAGAGACACTTGCGGGTTATCTCTCGCCTATCTCGGCATCATCGCTAAAGAGACCCACTCTCCCCACAAAGCCATGCAAGATCACCTCTACGCTTGTGGGGAAAGCTTATCAGGCAGCAGGTCAGGCTGGTGCTTCCCTGCACACTATGGCAGTGTTACAGACGTACCAGGCTGACCTGTTGAAGGACTTGAGTGCGGGCAACACGGTCGATGACGAGGCTTTATCAGAGCTTTGTTGAGCCACGGATCTGTCTCTCCGCAAGACCAAACAGACGGCTCGTGCCATTGGCCGGTCTATGGCTGCTTTGGTCAGCACGGAGAGACACATATGGCTCAACCTGTCGGGCATCAGAGACAAGGACAAAGTTTTCCTCCTCGATGCCCCGGTTTCACTTTCTGGCTTATTTGGCTATGAACACGGTCATCACCAGGTTCCAGGAGCCAAAGAGTCTTGAGGAGGCCTTTGGGCAATTTCTTCAGGGGGAGGGCCCCCCAGCCCCACCCCTTCTAGAAGGGAGGCTCAAAAACTGAGTGTGGCGAATCGCGCTCCCCTCATAGAGACTGGGGGCCTGTTCATCATCCTCAGCATCCCCCAAATCAAGACCTCAGGGCCGTCATCTGAAAGAAGAGCCTTGTTGGGGTAGCCCCCTTCGGTACAGGGCACGTGAAACATCCACCTGTACCTTCCCGTTACCCCACGAAACCTCTCTATTCCCGCCACCCGTTACTCCCACGAATCCTCTCCATTCCCACCGCCTCTGGTGTTTTGGGAGTTAGCGGTTTCCAGCGAAATGTTAGGTGTTCCGTTGCTTCCTGCCATAGTCCAGGAAACGGAATGTAACAACCCTCACTGGAAGGATGACAGGAAATGAGGCTCCAACTAAAAGGTAAGGCTTTAATTGCCGTCTTTCTCCCAACACTTTACAAAGATACACTATAATATAATATAATACAATAGAATAGAATAGAATAGAATAGAATAGAATAGAATAGAATAGAATAGAACACAAGCACACTGGGTTGGCTTGTCGGGTTCTCCCGACTGGAGGCTCTGTGTCTGCTTTTATGCCGCTCTCCTCGTGCTCACTGGAATTAGAGACAGGTGTTAGCTCAGGTGTAAGCGCCCTTACCGCAAATTCCCATAGCCGAGCACCCGTCATACAGCCGGCGTTGCCGTTCTTGAGCAAATTCTCCTGTGTTAGTCGCCCCAGTGTGTGGAGTTTGCTCTAAGATCGAGAACGAACTGAATTTCATTTTTGCTATTAGAAGGTCCCTCCTCCCAAGCTTCGCGGATGACGTCAAGGACCCTGCGTGGGCATCGCCCGTACAGCAGCTCAAACGGGGAGAACCCTGTGGAGGCTTGCGGGACCCCTCATACTGCAAACAACAGGGGGGTCTAGCCACTTATCCCAATTTCTAACGTCATCGTGTACGAATTTACGATCTTGAGCGTTTTATTAAATTGTTCCACTAGGCCATCGGTCTGGGGATGGTAAACGCTAGTGCGAATCGACTTAATGCCCAAGAGCTCGTAAAGTTCGCGGGTGTTCATGACAAAAGTCGTGCCTTGATCGGTGAGGATTTCTTTCGGAATCCCCACCCGGGAGATTATCTTAAAGAGTGCCCCTGCAACACTACGTGAGGAGATGTTGCTCAGAGGCACTGCTTCCGGATATCGCGTCGCGTAATCCACTAGGACTAACACGAAGCGATGTCCGCGTACTGACCATTCTAATGGCCCGACGAGGTCCATCCCAATTCTTTCGAAGGGGACCTCGATCACTGGTAGAGGGCGCAATGGCGCTTTTGGGGTGGCCGGTGGGTTTACCAGCTGACATTCACGGCACGCCACACACCACCTGTGGATGTCACCGCCAATGCCCGGCCAATAGAAACAGGCTATTAGACGGAGAAGTGTTTTTCGTTCCCCTAGGTGACCGGCCATAGGATTATAGTGAGCCGCCTGGAAAACCATTTCCCGGCGGCTCCGTGGAATCAACAATTGAGTCACTTCCTCCTTTGTTTGAGTGTACTGCGTCACTCTATATAGCCAATCTTTAATCATGGCAAAATATGGGTATGAAATGGCAATGCCTGGCCGGAGCTGTTGACCATCAATTACTCTCACTTGGTCAAGAGCATGTTTAAGGGGTGGCCACCTCGCAGCTTCCCTCATCATTCAGAGCAGCCGAGGACGACCCCGGCTCCGCCTCCCCTGCCAAAGCATCGCACACCTCTTTATGCAGGACCAATCCGCGCAAATACCCTCTAAAATATCTAAAAAATTCGGCCAATCAGTAACCAAGATTAGCGGATGAGTGATGCGGGAACTAACCGCTGCCTCCACACTATGGTTTCTTGCCCTGAATTTAATTGCCAAATTCACCATGGGATACTTGTGAACATCCCCGTGCACACACCTCACCCTCACCAGTTTAGCTAAACCCAAAGCCCCGTGTTGAACCAAGCGTTGGTGGATGGTGGTCTGATTGCAGCCGGTATCCAGCAAAGCTTGGTAAACACCCCCCTGATCCTTTCCGGAATCCGGTATGCTCCAGCCCGATCAGGGGAAGCCTGCAGGATGTCGGAGTCCCGCACCACCGTCCCCACCTCCATCAGCGGACACTGATCCCGGAAGTGGTCCGGGTCCCCGCACATCCAACAGGCCGGCCCAGGCGTTACGCCCACACTTGTGCTAGCGGGCACCCCCACCTGATGAGGAGAGCGGCTGAAGGACGGGGAAGGAGCATTCTCCCAAGGCCTGGAAGCTGGTCGCACATACACTCCATGCCTGTGCGGGGCAGGAACGGGCCCTGGGGAGAGAACAGAGCGAGAGAACACAGGGGAGGGGGAGGAGGGGGGTGCAGACACAGGGGAAGGGGAGAGAGAGAGAGAAGAGGGCTCGTCCGCCCTCGGGATCGCCGTCAAATGGTCCTCCGCCAGACGAACAGCCTCCTCCAGCGACGCCGGACATTGGCACTGGACCCACTCCGCCGTTTTCCGGGGCAGCCGTTGGACGAATTGCTCCAGTACCACCTGATCGATCACTCCCTCGACGTCGCGGTCCCCCGCAAGCAGCCACCTCCGACAGGCGTCCCGGAGCCATTGAGCAAACGCAAACGGCCGATTGGACTTTTATAACTTCATGCCCCGGAAGAGTTGGCGATTCTCTTCCGGGCTCCAACCGACCCGTTGCAGAATGGCTCTCTTCAGGTCTGTATAGGCCAGGAGGTTCGTCGCCGGCAGTTGTTTTGCCGCAAGTTGAGCTTCCCCGGACAGGAGAGGAATTAGGCGGGCTGCCCACTGTTCGAGCTGCAAGCCCCAGATTTCTGCCCTGCGCTCAAACAAATCGAGGAAGGCCTCAGGATCATCTGCTGCCCCCATCTTCTGTAACGTGGGCGGGGGCAGCGTAGCGCGGGTGTCCGGGGTCGCGGTTGTGGCCGACACGGTCTCCTGGCTGAGGAGGCTCCGGATGGCGTGCCTGTCCTCTGCCTGAGCCCGCATGATTTAAAAAAAAACTTGGTCCTGCAGGAGCTCAAGCAGGGATTGCTGGTGGCTTTGGTGTAACGTCGCGAGGGACTGGAGGACCTCCGCAAGCTGGGAGGACTCTATGGGGCGACCTTTCTCCAAGCTTGGAATGTTTATTTTTTTTAATTCCTGGGTTTCAACACCAGTGTAACAATCCTCACGGGAAGGATGACAGGAAACGAGGCTCCAACTAAAAGGTAAGGCTTTAATTGCCGTCTTTATCCCAACACTTTACAAAGATACACTATAATATAATATAATACAATACAATAGAATAGAACACAAGCACACTGGGTTGGCTTGTCAGGTTCTCCCGACTGGAGGCTCCGTGTCTGCTTTTATGCCGCTCTCCTCGTGCTCACTGGAATTAGAGACAGGTGTTAGCTCAGGTGTAAGCGCCCTTACCGCTTTCTTCTCCCGGACGGGCGCTTGACCACGCCCCTACTGCCACACGGAACACTCGACATCCCCTCAACAGGAAGTGTCAAAATGTATTCCCAGCTCAGAAAACCTAGCAGCGTGGAAGCTACTGTCAGGTGTTTCTATGTGGGTTCTAAGAACAGTAGGAAATGGCTACAGAATTCAATTAGCTGGCCGTCCTCCGCGTTGTGGATTCCACTACCATGAAACCAGAACAAGCATGTCTACTGTGGAAAGAACTGCAAAATCTCTTGGTCAAAGGGGCCATAGAACATGTTCCCCTTCCAGAGAAAGAGTCAGGTTATTACAGCAAATACTTCCTGGTTCCCAAGAATGGTGGGGGGTTGCATCCAATTTTAGACCTTCAAAGCTTGAATTGCTCAGTCAGGACCCCCTCTACAGATGCTAACGTCAAGACGGTCGAGTCTCAAATCCAACATCGCGATTGGTTGGTCACGATCGATCTCATGGATGCATACTTTCATTTAGAAATTCTACCACAACACAGGAAGTTCCTGAGGTTCACTTTCGGGGCAAAGCTTTCCAATATCGTAAAACAATTACCATTTCCTTCCATTCGGCCTAGCCCTATCACCCCGCAAATTCACGAAGTGCATGGATGCAGCACTGGCTCCTTTACGTCTCCGGGGCATCCGCATTCTGAATTATATAGACGACTGGCTGATACTAGCACAGTCGCAAGAACTGGCATTACAGCACAGGGATATCGTCTTAGCTCATCTGGTTTCGGTGATCCATCTGGGCCTTCTGCACATGAGACCGTTTCAGTTGTGGCTCAAAGCCAGGGGATTTCATCCAAGGGCAAGTCCCCTAAGGCAGATAAGGGTTACGTGCGGCACGCTCCGTACCCTTTCTATGTGGTTCAGACCCCGGTTCCTCACTTTGGGTCCCACTCTAGGTGCATCTTGCTGCCGCAAGTTGCTAATGACAGACATCTTCCTGATGGACTGGGGAGCAGTCTTATGTGGTCGTCCAGCTCAAGGGAATGGGAGGGTCATCAGCTCGATTGGCACATAAACTCGAGATGATGGCTGTATTTCTGGCTCTGAAATACTTCCTCCACTATCTGAGAGGCTGCCATGTCCTGGTGCAGGTAGACAACACAGCAGTAGTCTCTTACATAAACCATCAAGGAGGTCTACGTTCACGCCAGCTGAACAGACTGGCACGACAGATTCTCCTTTGGGTTTAGGGAAATCTCTGGTCAATCAGGGCAGTTTATATCCCTGGATGCCTGAATGTGGGAGCAGATTTACTGTCCCAACAGAAAATACCAACGAGTGGAGTGGAAACAAATCTGGTTGAGATTTTACAGAGCAGAAGTGGACCTTTTCATCTCCCAAAAGACAAGGCAATATCCCCTCTACTTCTCTCTGAGTCACCCAGCCCCCCTTGGTCTGGATGCGATGGCACATACATGGCCCAGAATGCACCTGTATTCATTTCCTCCGGTTTCTCTGCTCTCGGGAGTGTAAGCCCGTTTATCGGTCCAATGACGGTCTCCAATAATACGGGTGAAGGTCTTTCTTGTACGCAACACAACAATATTAAATGAAATACATTTTCTCTTATGTATTATCTCGTTATTTCATCTGACTCCATAAATGAAAAAGGTTTTTAATGATATCTGAGTATCATTAAAAGTGAGCGAATGTTTGATTATTCCTTTAACTCTTTAATTATATTTTACCCGCTTAGATTAAGAAACTATGTCGCTTTGAGGTCCTCGCGTGTTTTCTCTACACCATGGGTCTCCACGATCACTAGCGGCCAGTATTGGATCATCAAACAGAGGTAATTGCTATATACCTGAGATCGGTCACGTTCACGTATACACAATCAAAGATACTTCAGTATAGCCCCATGGAATTGCATACACTTGAATGTAACTTAGCGTTTTCTTCAGTAGAGGTCACGGCCACTATTACAGATGTAAGTTGACCAACATAACTTCTCTTATAATAGCTTTGGATTGGCCATGCGTGGTTTCCCACGTACACTTATCTGGAGAAACATCAAATTAAAACAGAGGTAAGACACCCAGATTTAGATTGGTCAAGCAGCGTTTGCTGTTCTAAGCGGAAATTCCCTTTTGTCTTTGCAAACCAAGTACACTTGAATCGATGCCAAATATTAGTCAGTCACTAATCTGGCGCTAGACTTGCGTGTAACATACGAATCATTTAATCTGTTTGAGAAACACAATGTCAGAGTCAGTCAGAATAAAATCAAATGTTGACAATTTATTGACCAGGTAACATAATCAATTCATCAATTCCAATTAGACATTGATAAGTCAAAGTTAGACATTTTATCAAAACATAAGATATACAATTGCAATCACCTGAAATAAACTACAAACAGTAAACTGTTTGGGATCGATCTGATTACAGAGAGCCCTGAGCAATGTGTCGCCTCTCCTTAAATACCCAGATAATTCAACATGCTTACCAAATGGTGGTGTCTGTCATTATAATTAGATTTTGGTCCCCTGTTGAGGGGTTCCTGTAGATTAACATACAGGAGGTATGGAGGATCTGGGGAGGGCACACCTTTAAGGGGCACACCAAATTTCACATATTTTATAACTTCTTTTAGCTTTTCATTATGGCTGGGAGGATGAGACCAGTTTACCAGGCGCACTGAGAGACTTTAAATGATACCAAACATGTTATAGTTACTTTTTGTACACACTTCACATTGCATAGGTTTTAGTGAGCTTTAAGTGAGGAGGAGGAGTAAGATGAAGATACTTTAGAAGGGAGGTGTTAGCTGCACAGTATGTTGCATCTCGGATGTTGCTGTTACATCTGCGAGAGAGAGTTCAGATGTTAATTCTCATGAGAGCCTTTTGTTTTCTCGAGGAGTAGCCCAGACTCACTGGCACCCGCCTTACAGTTTTCCCGTTTGGCACCGTGGGCCACACACAGGGTTTCCTGCGGTGTCACTTCAGTCTTTGTAAGGTGGGCAGCTGTAAGGGGCTGAGAGCAAGTGCCATGTCTGTTGATCGACCTGATGAGGCATCTGAAGTCGCAACACAGTGTCTGGTTGAGGTTAGCACATGTGTTCAGTTCATAGAGTCCATCAAGGCATTTGTGGCTTGTTCAGTGGACATGTCATTCCATCATGGAGAAACATCTGCTTCTGGTTGTACCTTTAATGATGATCTGACTCTTTGAAGAATTCTCTGCCACCTCCATTGGTGGTCTTCTGGGCAGACCTCAATTAGGTGGAGTTCTCCCTGGCAATGCATATACACCTGAACAGCTTCTTAAATGACCATGTAAAGATGAAACTCTGAAGAACTTAACTGACACAATAAAAGGTTGAGTAATACATGATGAAAAGACAAACAATGAATCAATGTCACCAGTGCAGTGGTAATCCAGGTCTCAAGTGTGTATTTAAAAATGCAAAGGGGACTAATTAATCTGAATTAATTAAAGGAAAGGTGGCACAGAGTTCAAGGCAATTAGAACATGTATCATCAATATACAATATTACAGTGGATACTAAATTAAAGGAAACATACCACAAAGTCAGTATAACTAGTATTTCCATCAGTGGCAGGCATCATTAAACATATAGTTATAATACTAATTCTATGATTTTAGAATCACAGTTACAGACATATACAATAATAATAACAGTGTTAATTCAAAATGATCTAATGTGTGTGATTTGGTGGCTAAGTCATAGTCGATGATACATGTCTATTTTCAAAATGTGAAGTGGATCGATAGAAGCATCTGCATTTCATATCGTCAACTTATTTTATTTTTATATTGTTATTAGCAATGCGTTGGAAACCAGGGGCCCTCTGGTTTGCAACCATTCCAACAACAATCAATTGGTTTGATTTATACGTGCGTGGAAATGTTGAAATTTTGTTGCTTGCAATTAGTAATTAAATCATCGATGTGTGACTGTAGCCATGCACATGTCCCATGTATATTACAGTATTTAAAAGGAAAGTTGTAAATAGTGCCTGTTTTATGGAAACAGGTTTGTAATATCCTATGTGTGAGAGGCTATGTGTATGTGAGAGGCGGGCCAGATCTTCAGTGGATTAGTATCTTCAGAATCTTGGCCATTATTTTGTTCCATGATGTGTCAGTAATAAAAGTGGGTGCTCTGTATGTTTAGGAGATGGGTGGAACCTGATCTAGAGCAATTGGTGTTGTATAATTTTTGGTTCGGTGCTAAACCGGGAGGCCGTACAGATATTTTTGTTTTTGTGGAGCTGTGAGGTGTGAATGGCCTGTTAGATTTGCTTTCGCACCCATCTCCAGCATGGCCAAATTGATGTCCTGGCTTGAGGCGGGGGATCAGAATTCTTTTTCATCTGTCCCTCACGACATTGTAACCTGAAATATGAACAACTACAGAAAGAGAAAACAGTTAATGTTGAACCTTTAATTAATTTGCATTTAGACATGTGGTACTTTATTTTCCTCCGATGGTCAAAGCCAAACTGTTACAGACAGCTTTAGTCTCATAATGTATGGTTTGTGCCATCAGGGGAGAAACATGTACCATTGCAATGTCAATGCAAATTTTATTTCAAAGATCAAATTAGACTGAGCATCTTTGGTGAGATCTGAATTACTGCTGATATTTTAGTGCAGTTTGGAGTGTGAAGCACCTTAAGCTGTTCTCACAGTTGAGTCTGTACAGTCTGCTGTTGTGAGCAATATAAGCCCCAGTTCTGCTGGGGAACTTTCTGAGCTTTGTTTTATTGCTCCCAACACAGCTCTGTGGTCAAAGAATCAATTCACATTTTGGTGATGTGTCTTCTGCTTAGCATTTTTTAAGGATGCTATTCACACGTTTGATCATCTATGACCTATGATCTCGGTGGTCCGTTAGGGTTATGAAATTTTGCCTGATGTTTAGCATTTTACACACAAATTTTTTCATTGTCTATCCAGTGGAATGGTTCCCTGATCAGATTTTAAATTCAATTGGTGCTTCTCAGCAGAGATGATTTGGTTCATTATCATGTGCCACTGCATTGGTGCACAGCAAACAACGACCGTATACTCCTCCCTCTTGGCACTGAGAAGAGAACCAATGAAATTCAAATCACAAGAATTTTCAGGGCGGTAAGGTTGTTAGGTTTGCAGTGTCACTACAAATATACATGTCTAATATACATCTGCAATGCCATGCATAACCTTTCCCGTCTGTGGCCATGCATGGCCATTATAATATAATGCATATTATAATGTGATTATAATACAACTATATTGTATTAAAATAGTATAAATTAAACTGATTTTATCACTGGTTTCTGGAGGGCTTCTGGAGCGATGTATTTATCAGTCATAAATCATGCCTTCAGTGACCTTGACTAGTTGGTCCTGCTGCAGGTGCGGTGTCAGCTCTCCATCAGAGCTCCACAGTTCTTGTTGGTACTGTTTTGAGTTAATAGGAATAGTCTGAACCGCACTCTCAGCAGGAACAATCAGCCTGTCAGGCTGCCATTCATCTCCCTATGGGGATGGAGGCCACATATCCCTATTGGTGATGGTATTTTCCATTATTCCGTTTGCGTTGTGGGCCACGCCCTTTTGGCAGTTTTGTTTTTAAACTCTGTGAAGAAATTTGTGAATAGTTTCAACAGGTGGCTATAGGGCGTTTTTTGGCAATGTTTTGCTTGTTTTCTCAAATCTCTTTCTCTTTTTGGCAATCTCTTATGAGATGGTTACACTTTTGCAATAATGGCATTGCATTTTGCTCTGAGATCTTTGGTTAAGTTTCTCTGGGCCTTTCCCTTCTGTTAACCATTTTGCAGGCGCTAACACTACGGGGTTTTGATCTCCACCTGCTTTCTATTCTTGAACCCCAGTCTACTATTGATCTGAGCGTGTGTTCGGCCGGATCGACACCATTGGATAAAGCCGTTTGAACTGGGATGCTGGCATTTTTCTTAACAAGCTGTAGTAATGCGTCATGGTCACGGTTTGCATTTTCTAGGCCTGAGTGTTCTTTGTATGTTACCCATAACCGTTCAGCGTGCGTTTCAAATGACTCATTACTGGCTTGTTTGATTTCAAATATTTTTCTCCAATCTGCATGTGTCGGTCCCTCATGTCTAATAATGCCTGTTTTAGGCGCTTCGTAGATCATTTCAGTCGGTTTAGTTATTGTCTCGGTTCATAATGTTGCCAGATTTCATCTCTGTGGTTAGTTTTGGTCTGAGCTCCTCAGGAATTGTGAAGAGAGCTATTTGCCAAACATCTCTAGTTTCTAATTTGTACACCGTGGCCTGTAACATCAATGCTTCCCAGTAGGGTTGAAGCGGCCCTTTTCTCGGCATAATTCCTACGACTTGTTTATGTCTAGAGCATTCTTCGCATGTTAGCAGGCGGCTGATTGTTGTGATTTCATCATCAGCGTTGCGTCATGGTTTTAAGCACAGCGACATTAACTGATTTCTTTGGCAAGTCATTAGATTTTGTTCGAGTCTTTACTGAGCTTTGCAGGTTTGGTTCTTCAGGCCGCGGGTTCACAAGAGCTTCGATTCACGAGTTTCTCTCTGTGGCCTGTCTCCTAGCGTGACATTGTCATCATCATCATTTTGAGTCTCTAGCTCAAAGGTTTTATCCAGTGCTGCTCGTTTAACTGCAGCTACTGGAAACCCAGTTATCACAGCAATCTTCGAGAGCAGATATGTAATTCCTGCGGTTTTAAGTTTTCTTTGAATTTGATCAATTGTTTTTGCCATTTCTTGGCGTTGTCTAGCCCACCCTGTTGCTTTCGTGCGTGAAGGCTTCGACTTGTGCTCTTAACTTTTGCAATTCGTCAGATCGCAATCTTTCGATTTCTTTGATATTTGCTATTGTTAGTTCGATTCTCGGTTATGGTCTCGAGGTGCGTTCTGACGAAGCAAATAAACAATTACAGCGGGAATGTTATTGTATTTTGATTTTGATTTCAATTTAGCACCCTCAGCAGAATACCAGGATATTAATTCGTTGTTGCTCCACTTTAATTTTAGTCCCTTGTCAAGCTTAACCGAACAAGGAGGTTTTTAATTGCACACCTAAAATATCCATAATTTCCCGTCTATACAGCTGCTGTGCTTTCCCTGGAAAGACATGTTTCCAGTCTAATTCTTATGCCCACGGAGTTTTAGGTTCGGTCTTAATAAATGTGAGGTGTAAACAATCTCCCCTCAACACTTCTAAAAGGCAAATAAAGATTGACTTACCACAGCAGCTGGAGATAGGTGAGAAGGTCAAACCTCATGTCCGGGCAGGGATCAAGTTGAATGTTAGCTGGAAAGGCGTTGCTTTCGTCTGGTTCGCGAGATCCGCGGAAGGGCTGTCACCACTTTGTAAGCCCGTTTATCGGTCCAATGGCGGTCTCCAATAATACGGGTGAAGGTCTCTGCGGCGTTACAGTCTTTCTTATGCATAACACAACAATATTAAATGAAATACATTTTCTCTTATGTATTATCTCGTTATTTCATCTGACTCCATAAATGAAAAAGGTTTTTAATGATATCTGAGTATCATTAAAAGTGAGCGAATGTTTGATTATTCCTTTAACTCTTTAATTATATTTTACCCGTTTAGATTAAGAAACTATGTCGCTTTGAGGTCCTCGCGTGTTTTCTCTACACCATGGTCTCCACGATCCTAGCGGCCAGTATTGGATCATCAAACAGAGGTAATTGCTATATACCTGAGATCGGTCACGTTCACGTATACACAATCAAAGATACTTCAGTATAGCCCCATGGAATTGCATACACTTGAATGTAACTTAGCGTTTTCTTCAGTAGAGGTCACGGCCACTATTACAGATGTAAGTTGACCAACATAACTTCTCTTATAATAGCTTTGGATTGGCCATGCGTGGTTTCCCACGTACACTTATCTGGAGAAACATCAAATTAAAACAGAGGTAAGACACCCAGATTTAGATTGGTCAAGCAGCGTTTGCTGTTCTAAGCGGAAATTCCCTTTTGTCTTTGCAAACCAAGTACACTTGAATCGATGCCAAATATTAGTCAGTCACTAATCTGGCCTTGAGACTTGCGGTAACATCACGAATCATTTAATCTGTTTGAGAAACACAATGTCAGAGTCAGTCAGAATAAAATCAAATGTTGACAATTTATTGACCAGGTAACATAATCAATTCATCAATTCCAATTAGACATTGATAAGTCAAAGTTAGACATTTTATCAAAACATAAGATATACAATTGCAATCACCTGAAATAAACTACAAACAGTAAACTGTTTGGGATAGATCTGATTACAGAGAGCCCTGAGCAATGTGTAGCCTCTCCTTAAATACCCAGATAATTCAACATGCTTACCAAATGGTGGTGTCTGTCATTATAATTAGATTTTGGTCCCCTGTTGAGGGGTTCCTGTAGATTAACATACAGGAGGTATGGAGGATCTGGGGAGGGCACACCTTTAAGGGGCACACCAAATTTCACATATTTTATAACTTCTTTTAGCTTTTCATTATGGCTGGGAGGATGAGACCAGTTTACCAGGCGCACTGAGAGACTTTAAATGATACCAAACATGTTATAGTTACTTTTTGTACACACTTCACATTGCATAGGTTTTTAGTGAGCTTTAAGTGAGGAGGAGGAGTAAGATGAAGATACTTTAGAAGGGAGGTGTTAGCTGCACAGTATGTTGCATCTCGGATGTTGCTGTTACATCTGCGAGAGAGAGTTCAGATGTTAATTCTCATGAGAGCCTTTTGTTTTCTCGAGGAGTAGCCCAGACTCACTGGCACCCGCCTTACAGGAGTCTTGGCCAGAGTTTGCCAACAAGGGTCCTACCTCTTACTGATAGCGCCGCGTTGGCCGAACAAGGTATGGTTCTCTGAGATAATGTCTCTCCTCGACAGCTCGCCTTGTGCGGACAGGAGGGACCTTCTGTCTCAGGCGTAGGGGACAATGTTTCATCCTCGGCCCGAGCTGTGGAACCTTCATAATTGGCCCCTGAAGGGTACCAACTGAGTTACACTGGGCTTTCACCTGAAGTTATCGAGACCATTCTAAGTGCTAGGGCTCCCTCTACTAGAAGAAGTTATGCCAATAAATGGGGTGTCTTTGAAAGATGGTGCAGTGCACATAATGCAGATCCAGTTAACTGCCGGATTGCTTCAGTTCTGGACTTTCTGCAGGAAAAATTATCAGCAGGCACATTCCCCACCACTCTCATGGTTTATGTGGCCACTCTATCGGCTTTACATGCCTTGATTGATGGGATGCAGTTGGGGAAACATCCCCTGCTCGCTCACTTCGTTCGTGAAGCCATGCGTCTGAGACCTCCTGCTAGGACCAGGATCCCTTCATGGAACTTAGCAATAGTCCTTCGGGGTCTGGTTGAGACACAATTTGAACCTCTAGAATCAGCATCTGATAAACTTCTGACTCTCAAGATGGTTTTTCTTATGGCAATTACTTTTCTAAAAAGAATTGGGGATCTGCAGGCTCTGTCTGTCTTGCCATCCTGCTTGGATTTTGCCCCAGGAATGGCTAAAGCAATATTGCACCCTCATTCTGATTACCTGCCTAAATTTCCTTTCTCAACCGTACATCCGGTCACTCTCAAAGCCTTCTGCTCCCCACCGTTTACAACGCCGGCAACGCTGTGTCCAGTCTGTGCCCTTCAGACTTATGTCCACCGCACTAGCCAGTGGTGTAAGTCAGGGCAAATATTCGTTTGTCATTAGAGCCATAACAAAGGTGCGGCCGTCACCAAGCAAACTATGTCACATTGTGTGGCGGAGCTGGAAAAAACAAAACAAACAAGCTTTTGTTGTTGCCGCCCCTCTGATAAAATTGGAACTTAATTAACAGATGTGAGGTAATGGTGTGTGTGTGTGTATATAAGGTGAAGTCCTCAAAGGAAGGGTGGTGGGAAGTAAGAAGGAGAAACAGTGTAAAGCGAGTACCTGAGTGAAGAAAGACGGCGTCTCATCAGCTGAGTGTACGCTGTGTTTAGGGCTGGAGCGATTTCGTGAGTGTTCCGAGGAATTCCAGTGCAGTGCTTGGGTGATCTCAAGAGCAGAATGGGTTTCAGTCCAGATATCTTCATTTCCCTGGTAATCTTTAAATACAAGATCAAAGCGGTGTCCCGTAGTGGTTCGGCTGTATGGCTTGCTTCACATACACCCCCACACATACAAACACCAGCACCACTTCTGCCAGCGCATTCATTCATGCACCTCATCAATAGATGTGTGAGTATATGAATTTCCTTTCTTTGTTTTTTTTTATTCTACTAGAGGGAACATTATTTGACATTAATATTGTTGTATTTTTCCTTTTTCCTTTTTTTTATTGGTTATTCGATGAGAACTGGACTCTTGAATCTGCCTATTTAAATGCAGGATTAGAGCGGATCCACGGCCATATTACTATTTATATTTAAATGTATTTGTTTGGTTTTTTTTTCTCCTTTTTCCTCAAGTGTTTTGTGTCAAGGTATAAAAAGTCAAATGTAATAGGTTGATTGTTGTGAAAATATAACTTGAAAAATGAACTTGAAACCTCTTTCTCTTGTCTTATTATTTTATGTTGGTGTAGAGAGCCAAAAGGTTAAAGGAAAAAAAATAGTTATTTTGTATGTATGTAACTGGTGGCATTTAGAGCTTATCTGTGGCATCATTTTGTATTTTTACAGGCTTACTCCTGTCTGGCACCCGAAAAACTTTATTTAGATCAAATTATTTAACTATTGATTTAAATTGTGTTTCCTGTGTGCCAATTGTGTTACAATTGGGTGAGGGATGCTATGCCTTGGCCTACGAGGCTCGCGGTCAAGCTTCGCCAGTAGGTATCAGGGCTCACTCTACCAGAGGGGTCGCCTCCTCTAAAGCTTTGGCCAGAGGTATCTCTCTGCAACATGTTTGTAATGCGGCTGGCTGGTCCTCTCTGCATACATTCATAAGATTCTATAGTTTGTATGTTCATGCCACTCCAGGCTCTTATGTCCTTGAGTCTACATCACAAGCTCATGTCTGAGACCTCTCGCGCTCTTGTGAGCACAACTACACAACCGTAAGGGGTCCGGACATCCACAGTGCAGCGTGGGTATTCTCGTTCCCAAAGTGCTAAATCAGCGCAGCATCAAATTGTACTTTTTTATAGGGAACGTCTTGGGTTACTTAACTGTAACCCCTGTTCCCTGATAAAAACGGAACAAGATGCTGCGCTTCATTGCCACACTGAGGATGCCCCAGGACTGCTCTTCAGACAAAATACCTGACGATGCACCTGTGGCGCATCTATTTATAGCCCCTGTACCAGCGCATCCTGATGATGTCACCGTCAGAGGCTAGAAATTCTAGTCAGTTTTAGTGACATGTTGCACACATATCCACAGCTGGTCACTCCTAAAGACATTCCCAAAGCGCTAAATCAGCACAGCATCTCGTTCAGCTTTTATCAGGGAACAGGGGTTACAGTTAAGTAACATTTACTTTCTCTATAATAAGTGTAATGTTATTTGCTTTGGATAAAAGCATCAGCTAAGTGACAAATAAGAAATTATTAATTGTAACAAAACTACAACAGACTTGCAAATACATGTTCCAGAAACAGACATATTTACATGCAGGTTGTAGTCATGCCATATAATGAATAAACATGTTATTGAATAAATAATACATCACCATCAATTTACATGCACCTTTAGTTGACATCTGTGCCCTCTAACAGCATTATTTGTCTATCTAATTTTATTCATAGCACATATGCTGCCTGTTTTCTTGGACTTTTTTTAAGTGCTCGTTTGTAGCCATAAACAGTCTTCCGTCTATTTTCAATCTATCTTTCCTTGTAAACACATGGTCTCCCTACTGCAACAGCCCATCAAGCCATGCAGAACAGACTCAGTACGGCATGAAATCACAAATGCACCTGTTCACTTGCTTAAAAATGGGAAAGCTGTCTTAACTGATTTCATTTGATTGTGCTCTGTAGTATCATTTGCTTTTAAAAGACTTCTCTCCCTACTTCCAAAGAAACCCATCAGCATCTGTGCCAACATCTAGAGTCAGAATAAACAAGTTGCATGCAGTGGAAATTGCAGGCTATCGTTAAAGGGATAGTTAACCCAAAAATGAGAAGTCATACGGGTTTGAAACAACACAAGGGCGAGTAAATGAAGACAGAATTTTCATTTTTTAGTCAGACTCTAGATATCCTAAAAGCCATCTCTTATACTTTTTAGTCACTCATGTAAGTGCGTTACCCTGAAGGATGCTGAGAAGGTTGCATCATGTCATCAACAACCACTGAGCTACTTCTGGTCTTAAAAGACATCACACAAATTATTCATATTCATAGGGGGACAAGAACATCGATCTGGTTTACAACTTTTTGTTAATGCTGAGTGCCCTCAAACTATAAACCAAAAGGCTGGATGCACATAACCTAATAAAGTTCACTTGTGCCTAATGTGCTTAAGTGATTGATTACAGGTTTGCAAATCGCTCAGCGATTGCCATGGCAGCCATTAGGGCCATGTGCTTGTAATGGTTATATGTTTGTGCTTCTCAGTGCATGCGACCATTAGTGATGTGCAAAATAACTTATTTTCAAAATCAACCAGTTGTAGGTTGTATGAACGACTAGTTGGTCATAAGGAAGACATATAGGCTTGACTGATCACTAAACATTGGGATCAGAAAGGGACAAATATAAGTCTCATTTATATCATTACATCTCATTCGCATCGTTTTATGCTTTTAAGAAATCTGTCACTGGAAAAATATGTACTATAATGTTATTCTAATTAGTAATAATTAGTGCAGTCAGAGTTTTTAATCACGATTAATTGCATCATTTTTAAACTCCCATTCTCCACAATATTAATCTGCCAGTAGACTGTGGCTATCCACTTTTCTTACAGCAATTGTGAACCTGCGTTCATGATTCGCATCAGGGCATCTAATACCACTGTGAACTCATCGTGAAAAGAGCTTGCAGACAAAAATGTCTCATTCTGCATTTTGATTATTGTTAAGATTTGGTGTGCCTCTGTGGGAATTAAAATGCACCTTATATAGGCTGAAAAAATACTTGATTTCCATCACAAGTCCCATCTGGGCTTGTTTTGTACATCAAATAGTACTAAGAGCTCCTTTCTCCATAATTTTATCACTGACAGAGAAGCGCTGTCAGAGATTATTTTATTTACTTAAATAACAACCTCTGCGGCTCGGTCATAGGAGAGAGCGTAACAGTCAACTAGTGTATTATGACCAAGGAGCTCTAAAATACTGGATACTACAATACTGCCCATAGGTTGTCAATGGATCCGCCATGTTATGCTGTTTTATTCTAAGCTTGTAGGCTCATATTAGTAGAAGGGATATGTCACTGTTTGTGGCGTGCGTCAGTGTAATGACTCCGGGCAGGCACATTACAAAGGTTCCGCCCTTCATATCGAGTGTTTATGCTGTACGTGTTCAACTTTTTTAATTAAGCACATACATTCATGCGTTAATTCTGACAGCTCTAGTAATTACTAAGTCATAATTTTGATATGTTTCGTGGAAAAAATAGTCTGAAAACAATGCTACTTTTAAATGACTCTCAATGGAAAAACATGTTTTTTTCCATAATAGGGTGCAGTTCCAGCATCTACCAGCAAGGGCTAACAGGGACCTACTAACCAGCTAATTGACCCTTTGCAGATCAACACCCCCCTTGGTTACTGTCACTTACTCTTACAAGCTCTGCAGAACTCCACATAGGAATGAATGGGAGATTGCCATGAACATAGAAGTTTTTGGCTAAATATTATCATAAACCGAATCTATAATATTCTTATGTGGGCAGGAATGAAGAGTGACATTTTAAGGCATGTTTTTTTGTAAAAGAAATCATTAAATTACAGAAAGTTAAAAATTACTGCTAAGACAGGTTTGGTCAGAAACAGCTTTAAGGCGGGACTTAGCGAAGGGTCAGTTCCTGACCCCTTGGTTTAAATAGACCAACTATTAAAAAATAACACAGCCTAAATGCTTTTTTGTAATATTGTATATTATAGCAAATTTAGGGACAACTACTTAGAGAGGGTTTTACTGTGCTGACAATCTTAGCAGTTACTGACAACTATTCAGTTGTTACTGACAACTGGGTCAGGCTGGTATTCAACCAGCCTGACCCAGCCCTAGTGAAAAGCCAGTTAATTTTTACTGCAGATTAGCTTTGTCTCTATGGCTGCATGAAAACAAACACACTCTCTCTATCTCCCTCTCACATTAATTATTTATTTTTCCCTCTCTATACTCCTGCAAACACTTTCAAATTAGCATGCTGTGTTCAGACTCCCTCAGAGCAAAGACAAACGCTTGCATTTCAGCAAGAGCATGGCAACAAGGGCAAAGCATACCTCTGTTTATCAGCCATGCCAATGAGAGCTCAGTGAATAGCCCATTGGAATATATAGTTAAATGAATGTTCAAGCAGTGTGAAGTGTGACTACAGATGCACACTGCATCTAAGCCAGCTGTGAGAACAAAGGCACAGTAAAGTACATTCCACGAGTCCAGTTATCGTATATTGCTAATCAGCCGTTAACATGCTTTCGGTTTTGCCATTGTAGGCATATTTGACACAAATGCGTATTTGTGCTTTCATGTGTGCCAGAGTGCATTTTAAAAATGCGTATCCTCATGATGATACACAAGAAGATCAAAAGATAAGCCTTTTTGCCAAAATAACATTTTATAGCATTCTGGTTCATCACACACACCCATATGGGTAAACATCAGAGGTGGGACCAAGTCATTGTTTTCCAAGTCACAAGTAAGTCTGAAGTCATTGCATTAAAGTCTCGAGTCAAGTCCCAAGTCAAGGCAGGCAAGTCCCAAGTCAAGGCAGGCAAGTCCAAGTCAAGTCCAAGTCAATTTACAAATCCTCAACTTTTAGCTTCAAGTCTTAAACAAGTCATTAGTGCGCTTTGCGCAAATTAGTATCAGAGTATTAATTACTATAGTAAATTTATACTAATTTTATCTAGAAGTTTCTAATTTAGAATCTAATTTTATCTTTTTTTTTTTTTAATCGATATCTACCTGTAAAGACCAAAGAGGGTAATAAAGATGATACATGGATCTTATCTTTGGACACACATTAAGGCAAACCAAACTTTTACTCTAAACACGCAGTGAAAGGACACTGAACATGCTGAACCGGTGAATGAAATCTGAAATATTACCAGGCAATGGCTGCCCCCTGTGACACCACCCCCGGCGCCCCCTGTGACACCAACTCCACCTGTCAACGAGGTCGCCCTCACGTCAGTCGCCTTCCGCGAGCCAGCGCGGCCCTCTTCGTCTGCCCGGAGGAGGGAGAGAAGACGGGCTTCCGCCTTCCGGCCCACGCCTGCCCCGGTCTTCGAGCCAGAGCCCACGCCTTCCACGGTCAGCGAGCCAGCGCCCACGCCTTCCACTATGAGCGAGCCAGCGCCCACGCCTGTCACGGTGAGCAAGCCAGCGTCCACGCATGTCACAGTGAGCGAGCCTGCGCCTACGCATGTCACTGTGAGCGAGCCTGTCGCCTCAGAAGTCAGTGAGCCAGTGCCTGTCTCCTCAGAAGTCAGTGAGCCAGCGCCTGTAGCCTCGACCGTCCCTGAGCCAGCGCCTGTAGCCTCGACCGTCCCTGAGCCAGCGCCTGTAGCCTCGACCGTCCCTGAGCCAGCGCCAGTAGCCATGACCGTCCAAGAGCCAGTGCCAGTAGCCATGACCGTCCAAGAGCCAGTGCCAGTAGCCATGACCGCCCAAGAGCCAGTGCCAGTAGCCACGACTGTCCAAGAGCTAGCGCCAGTAGCCATGACCGTCCAAAGGCCAGCGCCAGTGGTCGCGCCCGTCCAAGAGTCCGAGCCTCCTGAGATTTCCAGAGCTCCGCCTCCCGAGCTTCCTAGAGCTCTGCCTTCCGGGCCTCCCGAGCTTTCCAGAGCTCCGCCTTCCGAGCTTTCCAGAGCTCCGCCTTCTGAGCTTTCCAGAGCTCCGCCTTCCGAGCTTCCTAGAGCTCCGCCTTCCGAGCCTCCCGAGCTTTCCAGAGCTCCGCCTTCTGAGCTTTCCAGAGCTCCGCCTTCCGAGCTTTCCAGAGCTCCGCCTTCCGAGCTTCCTAGAGCTCCACCTTCCGAGCTTTCCAGAGCTCCGCCTTCCGAGCTTTCCAGAGCTCCGCCTTCTGAGCTTCCTAGAGCTCCACCTTCTG
Source organism: Xyrauchen texanus (assembly GCF_025860055.1). Classification (NCBI taxonomy): domain Eukaryota; kingdom Metazoa; phylum Chordata; class Actinopteri; order Cypriniformes; family Catostomidae; genus Xyrauchen; species Xyrauchen texanus. The sequence continues at coordinate 39,785,092 of NC_068311.1, forward strand.
AGCCTCCCGAGCTTTCCAGAGCTCCGCCTCCCGAGCTTTCTAGAGCTCCGCCTCCCGAGCTTCCTAGAGCTCTGCCTTCCGAGCCTCTCGAGCTTTCCAGAGCTCTGCCTCCCGAGCTTTCCAGAGCTCCGCCTTCCGAGCTTCCTAGAGCTCCGCCTTCCGAGCCTTCCGAGCTTTCCAGAGCTCCGCCTTCCGAGCTTTCCAGTGCTCCGCCTCTCAAGCCTCTCGAGCCTTCCAGGGCTCCGCCTCTCAAGTCTCCCGAGCCACCCAGGGCTCCTCCTCCCAAGCCTCCTAGGGCTCCGCCTCCCAGGGCTCCATCTCTCAAGTCTCTCAAGTCTGCCAGGGCTCCTCCTCCTGAGATTCCCAGGGCTCCGCCTCCAGAGCCTCCCTCAGCTGAGCCTCCCTCAGCTCTGCCTCCTGAGCCTCCCTCAGCTCTGCCTCCTGAGCCTCCCACGGCTCTGCCTCCTGAGCCTCCAGAACTTCCCATGGCTCCGCCTCCCGAGCCTCCTACGGCTCCACCCCCAGAGCCTCCTGAGCCTCCTACGGCTCCGCCTCCTAAGCCACCCATGGCTCCACCTCCTGAGCCTCCAGAACTTCCCACGGCTCCGCCTCCCGAGTCTCCTATGGCTCCGCCTCCAGAGCCTCCTACGGCTCTGCCCCCAGAGCCTCCTGAGCCTCCTACGGCTCCGCCCCCAGAGCCTTCTGAGCCTCCTACTGCTCTGCCTCCAGAGCCTCCTACGGCTCAGGCCCCAGAGACTCCAGAGCCTTCCAGGTCTCCGCCCCCAAAGCCTGCTACGGCGCCGCCTTCCTTAGCTCCGTCTCCTGAGCCTTCCTTAGCTCCGTCCTCAGAGCCTTCCAGGCCTCCTGACCTGGCCCCTGTCCTGTGGCCTCCTCCCAGGGTCCCTGACCCGGCCCCTGTCCTGTGGCCTCCCCCCAGGCCCCCTGACCCAGTCCCTGTCCTGTGGCCTCCTCCCAGGCCTCCTGACCCGGCCCCTGTCCTGAGGCCTCCTCCCGACCCGGCCCCTGTCCTGAGGCCTCCTCCCAGGCCCCCTGACCCGGCCCCTGTCCTGTGGCCTCCTCCCGGGCCCCCTGACCCAGTCCCTGTCCTGTGGCCTCCTCCGAGGCCTCCTGACCCGGTCCCTGTCCTGTGGCCTCTTCCCAGGCCCCCTGACCCGGTCCCTGTCCAGTGGCCAGCCCCCCGACCACCTGAACCTGTCCTTGCCCTGTGGCCAGCTCCCAGACCACCTGAACCTGTCCTTGCCCTATGGCCAGCTCCCAGATCTCCTGAACCTGTCCTTGCCCTGTGGCCAGCTCCCAGACCACCTGAACCTGTCCTTGCCCTGTGGCCAGCTCCCAGACCTCCTGAACCTGTCCTTGCCCTGTGGCCAGCTCCCAGACCACCTGAACCTGTCCTTGCCCTGTGGCCAGCTCCCAGGCCTCCTGAACCGGTCCCTGTCCTGTGGCCACCTCCCAGGCCCCCTGACCCAGTGCCCTTTGTGCCCCTGTGGACTGCCTGTCTGCCCCTCGTTGCCCCCCGGACTGCCTGTCTGCCCCTCGTTGCCCCCTGGACTACCTGTCTGCCCTCTGTGCCCCCAGTCAATGGTCATTTGTTCTTCCTGTTTTTTGTTTTGTTCTGTTGATCGTCTGGAATCCGATCCTTGAGGGGGGGGCTCTGTAACGGTTACCTTGTCTTGTTTTTTCCATTGCCCTTTGTTTGTCATTTTTGTCACTTTTGTAGTTCCTTAGTTTTCACTTTTGGCACCCTTGTAGCTCCTTAGTCTTGTTTTCCCTCGTGTTCACTGTTCATTGTTTTCACCTGCCCTTGTTAATTTGCCTTTGGTTTCTGTTAATCACCTTGTCATCTAGTTTGTGTTCTGTTTGTTCATTGGCCCCTTTGTCCCATCTTTTTGTATTTATATCCTTGTTTTTGGTTCAGTCCTTGTCTGTCATTGAATGTTGTTGTTAGCCTGGAATGTTTCCCCTGCCCGTGTTTTTCCTCAGTCTTGTGTATATTTCCCCATTGAGGGTTTTTCCTTTGTTCCCGTATTTTCCGTGTACCTGCCTTGTTTGTTTTGTTATCAATAAAAGTTGAACTGCATTTGGAACCGCATCTCCTCGTCTGCCTTCGCTGCCTCATTCATAACAACGCCTCAGACAAACGGTTAAACAGAAAATGCGAGCAGCACCCGATGATGTAGAGAAAACGGCCAGGTGGAGCAGAGAGGGAAAGGACAAAAAAAAAGATGCAAAATTACTGACCTGTTCAGGGCTTCAAGTGCAGGTCAGTTTCATCTGTAAATACTGTACTTTTTTCTTCGTTAACTTAGTATTGAACTGCTAGCAAATGTAAGCGGTAGCGCCCGTCTAACGTTACATTCGTGGAGAAATCAAAACAAATGAGTGCACACAGAAAACTCACAGAAGAAATGTACTGAGGTTAAAATTCTAATTGTTGTTTTTTTATTTATAACATATGATTTAGTTTAACATAACACAACTAAGGGGGCTGTTTTGCTGAATATTATCACGATTAAAAATGTTACATTGAATTTATTGTTCAATAAACAAGTAGCGTAATTAATATTTATTATTAAGTTACTTACATTTTAGACACAAACCATATTAACTGTTTTTGTTCCATTTCACCGACTAAAATAGTTCCAAAGGAAAGCTACAGCAGCGCGGTGTTTTGTTACTGAATGATTCAGCGTTTTGAACGAATCTTTTGTATGAATGACTCACTAATGAAGACGGTCACTTTTTATATTCAAACATTTATTTAAAACATCAATCTGATAACATTATTTATTGCAGTTGTAATTGCAGTGCACATTTTTTAATTTGATGGGTAATAGCCCTATAGTGTCTTATTATTATAACTGAATTTATTGATCAAATGTAAGAATTTGACATGAAAGATGATGCATACATTTAATAAGGTAATACAAATTTCCTTTTTTTTCATCAAATGAAGGTGGAGACAGCCAACCTAGCACTAGCTGTGGTGCAATGATCACACATCAGATTCAGCCAGGGAGTGAGATGACAGGTAGAAGCAAAATAAGAAAAGAAAAAAATTAAAATATTGTATGAAATACAAGGTTGTCCGTGTTTCTAAATTTTATTTCGGTGCATATTGTGTCCCAGTCCGGCCCTGGTTATAAACTGTAAAGGGCTGCGAACAGAATAAATGATTGGTTTTGTGATTTTTAGAACCATAACCAATATAATTAAATAAATATAGCTAAACGCATGACAGAGGACCAGCGCGTCCGCAAAAGCATGAGTGTGTTAACATGCACGTTCTAACCAGTTATGCTCAAAAAGCACTAACGTGTGTGGTCACAAT